>NW_026020217.1:1172597-1351839 GCF_900185275.1 Solanum verrucosum
AAGTTCAGAATCTGGAAATTTGGCTAAGTTCAAAATCTGGAAATTTGGCTAAGTGTGGAAATCAGTGAGTTTTTCGCCAACTTTAGGCAGTCATAACTGCTAGCTCAGAATGAGCCAGGAGTAGTTCCAGTTATGTTTGGAAATCCCTTGGAACGATCTTTTCAATGCCATCGAGTTTGCTCGATTCCGAGTTCGTATAAGCGAGTTATGCCCTTTGAAAGTTGGGCAGTTGGCAGGGAGTCCGTCCGAAAATTTAAGGGCATTTTGGTCTTTTCACAAATCATTTCTTTTGAGGTTATATTGTTGTGTTAGGCTGATTGTGGATCAATTTTATTCCATTTTAAAAGAGTAAGAGTTAGGGTTCTTGAGTGAAGAAGAGAAGAAGAGAGAAAGAAGAGAAGAAGAAGAGGAGATCAAGGAGTTTCCGTCAAAGATCGTTGTGGAAATCGTCGGGGGTGATCCCTAATAGGTATGTGAGTTCATAGTGATGGGTTGATTCTTTCCCCCACACACCAACTCGTTTTATTATTGAGAAAAGATTGGTTGTGTTGTTTGGAGTTGTTGGTTGTGTTGTTGATATTGTTAATTGTGTTGTTGAAGTCCCTTGTTGATTTTGGACATGATTTGGTTGTGTTTTTGAGTTGAATCTCTTGTATGTTGAGGGATTTTATGATCTTTAGTGTTGGTTGGTTCATACCCCCACACACCAACTCGTTTTTAATTCCAAGAAAAGATTTATTTTGGTTGTTGAAGTTGTTGGTTATGTTGTTGAAGTTCTTGTTGATGAGGGATATGTTTCCGGTTGTGTTCTTGAGTTGAATCTATTGTATGTTGAGGGGTTTTATGTTTCTAAGTGATTGGGGCTGAAATCTTTGAAGTTGAGGGCTAACGCCTGACAGAGTGCAGAGTGCCCAACAGTCCCCTTTGAAGTTGAGGGCTGGCGCTTGGCAGAGTGCAGAGTGCCCAGCAGTCCCCTTTGAAGTTGAGGGATGGTGCCTGACAGAGTGCCCAACAATCCCCTTTGAAGTTGAGGGCTGGCTCCCCGCGCCTCTTAGAGCGCCAAGGACACCAATCCTTCCCGTTACCTTCATTCCCCACTTTTTCATACATGTTCCTAGGTATTATGCCTATGTTTCCTAGTTGTTTCCAACACTCCAAGGTACTTCTAAAAGTCAAGAACTCATCCATAACATGTGATCAAACACCTTGAATCCAAAATTCCAATTCAAGGAGAGTTAGTTAGAAGTCAAGTGAAGTTAGAAGTTAAGAGTTAAGCTTAGAAGTTAAGCAAGTCAAGCAAGTTGTAAAGTTGTTCAAGAGTCTTTATTGAACGTTTTAACTTCATTTTTAGACTCAAGTGTCAAGTCAAGCAAAGAGCTTAGAGTTTCAAGCTAAGTAAAGAGTCTCAAGTTTCAAGTTGAGTAAAAAGTTTAAAGTTGAGTTTATATCTCAAAGTTATTAGGGAACTATGTATTCCCAAAGAAGTTTTAAAGAAATGTCTTTACATTTAAACAAGGTTGGAAACTGAGATTTCCAAAGAGCCTTCGGGATAGTTTTTTTTTTGAGTAATTATCTCATATCAGCAAGAAAACATATGTTTTAAAAACATAAGAGCCAGTACATTTTTAGGAGTAGTATTGAGCACCGAATTGGGGGAGCATTCAAAGAACCCACAGCCACCATAGAACCATGTTAGCCACCATTGGTAGAAAGGGATCATACTTTTTAGATGAATCCTTTTCAGATTAGACTAGTGGATCCATTAGGCAGTTGAAGTCTTATACCTTTGGCGGGGTATAAGATGCTTTGGCAGCGTGAGGTCGATCGCTGTATCATCACTATAACTCTCATGTGATGGTTGTCGGTTAGAGAAACTCCCACAGCAGTTATTGTATCTTCATACACATAAATTATTGTATTTTTATATACATCAGATCATCGTATTTCTATATACATCTCAGGCTTATTGTATCTTTGTATAGACTCAGAGTTTATAACATGTTTAAAGCAGTCTTTCTTTATATCGCACTTGTTTTAAATTGCCTTATATTGAAAGCAGTCAGTCAGGTTGAGTTGAGCCAGGTAAGCTATTCAGTTTCTTCCAGATTTTCCTTCTAGCCTATGTTGCTTAGTTTTCCAACTCGCATACTCGTACATTTCATGTACTGATGCCAGTTGGCCTGTATCTTATTACGATGCAGATACAGGTACCCCGGATCAGCATCCTGCACGTCGTTGATCCAACTGAGCACTCCAGAGTCAGTGGTGAGCCTCCTTGCATTCTGGAGGACTCAATTATTTTGTGTTCTTAGTTATGTTTTATTAGGGTGTTGCGGGGTCTGGCCCAACATCCATCTCAGTAGTTTAGAGGCTTCATAGAAGTCAGTCAGCTAGTTTTGAGTCTCTTATCTATGTATATATGTAAATATTCTATTTTGAGACCCGAGGTGCCTTTATGGCCAGATTTGTATCAGTTAAGTTGTCTTATGACTTTGCTTTGCATGAAGTAGGTTTCCGCTGAGTTAAGAAAGCAAGGCCAAGGGTTCACTTGGGGCCAGCAATGATCTCCGAGTGCCGGTCCCGCCCAGGGTGTAGACTCGGGGCGTGACAAGTTCACGTATAAATCTATCAAGGTGTTCCCTTGACCGCTTCATTAGGGCTTACAGGCTTACTTTGTTGTTAGAAGCCCTTCTCAAGAGTTTGGGGGAACTCCCGGGTTCACTTTGAAAATTACAAAAATATGTAGAAGTGCAAGAGTATTGGCTAGAGATGATGAGCATAATAGTTCACGTATATATCTCTATCAAGATGTTCCTCAGAGTTTCCTTGACCGCTTTATGAAATGCAAGTGGTAGACCCTAAGTTTGTACATATTTTTAGTTTTTCTTAATTTATCGTACATTGACTTTAATGAAACCTTAAAGACCATTCTACCCCAAAAATATGTTTGGTAAACGCCACTGTCAACTAGCTCAAAATAATTCTTGTTAATAAAGTGATTATTATCATTTGATAATAAGAATGAGTGATAATTATGTACAATATAGTTAGTTTCATAATATTCTCATCCGACTTCTAACACTTACTTAGGAAACATTGCATCATCTAAACTCTAAAGCCCTTTTTACCTTTTTAGAATTGGAAAATACATTTTGTTGTGCAGAAGATTTATAAGAATTAGTTCATATATTCCGTAGTAAAAAAAAAAGAGAGAAAATTCCTCTATTTATAGACTACAAAGGATAATGTGAGTAAGTGCTGATTGTCCAAAAGGTCACAACCCTTTGAAAAATTCACAATCTTTCGAAAAAGTTGACTTTTTCGAAAAATCACAATCCTTCAAAAATGTTACAACCTTTCGAAAAGTCGCAACTTTGGATCAGAATAGTCACAACTCTTCATAAAAATCACAATTCTTCATTTTCCATTCACACATTTTGTTTCAACATAGAATAAGCTTAAATTTGTCAACTACAATAGCAAGTTAGAAAACGTACATGTTAACTATTACTAAACCAAGTTTAATTATAGTAAAACACTTAAATCCTTTTCAGAGAAAGTTTAGGATTCATATCTATAAATTCCTAACCCATCTAACAATCTTTTAATCAAGTTAATTTACCATGGATATTTTTGCTTATGAAGAGTCTAATTTGTATTACACCTTAGGGTGGCCTGAAATAAACCCCAAAAATTTCCTTCATTCTTTTACGTTTGAATTAGTAGTAATTCAATTTATTTTCGAAATGGGACATCTTTTGTACGATATTTCTGGTAAACATTACAAACATGAATGTCCACCAATCTCAACATGTTTCACTATGGAATCTCAAAATTTCAAGAATCCAGAAAAGACTCATCAAGCCGGCCTTACACGACCAGTTAAGAAATTGTCAAGTTCCATTGTTCTTCGAATGCAAAGTGATCGTTGATGAGTTGATCGAATTGGCATATAAATATAGTCATTGTTCTTTGCTCGTTGATGATCACTACGTATTGGGACTTGGTGTTAAGATTAATATGTCACACATATACAAGCAAATAAATGAAAATGATAGTCATGTCATGGCACAAGCTGTTTCAACTAAGAGTTGCAAAATATGTGAAGAGGACATTTTTGGAGGATCCTCAATTATAAAGATGTCATGCAAACATATGTTTCACTTAAATTGTATGAAAAAATTGTTTGATAGGAACATAGGTTGGCCAACTTGTACTCCTAACGATAATAGAGGATCCTAAGTTAATTGTCTAAATAAAAATTATGGCAAGTGTAGGTGTCCTTAAATATTTTTATTTGAATTTATTTTGGTTTGATAAATGAAACATTTTACTTTTACTGTTGATTGTACGTAAGTTGGGTAAAAAAACACTTTGAAATTATGTGACATTGAACAAAAATGTTCGCAATTAATAATTTGGTTAAGAAAATATTCCTGATTCAAGAAGACGACCTGTCAATCAGATTCTTCATGTGCTTTAAATATGAAGAATTTAATCGTATGAAAGATGAAAAAAAATAAAGTTCCTTTCTTTCTCTCGTTGAATGTGATTTATGTGTACTTGTTTGATTCTTTTATTTCACAATGCCCCTTTGAGTGATATGTATCATATTCATGATGACTACAAAACTACAAAAGGTAGATAGATTTTGTGGTCACTTGTTACAAACTGTGATTCTATTTCTTGAATTCAACACACAATTCTGACTAGGTTCAACCTGACCAAAATGCATTTTTTTTTTTTTACCTCTTTTCAATTTTTGGTGTCAGAAAGGATATTAATATTACTATCTTAAGTAGGTGTTTAATCATAGAATTTGGAAACATGATTTCAAATTTTTACTTTAAATCAGTATTTGTTTATGAAAATATGTACAAAGATTTAACTTCAACTTTAAATCACGTGGGATGATCTTATCAAAGCATAGTTAGCTATGTATCCAAATAAATTCGCATGTATCTGAAAGACATAGACAAATCTCGCTCGCTTTCCTCGCCTTTCTCACATCTCGCTCACCACACTCCTATATATCGGTATCCAAATACATGTGAATCACACCAGATATATATATATATATATATATATGTATGTATGTATGTATGTATTTAGCATGCTTCACATGTATCTGGGATACATGACTACCTAGCTCGCCTCTCTCCCTATTTTATTATAGCTAGTAGCAGAAATACATGTTTCTAGGTGTATCTTCCTCCATTTTTGGTAGAAAACACTTAATTAGTGATAAGCTACGTAATTATTTGAAAGTATGGGTAGAATTAATATATATGGTATAGATATATATCTAATAAAGTAGTTGTTTCAGTAATCATTCCCCTAGTAGATCTAAATTAAAACTAAACATCAATTAATATGAATATTGTATAAAATATTCATATTGATCATTATTTCTTAAAAGACGTGCAAAATCCAAAAACTGAGGAGTAAGTATAAATACAAGAAATACTCCTTGTAACAAACAATAGGCTCCTAAAGTTAAGAATATACTCCTTGAGATTTTAATATTGAACCTGGTCTTCATTGTTATCCACGTGAAGGCAAATATTCTTTCTGTTCTTTTCAACAATATAATTTACAAAAGATGTAGAAGAATTCTCTGATCTAATTACATGTCTAAGCTTTTAGCTACCAAAATAAAAGGAGAGCATTCCATGCACAAATAAAATTGACTCATGAACGTTATTTTTTTTGTTGAAACCTTTTATTTTATCAATCATAAAGAAAATTGGACAAGGTATCTAGTATATTTTTTAAAAAAATACACACCCCCTCTGTCGCACAAGAGTCAAAGTATTTAAATATTGCGATGTGAATTTGCATATGGGTTTTTAAATGTATTTAAAAGAAATTTAACATATTTAAAAAAATTCTGAAAAATCGTATAATAATAGTCGAATTAAAGAAAATAATTAATCATAAAAAGTAGAAGATACAAGGACCAGATGTAGTACTATACAAATTAAAAGCTAGTAAATTATATGAATTTTAAATATCATAAGTTAAAACTTTGGTATAAGAATTAGCAAGGGAAGCCATCATGCACCCAAACTTTAAGACATGAAAAAAAGGAGGAGGAAAAGGTACAATATGAGATGTAAAGAGACAAGGATCTGGAGAAGGAATTACCTTTTCATATATTCTCAAACTTTAATATTACCCATATTTGTAGCCACATTCAATATAGTGTCACCCCATATCCTAGTTCAAACCTCACTTTCACATTTGGGATGGAATTTTCCTATAAAAACAATGTTATAAATAGGAATGTATGTTGTGACAAACTAAACAAACAAGTAGGAATGCAAGCTAGAGTACTACTAGATAGGTGGAGATGATTAAGAAAAATGGTTTTCAAGTCTATCAATGTGTTCCCTAGAGTTCCCTTGACCGCTTCATTAGGGCTTACTTGTTGTTTGATGCCCTGCTGAAGTGTTTGGGGGAACTCCTGGGCTCACTTTGAAATTTTACACAAACAAATATAAGTGTGAGAGTATTGGTTGTGGATAATGAACACAATATTTTACGTATAAATCTATCAAGGTGTTCCCTAGAGTTCCCTTGACCACTTCATGATGGTTTAATAACTTCATTTTTAGTGCCCTCCTGAAGTGTTTGGGGGAACTCCCGGGTTCACTTTGAAATTTACACAAGTAGAAGTGCAAGAGTACATGATGAATGCGATGATTCATGTCTACATCTATCAAGGTATTCCCGAGACTTTTCTTGACCACTTCATAAAGGCTTTATTACTTCATTTTTAATGCCCTACTTAAGTGTTTGAGGGAACTCCCTGGTTCACTTTGAAATTTACACAAACAAGTAGAAATGCAAGAGTACGAGCTGAAAAGTATGGGAAATGATGAATGCAATGATTCATGTCTACATCTATATATCAAGGTGATCCCTAGAGTTCCCATGACCACTTCATTAGGAATTAATTACTTCATTTTTAATGTCCTACTGAAGTGTTTGGGGGAACTCCCGGATTCACTTTGAAATTTACACAAACAAGTAGAAGTGCAAGAGTACAAACTGGAAAGTACTGGAAATGATGAATGCAATTTTGTATGTCTCTAAATCTATCAAGGTTATCCCGAGAGTTTCCTTAATTAACCACTTTGTGAGGATTAATTACTTCATTTTTTGATGTCCTATTGAAGTGTTTTGCTGAACTCTCAGGTTCAATTTCAAATATACACAAATAAGTAAAAGTCCAGAAATTCTAACGAGAGATGTTGAATGCGATGATTCATATCTACATCCAAGTGCAAGAGTATTAATTTAAGTTGGTCAACTACATGACCAAAAATACTCTCATGTTTTTTTGTTTCTGGACTATTATATATGTATTATATAGTGTTTTCAGGACTATTGAATAATATTATGTACTATTTTTGTAATATAATGCAGTGATTTATAAATACAAACTATCATTGTATTTCCTTTCACAAACACTATTATGATCGTAACCAAAATAGATTAATTTAATTTGTGGTATCATATCTTACTGAATGCATCAGTACACCTTAGACTTGCTAATAGATTTTATTTTAACATTCAAATCATGGTGTGATTTAATTAAGCATCTAACATGACATGTTAAATTGTTTCGATTAAGCACTTTCAACTAAAAAAATTTAGAAGCGCCTATTACGTAAAATTAGTTAATCATATAAAATATATTTGAATTAACTATAATTATCAATATCAATTAAAACATGCATGTGATTTAATATTTTATTGGGGCTAACACATAATTAGTTCAAATAAAAACATTGTATCATTGTTACGACCCAGGAGTACCTCCTAGACGTAACACGACGTACAAGACTCCGAAGAGCCTCATACAAGCCTCTTAGCATATCATAACATAAGAACATAGAAAAATGGTGCGGAATTTAAAACTTTTTCTTTTACAATCGAAGTCTTTTTATAAAAACAAGCGGGAGTCTACAGTTTGTCTCAAACCATCTATAACCATTAAGACTACAACTTCGGAATGCAGCCCAAACAAAAGCTCTAAACATAAAATAAAAGACATAAAGGTAATAGTGGGTTTGTCCTCGAAGATATGAGGACTCACCAAATCTTCAACTCCTTGCTCCTAAGAAACCCATCTTCCAAGAATAGAACTCAAGTCTCCAAACCCTACACTTCGTGAAAAATGTAGAAGAAATATGAGTTAGCACAAAGATGTACTAAATATGATAGCCATGCATAAAATCCTTTAAAACATGCAAAAAGGGACATTTTGGTTGAAAAGCATGCATTTACTAAGTTGAGCATCATTATGCAGTTTTAGTGTATAACACAAGTCACAAGCATATTCATCAAATAATTCATTATAACATAATAGAACCATCTCTTAGGTAACCCTAAGTTATACTTGTGCAATGTATTGATGGCATCCTATAATTCCACTCATACTAAGTATCCCTTTTAGGCCACCATAGTCATGTTTACCATTCTTGGATCCCATCTTTAGCCTATTTCTTATAGACAAGGAAACATGCACATTTAATAAGTCATGACAAGGAAAGCAACTCATAGAAACAATCCAAGTTAACATACAACATTAGAAGTAGACTTTACATCAAATGAAATTACCATTTAGGCACAAGCACATTCATTACATGAGTCATCTTGACAAAGAGGAATCTACCATAATCACTCTCAAAGCCTACTTGTGCAATGCATGGATGAAGTCCCATACCCCCACCCACACTAAGTAGTACCTCTTGAATTGCCATAGTATATCCTAGACTCAACCTTGTGGAAATTAACCTTAACCGACGTAGACCATGTGAGCTTGCATGGAATCCAGTGTCATGCCCCACACCGAAAATAGGTGTCCTACTTGCCTAAGGTTGAACTAAAATGTATTAGCTTGGAAATGAATCCAATGGCTAAATAACCTACGGGTGCACGTAGTTATGGGATAAGGAGATTGCTACTAGAAACTCAACTTTACTTAACGGGGGAACTTCCATCTCATGAGATTAACTTTAGAAACCCGGCCTTTCTTAACGGGATAGCCTCTATCTCATATTCAATATCCACTCGGTGCTAAGAATTGATTACCACGATTACATGTTTAATCTTGAATTGAATTGACACGCATGAAGGAGTATCTTACCCTCCATCCAACACAATTCATAAAGAGAGCTCATAGATTCATTAGGTGAGAATGAACTTTTAACCTAGAATCTTAATTATGTGAAACTATTCATTATGTGTTTATGAGAATGAACTTTCAATCAACACAATAATATCTTCATAATCATGGAATAATCATGTTTTAGTGTGTGTGAGTGAGAATAGACTTTCAACAACACCTCAATTTCTTCAAAGTCATGATCACTTTACTTTCTCAAAAGATGGTCTTAAATCATGAACACACTCTCATAAACATGTATAATATCATATATTTCACCCTTTAAGGACCAAATAACATATTCAATTAACACATCTAGCATTCATTAGCTTAGACATGAATATAATCATAGTTCAAGTAATCAAGTCATAAAATGCATGATCTCAAACACTCATAATATAGGTCATGTTGGTGGAGTCCTTCCACAATAAAATCACATACTATCCAACACACACAATAGCTTCCCACTTAAAGCATTAGCATCATTAGCTCATTTATATCAGCTTTTACCATTAAAGCCCTAGAAGTCATCTTCATACTACAAGCCTTACTCTCAAGCAATACCTCACATGATCATCATATTATATATACTTAATTCTCAAGATAATCCAACCACATGCTTCATTCTTAACCAATTATAGTCATATAACATCATACAAACTAAATCTCAATATCATTAAACCATGATCCATCATATAAGCCCTAATCTAGTCAATTCATGTTTACAAGCTTTACTTTTAAGTAATTCATCTTTAGTTCCTCTAATCTCAAGTAATTCATAAAGTAGTGCATCAATCTTAGAAGGTCACATCTAAGCCCTCAATTGCCTCTTCTATGGCATAAACCAGACTATATCAATTTCACCCTAAAACCTTAGGTTAATCAAGAATACATGTATAATCATACTAAATTAATGTAATTACACCATAAACAACCATTATCCATTCAATTGTATCAACATATAATAATACTCACACTTTAAGTTCCACTTTAGGAAAATTAGGAAAGTCATGGATCCTTAAATATTCATCTTAACACAGTAGAAATTCATCAATTTGATCATAATATAAAGCAATTAAACCATTGAAAATGTTTTTAGAAAGAATCCATGACTTGGAGTGAAAACCCTAGGTTTTGGAGAATTTTCTACTTTGAAATTGGAAGTTTGAGGACTTCATGAATGAAAGCATTCCATGAATCAACGACTACCATACATTATATGAATATTCCTCATGAATTTGGGTAGAAAATATGAGTTCTTGAACCTTAGACTTCAACTTCTTCTTCTTCAATGGAGGTTTTAGTGAGAGAAATATTTGGGGGTAAAGTTGGCTATGATTTGGGGGTCTTGGGATTTATGAAGTAAATAGGTTAGTTAATGGTTTAAAATTACTTAATAAGTCTATTAAAATAATATAAAACAACACCACATTAAAATAATTAAACTAGGAATTACCTAAAACCAACTTACCTTGGCTGAACCTAGGCAAAAGTGCAGGCAACACCTACGCCCATGACCCCGTGGGTGGGTCTACGCCCCGTTCTGAAGGTCGTGGGTGGTGGTCTGCAACCCCTTACTTGGGGTCTTGACCTATGAGCCTCCCCCACGAGGAGTGGATGGACATACGCCCAGTAGGTCCCATTCGTAGGTCACATCTTTTTGGCAGCTTGGGTAGATTTGGGGCAACTTTGGGGTTAACTTTAAGGCCCTCGTCAAGGACCCCTTGTTTGGTCCTTGGGGAGTCATACCTTGACGTTTAACCCCTCACCCTAAGTCCGAAAAGCCATTTTACAACATTAACTCTCACATCAAACTCAAACTCTCACATAATGCTCTAGTTTCACCTACTAGTTTTAGGGGGCGTAACAATCATGTGTTCAGATTCTCAATAGAAATAAGTCATAATTCGAGTGTCTAAATAAATTTTACTGGAGTTTAAAGAATCTTTAATGTACTCAACCAAAATATTATTTTAATCCAACTTAATTGTTTATAACTATATGTCGCAGACATAATTGAATAAATAAATACATAATAAGAACCGTCCAACGTGCCTCCTTTTAATAGAGAAAATGTATTAGTGAGTGACATGAATATTCTAACTACTCATCAAATAATGATATTTATGATTTAACGAGGGTCATATATAACACTTTGATATCTAATTCATAGAGCCGTCAATATGGGATAGGCCCATTGGGCTGGCCTGGCCTAATTCTTGATTTTATAGGGTTGGACTACGATTTTTGGAGCCCATTTGAGAAAAAGGGATTTTTAGCCCAGTTTGAATAAGTCTGCCAATTTGTGGTCCTTGAGAAATATGGATAGGGCTGGTCCGTGGGCCAAATAAAAATTAATTAAAAAATAAAAATAAAATAGAGCATTAAAAACTACAAGAGTCTAAACTCAAAATTTGTTTAAAGTTTGAAATATTACAATTTAAATACAAATTATGTACTACATATAATAAAAATCTCCTAAAATTTCTAGGGAATCACTACATAGGCCATAGCCTATGGAATATTGTCATAGTTTTTGTGTTTTATTATGATCATTGGAAAACAATTAGGTTAATATTTCTATTTAGCTATTTATGCCTTTCCTTGAAATCAAACTTAATAAACATTATAAAGATAATTTTATTTGTGCATTTGATTAACAAGTAGAAACACTAACAACATGTAATATTGTCTTGTCGATATTTATGATAATATTTTTAAATTATAATTTAATTTAAAAAATTATGAAAAAATTACTTTAAAGAAAAGAGGGTTGGCCCGATAAAGCCCATATCCCACGTACTTGTGGGTTGGGCCGAACATTTTCTGGCCCACACAAAAAATGGGCTAGTCCAACCTGACCTGTCAAATTTCAAATCTTGTATGGGTTAGCCCGAATGGGGTGGACCAGCCCATATTGATAGCTCTACTAATTAAGATTAGTTTGTTAAAATAAATAAGGTAAAAATAATAATTTTAAATGAGATCTAATAAGGCAAGAAAAATTATTGCAAGTGATTGTAGGCAACATTAAAATTACATAGACAATAATCCCAAATATATCTACTCATATAAATATGAAAGCAAGTGATTTTGCCAAAAAAAATATGTCTAGACTAATCATATTTAAGGTGCTAAAGATTATAAATTTTATTTTGATTTTCTTCAAATCATGATATACTCGGTCAATTTAATTTATGTTACATTATTTTTTTATTAGTCCTTTTTTAGTGAACGGAAGCATATCCTAAAATACTTTAACTATTCTTCAAATAATGATTTTTTTGATTTCATTTCTTATGATTTGACCAGATTCATATTTATAGCTATTTATTAAATAATGATTTTTATGATTTGACCAGATTCATATTTATAACTATTCGTCAAATAAAGATTTTTATGATTTGACCAGATTCATATTTATCACTTTGAAAACTAAGAAAGATTACGTAACTAAAATAAGGTAAATTTTTTTAAATGACACTAATAATAAGGCAAAAAAATTTATGGCAAGTGGTTGTTAGGCCACATCAGAACCACATCGAAATTATGTGCTTATAGACAAAAAAATATAGTTATATATATATATATATATATATATATATTAGACAAGTCTATTGCTAAAATTAAACTTGTTTCATTAAGAATTTTATTTTATTTAGAAATATCATGATGAATATTATGAAAATGATGGTATGCCTCCTAATAGAAGAAATAATGGAGATAGTGATCGAGATTCCAACATAATGATTATATACCTTCTAACAAAGAAAATAATGGAGATGGTGAGGAAGATAATGACAATGTTGGTGACTCTGATTATGTGTCCTAACAAAGATAATAATGGAGATGATAAGGATGATGCCGATGATGATAATGATGGTTATGGTGATAATAACGATGATGGAGATTCTAGAAATGATGATTATGATGATGAAAACACATAATCATCTCCTAAATTTCCATCATTGTTATTATCATCTTCCCCATCATCGTCATTATCGCCATCATCCATATTATTTTTTTAGGACACACAAAATCAGGATCTCCATTATCGTCATCATCTTCATCATTATCTGCATTATTTCCTTTGTGAGGAGGGATATAATCATCCCCTAAAACCTTTATCATTTCTTCGATTCGAAAGTGTAAAGTAATAATATCTATTAATCTTTGTCATCACTAAAATCATCACGTTTCTTGTACAAATAATCAGTATAACTTTCATCAATTGGTTGTATCTATATCACTAGTCAAAATAATTTTATAAAAAAATAATTATCTCTATAAAATTAACTATTATTATTCAGAACTCTGGTCATTTACTCTATTTTTAATTTAGAAAATAAATGTGAAAATTTCATATATGACATATATTAAACTAATATTTTCAAGTTATAATAGTAGAATTAAACTTTCAAGTTGTAACAATAAAAAATTACAAGTTGTAACAGTTTCTTTAAAAAAAAAAAAAAGCTTTTTTAAAAAAATTGTAAAAATTTGTTTTGAAAAAAATAAAAAGATAAAATAAATAAATAATTCGTTTCTGAAAAAAAAAGGTAAAAAAATGGAAATAAGTGTGTTAATTAAATTTGAATTGATTGAAGATAATTACTAATTAGCATAAATTAAGGAAATTCAAACTAATTAAGAATATTTAGTTTCCTTATTTCACTCTAATTTGTTAAAATTAATTAAAAATTCTGATTTCATCCATTTTCTTCCACATTTCTCTCTCTTCGTTTTTTTCCAGAAATCTTGTCACTCTCATCTAATTCATATTCGTTTTTATTCAATAATCTTTATTTTCTGGATGGCTTCTTCTTAATATTAATAAAACATGGTGGTAGATGGGATCCTTCAGATTAGTGTTCTTTGCGACTTTTTATTTGTATTGTAATACAAACCAAACGTTCAAAAAAATTACGAACAGTGATTCTGGAAAAAAAATATTCAGATTTTGTTTGTGAATAATAGTTTTAATTATGGCGTTTTTGGTATGAATATTCACTTTTGAAATTACATAAAATTTGTTTGAAATTGGTATAGATTTTTGTTTGAACATTCATTTTTTTTTTGTATGTTTCTAGTTAAAAAATTACATAAAATATATTTGAATTTGGTATATTGGTTATACCATGTTGGTACAATTTTAGAATTATATTTGAATGAATTTCGTATACTATTTGTCTAATGAATGACAATTAATAGTTAAAAGTGATATTATTTTGGTATTATAGTGGCATGATTCTGCTGTGAAAAAGTGACGACTTATGTCATGAAATAGGTATGAAAAATGTGCATAATAATTATATGAAATTTGTATACTGATTTTAGATTTTTTGTTGTGTATAATAATTTGAATTATGGCGTTTTTTTTTTAATGTATAATGTTATATTTTGGTATGAACATTGAATTTGTTCATTATTTGTCTGAAGCTTTTTTTTTGGGTATATTTTTGGTTAAAAAATAGATAATTTTTTCTTTGGAATTTATATAATTATACTACCAAGCATGTATGATAATCGATAATGTTTTAGTACGATTTTTGGTTTGATTGGATTTTTTTTTTTTGGCATTATATTGTAATGAATTTTGAGAATAATAATGTAATGAAATTGGTATACTGTTTATTAAAGAAATGACAATTAATATTTCTAAGTTGGAATTATTTTGGTATTCTAGTGGCATGATCCTGATATGAATAATTGATAACTTTTGGCATGAAATAGGTAAGAAATGTGTGAATAAGAATTGTATGAAATTTGTATACTGATATAACATATGTGTTTTTACTTTTGTATTCTGTAATAACATATGAAATTGTTTTAAAATAACATATGTATTTTTACTTTTGTATAAATTTTGTAAGCATAAAAATGGTATGAAATTTGGATATTGGTATAACATATGTATAAAAGTTATTTGTACTTTTGTATGATATAATATTGACACAATAATTTATGATGAAACAGAAAAATATGCAATTCAAAAAGTGTCGGAGCAGAAATTATTGTTGCCTGGTTCAAAAAGAACTGTAGGGAGACCACAACTTGTAAATGGTTTGTTGATGTGAAGTTCAAGAGGTCTAAGATTACGTACAGTACATGTCGTCGGGAGGAACACAATAGGAAGACATGTTCAAATTACCTTTCTGAAAAAAAGACATAATTTATTTTTATTTTTATTTGGTTGTTTTACTGTGGCAAACTCATGTTTTGATTTATTTTATCTTTTAAGTTAATGAATTATAATTTCAGAATATTTATTATGTGTGCTAGTTAATCATTTGTGTATTCAGTGTTTTTCAAATGTATACTAAAAAAATAGGTAATGTTTGTATGCAATTGATATTGACTGGAAAAATGAAGTCAAATCTTAGTATGAAATTGGTATATATTTGGTATCCAACTGACGTCCCAGTGATAAAATTGAAAAGCAACATGTAATTGAGATTTCAACTGAAATAGCCAACGTAAAACTAGTTAATATTGTATCCAATTTGTATAAATTTAGTATTGAATTGATATCCCATTGGAAAATTGAAAAATCAACATGTCGTTGAGATTTCAATCAAATTAGATAACCTAAACAAGTTAATGTTATATTCAATTGGTATCCAACAGATATCCCACTTGAAAATGAAAAAAACAAAATGTAACTGATATTTCAACCAAATTAGACAATCTAAAACAAGTTAATGTTTTATCCAATTTATATACACTTGGTATCCAACTTGAAATTTTAGAACAAAGACAAAAAATAAAAATGTATAAAATTAGTATCCAACGGGTATAAATCCGGAAAGAATAAATCTGGTTGTAAAACAATGCATATTATATATTGTTGTCAGAAATTGTAGCAAAAGAAATATACATCACCCAAAAATCAAAACATGTAATTAAAAGTCTAAACTACAATAATTAATACAAGTTCTATATTTTCCTCTCTCTTCAATTTATATTCCGTATTCAAGTGTGATTTTTTTTTATCATATTTAAGCTAAAACTTAAGAAATCCTTATTAAAGATTTTATGATCTCATATTATCTATATATATCAACAAATTTTAGAATTAAATATACTTATTTCAATAACAAAACAATATTTTAGATATAGAAAAACACACCAAAAACAAGTTCAAAACTTAAGTAAAACGTTTTTTTTTTCTCAAGAAATCAAGTTTTAGATTAATTAAA
This sequence comes from Solanum verrucosum, assembly GCF_900185275.1. Taxonomy (NCBI): domain Eukaryota; kingdom Viridiplantae; phylum Streptophyta; class Magnoliopsida; order Solanales; family Solanaceae; genus Solanum; species Solanum verrucosum. Next base: position 1,188,972 of record NW_026020217.1, read on the forward strand.
TAAAAAATGAAATCAAAATTTCAAAATATAGAATTCTTAATTCTAAAAAAATCAGATTAAAAAAAAACAATATCAAAATTTAAAATAAAAAAAAGCAAGAAAAGCAAAAAAAAAATAGATTAAAGAGAGAGAAAATTACATGTTAAAATATACGGTGAGAAATTTATTTTAAAAAAAAAATTAAAGGCCCCAATAGTCATTAATAAATAAAAGTTATTTGAATAAGTTAAAAAATCCCTTAAAAGGTGTAATAGATAATTACAAATTGATTCTCTCTCATTAATATTATTTCTCCCACCTATTAATTATATAAAAGGAACTGGAATCAATATAATTAAATAATTGATAATATAAAAATATAAAAAAATGAATCATTTAATAAAGTAAATTTTAATTGATTTTTAAATAAAGTTAAATTTAATTGATATGTTATAACCCGTAATTAAACTGTTATAAGTAAGAATTTTTAAAGAATAGATTTAAAACTCGTAATATTATCTCTTAAATGTGTATATGGTGTGATTTTTTATAGCTCAAAATCTATAAGATCTAGAATTGTAAAAGTCATTGCACCTTCAATAGAAAAAAAAAAGTAGATTATAAGAATTTTGAAAATAGAAATTGCACAACAATGATTAATTACACAATTGGCTAGATAGTTCCTTTATTTTGTTAAACTTTGTGTCAAAAAATTAGATAAAAAATTAAAATTGAAAGAATACTAAATTTTAGATAACTATTGAGTAAGCTTAGCCATCTACATAATATAATTCATTTTCTTCAATTATGTCTTAATGATTCTTACTTGAGCTTGTATTAAAATTTTAACTAGATTTGAAATTGCTATATATTCCTAATAAAAAAAGAATTAAATTTTGCAATCATGAGAACTTATCTTTCAAATTGGGTTAAGAATCATATACACTCTAAAAAAGGAACTTTATTTTGTAAATGATTTATTTCTTATGGTGTACTTTAGTATTTTATCTCTTCTATATTTTGTTATCGATCAATCTTATTGATTTCACATACTTCGGTTTAAAAAAAAATGCCCCCAATTGTAATAGGATGTGATGATATATAAATAGTTAATGAAAATGTTTTGAACTTTTTTGCCTTCAATTAAAAATACTACTAAAAATTATAATTTTTTAGTGAAATTTTCCACAGGAAAATATTTAGTGGCTATATTTATAAATATTTTGATCAAATTGTGAGAAAATAAAAAAAAAATAGTATTTTCATACAAAAAAATAAGAAACTTTCCAATCGTCCAGTGGCAATCTTTTTTTCACCTTGCATTTTTCTAGTAAGTTGGTTAAATGAAAAATCCATATATTATTATAGTACAAAATGTCATTAATTTACCATGAAAAAATATTTAATTTTTAGTTGTTGTAGCTGTCTTAGAAGAAAGTGAATGAAGTTAAATTTATAATTATTGATTGCTCATGATGGATCGCATACTGTCATTGACATTAAACAATTTTTTTTAAGAAGTAAGAATATTACAAAAAAATAATAATCATGTATCCATAGTTTAAACATTGTCCATCGGAATGACTAAGTTGGTTCGAAGGGTAGTTATCCACATGCATGGATGACTCGGGATCGACTCCCCCCTCAATGCCTTCAAAGTCGGGTCTGCGTTATCCTAGGGTTTCAAAAAAAAAAAGATTGCTTAATCTTGGGAAAAAAATAAATTGAAATATTTATAGATTCTGTTCTTTTTATCTGCCAATTTATTTTTTAAAAAATATGTCTTTTATGAAAAATGTATTTTTATAGTTTATTATAGGTTAGAAGAAACTATTTTTATATGGTTTCATCTATATATAATTTTCAGTAGCTTTTAGAATTTTGTTATATTTTTAATTAATTTCGGGTTGCGTTATAGATGAAAAGGAAATATAGATATCTCTTTTTTTTTATGGCTAGTGAAACTCTACGAGGATTATTTATTAATACTAGTTTTTGGGAATGTGCGTTGAACGTTTGTCCCTGGTAATTATAACCAGATTTTTATATACTTAAAAAAAATGAACTTCAGAATAGAAAATATATGTGTATTGTGATTTAAATACAATTACAATATGTATAAATAGTTATTCATAAAATTAAGTAATCAAAACTCAAAAGAGAAGGAGTGTAACACCAAATTAATGCTTAACATCAAGTAGACAATCTGACAATCATATCAAATAGTTTTAAGAAATTGTAAATTTCACATGAGTTATTAGTTGTGAAGATCTCACATAATGTTTGAAGAGAATATATAAAAAAATATTAATATTCATTACTTTATTATAGCATCACAATAAATTATACAACTTCAGATGTGCACTATGTTCATTCGACAAATATGCAAAAATAAGATGAAATAGAGTAGACTAAAAACAATAAAATAGCTAATAAATTCTAAAACTTTTAAATAACAGAAATTAAAGAGATAAACATTTCCAGTGTAAAAGAAAGGAGGAACTTCCTCAATAACTAACAAAGCATAAATAGATTTACCTCTTTTCTATTGCATATGTGATGAGCAATTAAATCTATCAACAATGATACATTTGAATAACTAAGTGTATGCGTTAACATATAGTGTCTGTGATGAGCAATGTAATTACATCCACCAATAATCATCCATCAACAATTATACATCTGAATAACTAAGTATGTGCATTAATATAAAGTGATTTTGAAAATAACTTTTTGGTATGTATATAATAAGTCAGGAATTATAAAAGTCATATAAAAATTGATGATATGCTTAACATCTCTGAGAATTCGATTGATTAAAGTTGGGATATGCAAAGTTTCTAACTAAAATCTATATATGTGTGCCATATTAAGATGTATGGTAATTCAAAGGACATTTTTGTTCTTTACTGTTAAAGGATATTTTAGTTTTTAAAGGATATAATTTACTGTCTTTTGTTGTTACGAAACACTTCATCTACCAAACTCCACTTTAGAATGAAAACATATTAAATATTTCGTGAATAAATTCTACCTAGAAATATAATGGAGTAATACCATATAATTATTATTTAAAATTTATTAATTAGTTTATTAATAATATTTACATTTAGCGAAGGAGTAAAATCGTAATCCAACTTTGAAGTTAAGAGCTTCCCACTTATAATGATATATATATATATATATATATATATATATATATATATAATGATGAATATTTTATTAATATAAATATTTTATTATGTATTTATGTGCTCAATTATAATATATTATAATTTAAAGTGTCTAAATGAAATTTATTGAAAAATTTAAAGGGAATTACATAATGAGATCTCGCCCTGCACTTTTTTTTAATAGAAAAAATAAATTAGGTAATGAAAAGCATATTCTACACACCATAACTCTTAGTCAAAAAATGATTTTTATGATTTGACCAGATTTATATTTATTACTTTGATAGCAAACAAATATTACTTAGTTAAAATACAGTAAATAACTTTAAATGAGACTAATAATAAGGCAGGAAATTTTATGATAAGTGGGTTCTTAGGCCACATCAGTATTACATGGAAATAACGAGAACATAGTAAAAAAATGTATATATATATATATATATATATAACATAGATCTATTGTTAAAATTAAACTTGTTTAGTACTACAAAATTTATTTATTTAGAAATATCATGATGAATACTATGAAAATGATTTTACGTCTCCTAACTAAAGGAATAGTGGAAAGTGATCGAGGTTCCAGCAACATGATTACATACCTCTTAACAAAGATTATAATGAAGAGGATGATAACGTTAATGACGATGTTGGTGATTCTGATTATATGTCTTAACAAAAATAACAATGGAAATGATGAGGATGATGGCGTAGATGATAACGATGATGATGAAGATGATGATAACACTGATAGAGATTTTAGAGATGATGATAATGATGATAAAACACATAATCATCTCCTAGATCTCCTTCATTGTTATTATCATTGTCATCACCGTCATCATCAGCGTTCTCAGCCGTGTTGTTTTCATCATTATTTTTGTTAGGAGGCACATAATTTGGATCACCATTATCATCGTCATCTTCCTCATCATCTTCATTATTTTCTTTATGAGGAAGCATATAATCATCCCGCTAGAATCTTTATCAACATCTCTATAATTTCTTCAATTCGAAAGTGTAAAATAATAATATCCATTAATTTCCCCCTTCATTAAAATCATATGTTTCTTGTACAAATAATCATTGTACTTGTCAGTGGTTGTATCTATCATTAGCCAAAATAATTTTATAACAAAACAATCATCTCTTCAAAATTAACTATGGTCATTTACTTTCATTTCTAATCTGGAAAAATAAATTATAGATCAAAATTTATAAGATCTAGAATTGCAAAAGTCATTGCACCATCAATAGAAAAAAAAATTAAAGGAAAAATGCAAATTATAAGAACTTAAGAAAAAAAAATTCACGCAACACTGATTAATTACACTACTGAATAAGTTTAATCATCTACCTGATATAATTAATTTTCTTCAATTTTGTCTTGAACCAAGTTTGAGAAGGATTTAAGTGTTTTACTCTAATTAAGCCTATTTAATCTTGATTTAATATTCTACTGGTACCCAGTTGAATTGTGACTTGGTATTCTGCTTAACGAACTTTAGATATTTAATTTTAAAATGGAAAGAAAAATCAAGTCACGTAATAGGAAGAAAACCAAGCAATCTTTATTTTATTATGAATAATTATTTATAGAGGCTAGATGAAGGATGAGAATCAAAAGGAACAAAATTACTATTTTACATTTTTATAATAGATTTATCTACAATACACTTATTCCCCTCAATGCTCGAATCAATTCAAAATTTGTAACTTCACTAATTCATTAAAATCCCCAATCGAAAGATTTTTAAGCTAGGATATATTTTGCTAGAATATTCTTTCATTTATTTGACCACATAAATGCCCCATACTCAGTTCAAACCCCACTTTCACATTTGGCACGTAATTTTCTTAGCAAAACAATGTTATAAACAGGAATGTATGTTGTCACAACATTACACAAACAAGTAGAAGTGCAAGAGGCTACTAGCTAGTTGGAGATGATGAACACAAATGGTTTTTAAGTCTATCAAGGTGTTCCCTAGAGTTCTCTTGACCGCTTCATTAGGGTTTACTTCGTTGTTTGATGTCCTGCTGAAGTGTTTGGGGGAACTCTCGGGCTCACTTTGAAATTAACATAGTCGTATTGTGCGTCGCGATGGATGCATGGACAGATATGTCCCTCATGGGTTCCGGACTGAGAGACAACATGTGTGTATCACTAGGTCAGACATGCATCACTATACTTGACATTGCATTCCATTGCATTGCACATGTTTATCATTAGTGAACTTGATATTGTGTTTGCTGATCTTGTGAGTGTCTTTCTGTGGAACTTTGATTGATGAATATTGAGCTTGTTGTTGAAGATATATAATTATTAGAGTGTTGTTGTTGAGCTGTGTGCTATGTGAATTATGAATGGTTAGGTTGAGCTGATAGTTGTGGAGGTTGTAATTGATGAATATTGAGTTAGTTGTTGAGAACAGGTGATTGTTAGAACGTTGTTGTTGAGATATGTGTTTGTAAATTGTAAACTGTTAGGTTGGGCTGGTTTTATGCAGGTTGTAGTTGTGGAGGGTCAGTTGGGGTGTAAGGAGTACCCGTATTCTATCCCCTTAGCATGTGTTTAGAGGTTTACTTGCTGAGTACCGCGTGGTTTGGTACTCACCCCTTGCTACTACATTTTTTTGTAGGTTACTAGCTTGGACCTTTGTGATATATTCTCTTCTTTTCCGAGGCTTCTTGGAGATTTGTGAGGTAGATGTTTGTCAACTTAGCAGACCTTCGTACTCCTGTTTATGATCTTGTTCTACTCTAGAAACAATGTCATATGAGACTTGTATTTTTCTTTTGATTCAATTGTAATATTTTAGAGGGTTGTACACGTGACAACCAAATTTTGGGGGTATTTTTGAATTTATTATAAAAATTTTCACATTTTATTGTAATGGTTGAGTTTTAGGCTAACTTGTCTTGGTGGGTTAAGACGAGTGCCATCATGTCCATTTTTGGATCGTGACACTATATCATTAGTCAAAATAATTTTATAAAAAAACAATTATCTCTTTAAAATTAACTACTATTATATTAGAACTTTGGTCATTTACTTTCATTTATAATCTAGAAAAAAAGTTATAGATTAAAATTTATAAGATCTAGAATTGCAAAAGTCATTGCATCTTTAATAGAAAAAAAATGCAGATTGTAAGAACTTAAGAAACAAAAACTCACACAACATTGATTAATTACACATTTGACTAAATATAATTCCTTTAATGTTAAAAAAAATAAGATAAACAAATTAAAACCGAAAAAATGATAATTTTCATATAACTATTGAATAATCTTAGTCATCTACCTAATATAATTAGTTTTCTTCAATTTTGTCTTAAACCTAGTTTGAGAAGGATTTAAATGTCTTACTCTAATTAAGCCTATTTAATATTGGCTAAATATTTAGAATTGGAAAAATACATTTTCTTGCGCAGAAGATTAATAAGAATTATTAGTTCAGATATTTCGTAGTCAAAAAATGAGAGAAAACGCCTCTATTTATTGACAACAAAGGGTAGTGTGAATAAGTGATTTGTGCCTTATACAAAAGGTCAAAACCCTTTGGAAAATTCACAATCCTTCGAAAAAGTCGTAACTCTTCATAAAAGCCACAACTCTTCATATAAGTCACAACTCTTCATTTTCCATTCACACCTTTTATTTCAACATAGAATAACCTTAAATTTGTTAACTACAATATCAAGTTAGGAAACGCACAAGTTAACAATTACTAAACAAAGTTTAATTATAGTAAAACACTCAAATCCTTCTCAGAGAAAGTTTAGGATTCAAATATCTATAAATTCCTAACCCATCTAATAATATTTAGTCAAGTTAATTAATTTACCATGAAGATTTTTGCTTATGAAGAATCTAATTTGTATTACACCTTAGGGTGGCCAAACCCCCCTCCCCCCCACCCATAAACTTCGATCATTCTTTTGCATTTGAATTAGTAGTAATTCAATTTTTTTTAAAAGTTTGACTAGGTTCAATCTAACAAAAATGCAATTTTTTTACCTCTTGAATTGTTAGTGTCAGAAAGTATATTAATTACTATCTTAAGTAGGCGTTTAATTAATTATAGGATTTGGAAGCCTAATTTCAAGTTTTTTAAAATTAGTGTTTCTTTAAGAAATCTGTGCAAAAATTCTACTTTAAAACACGTGGAATGATCTAATCAAAGAGCAGAGTAAATATATTACTTAGTTAATATGCGTAAATACATTATTACAGGGAAGTGGCATTGTAGAATGCCTACTAGTGGTGTTCGGGGATAGGGCAAACTATGATTAACAAAGAATAGTTAGTTATCACTATTATTGATTTATTGGACCAACTCATTTTGCTCGTTTTTCTGTATATTTTAGTGTAGCAAAATACATATATCTAGGTGTATTTGATCTTCCTCAATTTTTGATAGAAAACTTTTAATAAGTGTAAGATACGTAATTATTTTTGAAAAGTATAGGTAGAATTTAGTATATATGGTATAGAATGTGTGTCTAATAAAATAGTTTTTTCAGTAATTATTTTCCTAGTAGATCTAAATTAAAACTAAACGCCAATTAATATGAACATTAAGTATATAAAATACTTATATTAATCATTATTTATTAAGAAACGTGCAAATTTAACGGAGGAGTAATTATGAATATAAGAAATATTCCTTGGAGCAAACAATTAGGCTCATAATGCTAAAAATATACTCCTTGTGATTTAAATATTGAACCTGGTCTTCATTGTTATCCAAGTGAAGGCAAATATAAATATAAATGGTCATCTAATATTCTTTCTATTCTTTTCAACAATTTACAAAAGATGTAGAAGAATTCTCTGATCTAATTATATGTCTAATCTATTAGTTACCAAAATAAAGAGATAACATTTCATGCACAAATAAAATTGACTGATGAATGTTATATTTCATAAGTTAAAACTTTTGTATAAGAATTAGCAAGTGAAGCCATTACCCAAACTTGAAGAGATGAAAAGTAAAAGAGAAAAAGTACAATACGAGATGAAACGACAAGAAGGAATTACTTTTTTCCTGATATATTCTCAAACTTTAATATTACCCATATTTGTAGCCACATTCAATATAGTGTCACCCCATATCTTAGTTCAAATCCCACTTTCACATTTGGCATGGAATTTTCTTAGCAAAACAATGTTATAAATAGGAATGTATGTTGTAACAACATCAAACAAACAAGTAGAAATGCAAGAGTATACTACTAACTAGTTGGAGATGATGAATAAAAATAGATTTTAAGTCTATCAAGGTGTTCCCTTGACCGCTTCATTAGGGTTTACATTGTTGTTTGAAAAGCCCTGTTGAAGTGTTTGGGGGAACTCCGGGGATCACTTTGAAATTTACACAAACGAAGAAGTGCAAGAGTACTGGTTGTAGATGATGAACACAATGGTTCACGTATATATAATCTATCAAGGTGTTCCCTAGAGTTCCCTTGACCACTTCATGAGGGCTTCCTTTGATGTTAGATGCCCTGCTGAAGTGTTTGGGGGAACTCCCGGGCTCACTTTGAGATTTACCACAAACGAATAGAAGTGCAAGACAACAAGAGTATTGGTTGTAGACGATGAGCACAATAGTTCACGTATAAATATATCTATCAAGGTGTTCCCTTGAGTTCCCTTGACTGCTTCATGAGGGCTTACGAGCTTACTTTGTTGTTAGAAGCCTTGCTCAAGAGTTTGGGGGAACTCCCGGGTTCACTTTAAAAATTGCAAAAACATGTAAAAGTGCAAGAGATTTGGCTAGAGATGATGAGCATAATAGTTCACGTATATATCTCTATCAAGGTGTCCCCAGAGTTTCCTTGACTGGTTCATGAAATGCAAGTGGTAGACCCCTAAGTTTGTACAGATTTTTAGTTTTTCTTACTTTATAGTACATCGACTTTAATGAAACCTTAAAGACCATTCTGCCCCAAAAAAATGTTTGGTAAACGCCACTGTCAACTAGCTCAAAATAATTCCTGTTAATAAAGTGATTATTATCATTTGATAATAAGAATGAGTGATAATTAAGTACAATATAGTTAGTTTCATAATATTCTCATCCGACTTCTAACACTTAGGAAGCATTGCATCATCTAAACTCTAAAACCCTTTTTACCTTTTTATATAGAATTGGAAAAATACATTTTGTTGTGCAGAAGATTTATAAGAATTAGTTCAGATATTCCGTAGTCAAAAAAATGAGAGAAAACTCCTCTATTTATAGACAACAAAGGGTAGTGTGAGTAAGTGCTCATTGTCCAAACGGTCACAACCCTTTGGAAAATTCACAATCTTTCGAAAAAGTCACAACTTTTTTGAAGAATCACAATCTTTCGAAAAAGTTACAACCTTTCGAAAAGTCGCAACTCTTGATCAGAAAAGTCACAACTCTTCATAAAAATCACAATTCTTCATTTTCCATCCACACATTTTGTTTCAACATAGAATAACTGTAACACCCCAGAAATTTTTTCGAACTAAGACTCGAGCCGTTCATCGTAGTGAGTGAGATTTTACTGAGGAATTAAAATTTCTCAAGTGTTAAGGTCACTAGATGTAGCACCTTCAGTTCCAAAAAGAATTAAATTGGAAATAGCAAAATCTGAAATTTTGCAAGTCAAGCTAAGTATGAGTTTTGGGTTGACTTCAAACGACCATAACTCCTAGTTCAGGATGATTTAGGTGTGCTACCAGATACCGAAGGAAATACCTTTGAATTATCTTTCCAACGCCGCCGAGTTTGCTAGGTTTCGAGGTCGGATGAGTGAGATATGACCTTTTGAAGTTAGGCTGTCCAGTTAAGGAAAGTTTGCCGGAAATAGTAAGGGGTATTTTGGTCTTTTCCTTACCCAAACAAACTTGATTCGTTTTTAGTAATATTTTAGAGGTCTAATCTGATTAGGTTCAGTTTTATAATCCTAGTTTACGCCTAGGGTTTTAGTTGAGAGTTCAAGAAGAGAAAAGAAGAGAAAAGAGGAGAAAAGAGGAGAGGGTCAAGCGTTCGTTGAGATTCTTGCATGTTGTTGCGGATTTTCGCCATGGGTTTAATCCCTAAGAGGTATGTAAGCTTCCATAGTGTTGGGTTTGTTCACCCATACACCAAACATGTTATTTTCAGCGCAAATTTCATTCTTGAAGTTGAAAGATTTGTGTTCTTGATGAATTCTTGATAGGTGTTCTTGATGAATTCTTGATAGGTGTTCTTGAAGTTCATTCTAAATCTTGTTGTGTTGGGTTTTGGATGATTTCTTGAGATCAAAGTGAGTATTTTAAGGGATGTATTGAGTAAATTAGAGTGTACTTATGTTAAGTAATCAATTCTAAGTGATTGGAGAAGAAACCATTCGATTCTAGGTGAAATAGGGTGAGAAAATGAGCAAAGAAACTTGTTGAATTTTCTGGGTTGGGGCCTGGCGCGATGCGCCTGCCAGAGTGCCCCATACCCATCTCTGAAGTTTAGGGGCTGGCGTCCAATTTGTCGTCGGTTTCCCCGTTTAAGTTTGTTTAAAGTGCACCTTCACTCCTTTTCGATTCTAACTACTCTAAGCTACTTCTAAACACCTAAAATCATTCCTAACATGATCATAATCTTGAATTCATAAATTAAATTCAAGGTAGAGTTGAGAGTCAAGTTTGAGAGTTGTTTCAAACCTTTTTGATAAGGTCCCTTAGAATCTTTTTGAGGAGTCTTCTACAATTACTAGTAACTTGTTTCAAGACTCGAGCAAGTGAGTATGAGGATGAGGAGAATGTATTCATGAATCTACTTTGTCATCATGAGATCCTTCATATCATGAACCAAAACTCTTGAATTCATAATTCACATTCAAGAGAGAGTTAAGAGTAAAGTTCAAGTAAGCCTTTGAGTTCAATTGTGAATCCTTTGAGTTCAATTGTGAATCCTTTGAGATCAACTATCGATTTGAACTAAGTTCTGAGAAAGTAAGTAAGAGAATGAGAAGAGTCGTATACATGAGTCCAAGAAGTGGTATCTTCAAGTTTTAAGCCTTTAAGTGTTGAGTTCCTAAGTCCTTTTGAGAAGTATCTTTGAGTTCTTGAGTTAAGAAGTTCATGCTTATAATTCCGCATGAACCCTTTGAGTTGAGCATTCTTTAAATGAGTAGTATCATTGAAGTTCTTAAGTTCCAAGTATTGAGTTCTATCTATGGTTATTGAAAACCTTGAATTGAGCCATTCATGTCCTTAATTCGGCATGAACCATATTTTAAGGAGTCTTTTACAAATGTTTTAACTTTTGTTTTAAGACTTAAGCTTTGAAGTTAAGTAAAGAGTAAGAGTAAAGTCTTTTATAAACGTTTTAACTTCGTTATAAAACTGAAAGTTTCAAGTTAAGCAAAGAGTAAAGAGTTGAGTTCATTTTCTCAAAAGTTATAAGGGAACTAAGTATTCCCTAAGAGTTTATAAATGTTTTTACACATTTGAGCAAGAAAAGGGAACATGATTCCAAGAGAGCCTTTGGGTTAAGCTTTGAATAATTATCTCAAACTAAAGAAAGAAGTTGCTTTAAAATTATGAGCTAAAGTATATTTTGGGAGTAGTATTGAGCTCCGATGTGGGGATGCGAGTTCATATTAACTCAAGTCTCCATGAAAACCATGTAGCCATCATGGGTATTAACGGGTCATACTTTTTAGATGATCACGTAAGTTAAGCTAGTGGATCCACTAAGTTAAGTAAGGTCCTATACCGATGGCAAGGTATAGGATGGTCCTTGGCAGCGCGAGGTAAAGTGTTGTATCATTACTATAGCTTTTAAGTGATGGTTGTCGGTTAGAGAAACTCCCACAAAAGTTATTGTATTTTTATATACACAGTTATTTGTATTTCTACATACATTTTAGAGTTATGTTGTATCCTTACATACACATAGAGTTGACATCATGTTTTTAAACAACTTTTCTTTATATTGCATTTGCTTTAAAAATTGCTTTATATTGAAATGAGTCCAGTTATGTTGAGTATTTCAAGTTGAGTATCTTGAGTTGATTTGTGCTTCAATATTGAGTCGAGTATCATATCTTTGAAGTTGAGTATCTAATCCTTAAGTTGAGTATCTTATTCTTAAGTTGAGTTGAGTTCAGTGAGTTTGAAAAGAGGTAAGTATGTTTCCTTTTTTATCAAGTTCAAGCTTATGCTATGTTTTAGAATTCCCCTTACATGCTTGTACATTCCACGAGTCATTTGTCTTGCATCTTCTCATGATGCAGACATAGGCATTTAGGATCATCAACAGGAGCTTCGTTGATACATTCGAGAGTTCGAGTTAGGTACGGTGAGTCTCCTTGCTTTCAGAGGATTTCATTTACCTTTCAGTTATATCAGTTGTTAGGATGTCGTGGGTCTTGTCCCGACTTCCATCTTTATCAGTTAGAGACTTCATAGATAGTCAGTATAGTTGAAAAGTCTGTATTATTCATTTATTTTGTTAAATGTTTTAAAGACTAAAGTTGCATTTTTATGGCAAGTTGTATATATTTTGTTATACAGAGTTTTCTTTGGACTTAAAGTTTGTATTTAAGTTTTATGAACTTTTATTTCAGTTTTAAGCTTTTGCATGCTTAAGTTAGTCTTCCGCTTGTAGTCAGCCAGGATGAGGGTTCGCTTGGGAACCAACAATGGTTCTTGAGTGCCGGCCACGTCCAGGGTGTAGACTCGGGTCGTGACAATAACCTTAAATTTGTTAACTACAATAGCAAGTTAGAAAACGTACATGTTAACTATTAGTAAACCAAGTTTAATTAGGTTTTATTATAGTAAAACACTTAATCATTTTCAGATAAGAAAGTTTAGGATTCATATCTATAAATTCCTAACCAATCTAACAATCTTTTAATCAAGTTAATTTACCATGGAGATTTTTGCTTATGGAGAGTCTAATTTGTATTACACCTTAGGGTGGCCGGAAATAAACCCCAAAAATTTCCTTCATTCTTTTACGTTTGAATTAGTAGTAATTCATTTTATTTTCGAAATGAGACATCTTTTGTACGATATTTCTGGTAAACAATACAAACATGAATGTCCACAAATCTCAACATGTTTCACTATGGAATCTCAAGATTTCAAGAATCCAGAAAAGACTCATCAAGCCATACACGACCAGTTAAGAAATTGTCAAGTTCCATTGATCTTCGAATGCAAAGTGATCGTTGATGAGTTGATCGAATTGGCACATAAATATAGCCATTGTTCTGTGCTCGTTGATGATCGCTACGTATTGAGACCAACACACATATACAAGCAAATAAATGAAAATGATAGTCATGTCATGGCACAAGCTGTTTCAACTAAGAGTTGCAAAATATGTGAAGAGGACATTTTTGGAGGATCCTCAATTATAAAGATGTCATGCAAACATATGTTTCACTTAAATTGTATGAAAAAATTGTTTGATAGGAACATAGTTTGCCCAACTTGTACTCCTAACGATAATAGAGAATCCTAAGTTAATTGTCTAAATAAAACTTATGGCAAGTGTAGGTGTCCTTAAATATTTTTATTTGAATTTATTTTGGTTTGATAAATAAAAAAACACTTTGAAATTATGTGACATTGAACAAAAATGTTCGCTATTAATAATTTGGTTAAGAAAATATTCCTGATTGAAGAAGACGATTTGTTAATCAGATTCTTCATGTACTTCAAGTATGAAGAATTTAATCGTATGAAAGATGAAAAAAATAAAGTTCCGCTCTTTTTTTCCTTTAATGCGATTTATGTGTATACGAATAAAATGCGATTTATGTGTACTTGTTTGATTCTTTTATTTCACAATGCCCCTTTGAGTTATATGTATATATCATATTCATAATGACTACAAAAGGTAGATAGATTTTGTGGTCACTTGTTACAAAATGTGATTCTATTTCTTGAATTTCACACATAATTCTGACTAGGTTCAACCTGACCAAAATACATTTTTTTAACCTCTTTTTCAATTTTTGGTGTCAGAAAGGATATTAATTACTATCTTAAGTAGGCGTTTAATCATAGAATTTGGAAGCTTGATTTCAAGTTTTGATTTTAAATCAGTATTTGTTTATAAAAAATCTGTACAAAGATTTAACTTTAACTTTAAATCACGTGGGATGATCTTATCAAAGCATAGTTAGCTATGTATCCAAGTGAATTCACATGTATCTGAGAGACATAGACAAATCTCGCTCGCTTTTCTCGCCTTTCTCCCATCTCGCTCACCATGCTCCTATATATCGATATCCAGATACATGCGAGTCGCATCAGATACATACATATATATGTATTTAGCACGCTTCACATGTATCTGGGATACATAACTATCTAGCTCGCCTCTCTCCCTATTTTATTATAGCTAGTAGCAAAAATACATGTTTCTAGGTGTCTTCCTCCATTTTTGGTAGAAAACACTTAATTAGTGATAAGCTACGTAATTATTTGAAAGTATAGGTAGAATTAATATATATGGTATAGATATATATCTAATAATGTAATTGTTTCAGTAATCATTGCCTTAGTAGATCTAAGTTAAAACTAAACATCATTTAATATAAATATTATATAAAATATTCATATTGATCATTATATCTAAAAGACGTGCAAAATCCAAAAACGGAGGAGTAAGTGTGAATACAAGAAATATTCATTGGAGCAAACAGTAGGCTCATAAAGCTAAGAATATACTCCATGAAATTTTAATATTGAACCTGGTCTTCATTGTTATCCAAGTGAAGGCAAATATGAATATAAATTTTCTAATCAAATTACATGTCTAAGCTTTTAGCTACCAATATAAAAGGTGAACATTTCATGCACAAATAAAATTGACTCATGAACGTTATATTTTTTTTGTTGAAACCTTTTATTTTATCAATCATAAAGTAAATTGAACAAGATATCTTAGTATTATTTTTTATAAATTATACACACCCCCTCCGTCGCACAAGAGTCAAAGTATTTAAATATCATGATGTGAATTTGCATATGATTTTTTAAATGTATTTAAAAGAAATTTAACATATTTTAATTTTTTTTTGAAAAATCGTATAATAATAGTCAAATTAAAGAAAATAATTAATCATAAAAAGTAGAAGATATAAGGACCAGATGTGGTACTATACAAATTAAAAGCTAGTAAATTATATGAATTTTAAATATCATAAGTTAAAACTTTGGTATAAGAATTAGCAAGGGAAGCCATCAAGCACCCAAACTTTAAGATATGAAAAAAAAGAAGAAGGAGAAGGTACAATATGAGATGTAAAGACAAGGATCTGGAGAAGGAATTACCTTTTCATATATTCTCAAACTTTAATATTACCCATATTTGTAGCCACATTCAATATAGTGTCACCCCATATCCTAGTTCAAACCTCACTTTCACATTTGGGATGGAATTTTCTTATAAAAACAATGTTATAAATAGGATTGTATGTTGTGACAAACTAAACAAACAAGTAGGAATGCAAGCTAGAGTACTACAAGACAAGTGGAGATGATTAACAAAAATGGTTTTCAAGTCTATCAAGGTATTCCCTAGAGTTCCCTTGACCGCTTCATTAGGGCTTACTTGTTGTTTGATGCCCTGCTGAAGTGTTTGGGGGAACTCCTGGGCTCACTTTGATATTTTACACAAACAAATAGAAGTGTGAGAGTACTAGTTGTTGATAATAAACACAATATTTTACGTATAAATCTATCAAGGTATTCCCTAGAGTTTCCTTGACCACTTCATGAGGGCTTACTTTGTTGTTTGAAGCCCTACTGAAGTGTTTGGGGGAACTCTCGGGTTCACTTTGTAAATGATATAAACAAGTAGAAATGCAAGAGTACTAGCTAGTAGGGGTGTACATGACCGGGTTGGTTCGGGTTTTTTCAAATATCAAACTAAACCATTTGTGTAAAAAAAATTAATTTATAAATCAAATCAAACTAATAAAATTCAGATTTTTTCGGGTTTTTCAACCTCAGGTTGGTTCGGGTTTTTCAAATACCAAACCAAACCATTGTATCGAAATTTTAAATATATAAAACAAACCAAACTAATAAACCTTGGATTTTTTTTTTAGATTTTTGGATTTTTTCGGTAAAGTTTGCATACAAACATATAATTAACTTGTGCTCCAAATATTTCTTTAGTCCAACCAAAATACAATTATCTAAGGTGTTTCTTAAGAAAATAACACAAAATATGAGATGAGTACTGATGACACTAAAATATTCAATAAAAAATAATAATGAAATCATCATATAAAAGAAATATTGCAAAGTCATAATGAAAATGATCATAATTTAAAAGTACTAAATCATGCTAAAATAAGTTTAATAAGTATTAGTTACATTACTAACTATTTAAGGAAAATTAAAATTAAATTATGTATTTTAATTGTCTAAATCAATGTTGAATTGATTTTCTTTTTGCATTAGTATTAATTTGATTTTGATTTAAGTTTTATTATAATTATCAACATCTATGAACTATAATCTTTATTGAACCATTCCGAATTCTAAGTTTTAAACTTGAAATAATATATTAAAAGATAAAAACTATGAAATAGTATAAGAAATATTTTAAAATTATATCAAAGTAAGTATTTTTATGTATAAAATAAAATTTTAAAATTACATATATAATGTCGGGTTGGTTTTTTTTAGTTAAAACCAAATTAAATCAACCCAAATATAGTCGGATTTTTTTTTTCCAATACCAAATCCAGTCAAACCAAATCACTAGTCAGGTTTTTTTTCCGGTTTAACTCGGTTTGCGGTTTGGTTCGATTTTGTAGACCTCTACGATAGCTAGAGAGGATGAGCACAATATGATTCACGTATAAATCTATCAAGGTGTTTCCTAGATTTCCCTTGAACCGCTTCATGTGGGCTGAATTACTTCATTGTTTGAAGCCCTGTTGAAGTGTATGGGGGAACTCTGGGGTCCACTTTGAAAATTAAAACAAGAAGTGGAAGATCTAGCTGGAGTTGATGAACACAATGGTTGAAGCACTAGCATTTCCATACAATTAAAGTCATGAAAATTAGACGTTAATTTTTGTTCTTTAATTGCCTAGAACTTTATTTTAGCCGTATAATTATCCATTTTGAGCTACATTGTATACTCATTGGAAGAAAAAATTGCACAATAAAAGAAATTCAAAAAATCAGCAAAAAAAAAAAAAGAGAAGAAAAAAGCTTGTACCTTTTAATAACTGATTTGGATGTAATTGTGCTAAATTTGATTGGATTCGTTTGATGTGTTGACACTTTGTTTAATTTATTCCGGATAAAAATGGTGTAGCACTTGAAAAATATTTTTTATAATTGTAAGAAGACAGACAAAAAATATACCAAAAGACATAATGATTTAATGTGGTTCAGTCAATCGATCTACATCCACAAAGGAGATGAGCAATCCACTATATAATTATGAGATTACAAAATATAAAGAGAAATAACCTCCAACTCATTCTTTTTTAACTAGGGTCCTATTATTTCCAAACTCATTTTTTAAAATATATTTTTATGCATTTTTTATACTGATGTGACACCTTTAACCACCCAAATTACTGTGTTTGTACACACGCGCCTTCCAGATGTGTAATTTTTTTTTTTTTAAAGTTTGACTAGGTTCAATCTAACAAAATGCATTTTTTTACCTCTTGAATTGTTAATGTCAGAAAGGATATTAGTTACTATCTTAAGTAGGCGTTTAATTAATTATAGGATTTGGAAGCCTAATTTCAAGTTTTTTTAAATTAGTGTTTGTTTAAGAAATCTGTACAAAAATTCTACTTTAAATCACGTGGAATGATCTAACCAAAGAGCAGAGTAAATATATTACTTAGTTAATATGCGTAAATACATTATTACAGTGGTGTTCGGGGATAGGGCAAACTATTATTATCAAAGAATAGTTAGTTACCACTGTTATTGATTTATTGGACCAACTCATCTCACTCATTTTTCTCTATATTTTAGTGTAGCAAAATACATATATCTGTATTTTGATCTTTCTCAATTTTTGATAGAAAATTTTTAATAAGTGTAAGTAGGGGTGTACATGACCGGGTTGGTTCGAGTTTTTCAAATATCAAACCAAACTATTTGTGTAAATTTTTTTAATTTATAAACCAAACTAATAAAATTCGGATTTTTTCGGATTTTTCAACCTCGGATTGGTTTGGGTTTTTCAAATACCAAACCAAACCATTGTGTAGAATTTTTTAATTTATAAATCAAACCAAACTAATAAACCTCGGATTTTTTCAAATTTTTGGATTTTTTCGGTGAAGTTTGCATACAAACATATAATTAACTTGTGCTCCAAATATTTCTTTAGTCCAACCAAAATACAATTATCTAAGGTGTTTCTTAAGAAAATAACACAAAATATGAGATGAGTACTGATGACACTAAAATATTCAATAAAAAATAATAATGAAATCATAATGTAAAATAAATATTGCAAAGTCATAATGAAAATGATCATAATTTAAAAGTACTAAAGCATGCTAAAATAAGTTTAATAAGTATTAGTTACATTACTAAATATTTAAGGAAAATTAAAATTAGATTATATATTTTAATTGTCTAAACCAATGTAAAACTAAAGAACAAATATTTAATATTATTGTCATTCTTAGTGTTGAATTGATTTTCTTTTTGCATTAGTATTAATTTGATTTTGATTTAAGTTTTATTATAATTATCAACATCTATGAACTATAATCTTTATTGAACCATTCCAAATTCTAAGTTTTAAACTTGAAATAATATATTAAAAGATAAAAACTATGAAATAGTATAAGAAATATTTTTAAATTATACAAAGTAAATATTTTTATGTATAAAATAAAATTTTAAAATTACATATATAATGTCGGGTTGGTTTGGTCTCGGGTTGTTTCTTTTTAGTTAAAACCAAATTAAACCTACCCAAATATAGTTGGATTTTTTTTTCCAATACCAAACCAAGTCAAACCAAACCACTAGTCGGGTTTTTTTTTTCTGTTTGACTCGATTTGTGGTTTGGTTCGGTTTTCATTTCGATTTTGTACACCCCTAAGTGTAAGATACGTAATTATATTTGAAAGTATATGTAGAATTTAGTATATATGTTATAGAATGTGTGTCTAATTAATAAAGTAGTTTTTCCAGTAATCATTTCCCTAATAGATCTAAATTAAAACTAAACGCAAATTAATATGAACATTAAGTATAAAAAATACTTATATTAATCATTATTTCTTAAAAAACGTTCAAATTTAACGGAGGAGTAATTATGAATACAAGAAATATTCCTTGGAACAAACAATTAGGCTCATAATGCTAAGAATATACTCCTTGAGATTTAAATATTGAACCTGGTCTTCATTGTTATCCAAGTGAAGGCAAATATAAATATAAATGGTCATCTAATATTCTTTCTATTCTTTTCAACAATTTACAAAAGATGTAGAATAATTCTCTGATCTAATTACATGTCTAATCTATTAGTTACCAAAATAAAGAGAGAACATTTCATGCACAAATAAAATTGACTGATGAATGTTATATTTTTTTTTGTTGACACTTTTTTATTTTATCAATCATAAAGCAAACTGGACAAGATATCTCGAATATCTTTATAAAAATATACACCCCTCCATCGCACAAGAGTCAAAGTATTTAAAAATCACGATGTGAATTTGTATATTTCTTTAAATGTATTTAAAAGAAATTTGACATATATAAAAAAATTCTGAAAAATTAAATAATATTAGTTGAATTAAAGAAAATACAAATGAAAAACTACTAAGTTAAACAAATTTTTAATATCATAAGTTAAAATTTTGGTATAAGGATTAGCAAGTGAAGCCATTACCCAAACGTGAAGAGATGAAAAGTAGAAGAGAAAAAGTACAATATGAGATGAAAAGACAAGAAGGAATTACCTTTTTTCTGATATATTCTCAAACTTTAATATTACCCATATTTGTAGCCACATTCAATATATATAGTGTCACCCCATCTCTTAGTTCAAACCTCATTTTCACATTTGGCATGGACTTTTCTTAGCAAAACAATGTTATAAATAGGAATGTATGTTGTAACAACATCAAACAAACAAGTAGAAATGCAAGAGTATGCTACTAACTAGTTGGAGATGATGAACAAAAATGGTATTTAAGTCTATCAAGGTGTTCCCTAGAGTTTCCTTGACCGCTTCATTAGGGTTTACATTGTTTTTTGAAAAGCCTTGTTGAAGTGTTTGGGGGAACTCCGGGACTCACTTTGAAATTTACACAAACGAATAGAAGTGCAAAAGTACTGGTTGTAGATGATGAACACAATGATTCACGTATATATAATCTATCAAGGTGTTCCCTAGAGTTCCCTTGACCACTTCATGAGGGCTTCCTTTGATGTTAGAAGCCCTGCTGAAGTGTTTGGGGGAACTCCCGGGCTCACTTTGAAATTTACCACAAACGAATAGAAGTGTAAGACAACAAGAGTATTGGTTGTAGATGATGAACACAATAGTTCATGTATAAATCTATCAAGGGGTTCCCTTGACTGCTTCATGAGGGCTTATGGGCTTACTTTATTGTTAGAAGCCCTGCTCAAGAGTTTGGGGGAACTCCCGCGTTCACTTTGAAAATTACAAAAACATGTAGAAGTGCAAGAATATTGGCTAGAGATGATGAGCATAATAGTCCATGTATATATCTCTATCAAGGTGTTTCCCAGAGTTTCCTTGACCGCTTCATGAAATGCAAGTGGTAGACCCCTAAGTTTGTACATATTTTTAGTTTTTCTTACTTTATCGTACATTGACGTTAATGAAACCTTAAAGACCATTCTACCCCAAAAAAATGTTTGGAACGCCACTGTCAACTAGCTCAAAATAATTCTTGTTAATAAAGTGATTATTATCATTTGATAATAAGAATGAGTGATAATTAAGTACAATATAGTTAGTTTCATAATATTCTCATTCGACTTCTAACATTTACTTAGGAAACATTGCATCATCTAAACTCTGAAGCCCTTTTTACCTTTTTAGAATTGGAAAAATACATTTTGTTGTGCAGAAGATTTATAAGAATTAGTTAAGATATTCCGTAGTAGTAGTAAAAAAAATGAGAGAAAATTCCTTTATTTATAGACAACAAAGGGCAGTGTGAGTAAGTGCTTATTGTCCAAAAGGTCACAACCCTTTGGAAAATTCACAATCTTTCGAAAAAGTCTCAACAAAATCACAATCCTTCGAAAATGTTACAACTTTTCGAAAAGTCGCAATTCTTGATCAGAAAAGTCACAACTCTTCATAAAAATCACAATTCTTCATTTTCCATTCACACATTTTGTTTCAACATAGAATAGCCTTAAATTTGTCAACTACAATAGCAAGTTAGAAAACGTACATGTTAACTATTACTAAACCAAGTTTAATTATAGTAAAACACTTAAATCCTTTTCAGAGAAAGTTTAGGATTCATATCTATAAATTCCTAACCCATCTAACAATCTTTTAATCAAGTTAATTTACCATGAAGATTTTTGCTATGAAGAGTCTAATTTGTATTACACCTTAGGGTTGCCTTAAATAAACCCCAAAAATTTCCTTCATTCTTTTACGTTTGAATTAGTAGTAATTCAATTTATTTTCGAAATGGGACATCTTTTGTACGATATTTCTGGTAAACAATACAAACATGAATGTCCACAAATCTCAACATGTTTCACTACGGAATCTCAAGATTTCAAGAATCCAAAAAAGACTCATCAAGCCGGTCATACACGACCAGTTAAGAAATTGTCAAGTTCCATTGATCATTGATGATCGCTACGTATTGGGACTTGGTGTATACGAATAAAATGCGATTTATGTGTACTTGTTTGATTCTTTTATTTCACAATGCCCCTTTGAGTGATATGTATCATTGTAATGACCCGAAAGGTCATTTTGGTAATTTTTCGTGGAAATGACTATTTTGCCCTTTCGGTAGTTGCCCCGAGTCCCATGTTTTGTGGTTGTAAAGTTGGTTTGAGGAAAAGTTGGTTAAAAAGTGCTTTGTCGAATCATTTGGAGTTTCGGGACTCGGATTGGATTTCCGTCGATTTCGGCAGTTTTAGGATGTTGAAACGGGTCTGTGTGAAGTTACGGAGTCGAATTCGGAGTTGAAACGAAGAATTGAGGTCCTAAGTTGCTAAAGTTGTGAAATTTTGATAAAGAGTTGACTTTGGTCAACATATGAGGTTCCGAGGCTCAGATTGAAATTCCGAGAGTACCGTTGGTTTCGGGAGGCGATTCTAAGTCTAGAATGAGTCTTGGTTGAATTTTTAGACGCTCCGTTTGAATTTCGAATTTTTTTGGCGTTAAACTAGTTTCTTGGCATCTTATTGAATTTCGGGTCAAGGAGTCCTCGAATTCAAATTCCGACGGTTCCATTGAGTCCGTAACGTCGAATTTAGTGGGGGTACATATTTAGTTTGTGTGCACGAGATTCCGAACGAATCCCGAGGGTCCAACGGGGACTTAAACTTTGGTGTTATTGTTGTGTTTCAGCTGCAATAGCAGTCCTTTTTAAGTCAAAAAAACAGTAGTCATTTTCCCCCAACTTGAAAAATACCCATTTCTCCATTTTAAGACTTTGAGAGCTCGAAAATAGGTGATTTCAAGTGGGTTTTCGCAAGGAATTCATTGGGTAAGTTATTTCCAACTTATATCTTTGATTTCCATCGATTATTTATGGATTTTAACATCAAAATTTGAGATCTCAACTGTAAAATTTGGGGGGTTTTGCCTAATCCGAATTTAATAGAAAATTTGAGTTTGTGAACTCATTTCAACTCCTTTTTCGAAACGGTTTTCACTATTGGATTCTAAATTTCTTGGGGAACATTTTTCACTGAAAATTTCCAGATTTCGAGAATATTTTCTGGAACGAGATTTTTTTGACCATTTTACCATTTTCTCCAAATTTCACGATATTTGTGTTGTTAGATTCGTATTGATTGTGAGATTCCATTTATGAATAGATTGTGGTGATTTGGAGCGTGCTCGGAAGGGTAAAACTCAAATTTAAGTTACTAGTTGAAGTGTTTTGAGGCAAGTGACTTCTAAACTTTGTTAAACTCTTAGACTACACATGACTACTTTCCTAATTGTGTTGGGGAGTAATGGGGATTGAGGATGAGTTTTATTTGTTGATTAAAATTGTTGTAATTGAAAGATGGGGAATAAAACGAGCTAAATGTGTTATATGTGACTTGAATTTGTTGAATAAGTCATGTGATAACTGATATTGAGGGGATAGAAGAGCATGAGTAGGCTATGATTGATACAGATAATGATGTTGAGACAGATGATGTGTAATACTATGATGTGGTAGTGATATGGTTGTGATTGAGACAAATGATGTGTAATACTATGATGTGGTCGTGATATGGTTGTGATTGAGACAGATAATGTGTAATACTATGATGTGATCGTGATATGGTTGTGATTGAGACAGATGATGTGTAATACTATGATGTGATCGTGATATGATTATGATTGATGATATATGCATATTCATTATTCATCTTATGTGTGAACTATCTGTTGCATGAGTTCTGAGACACTGATATGAGGATGGATGGATATGAGACATAGTTGAGACTAGCTCCGGCTAGAGATATATGAGATGGACTAGCTCCGGCTAGCGATTTGGATGCCGATGGGATCTGGTTTCGGCGGTGATACATGGTCCATGTGTGGCCCCCATGGGTTCTGATTTGAGTATTCAACGCGGTCTGATTACGTCAACAGATGTGTATCTTAGGACAGACATTCATCACGACTACATGACATCATTATTGCATTTGCATTGCATTTGACTTCATCTTTGTCTGTGGTGTGTGGATTTTTCCTATTTGCCCCTCTTCATGTGATATATGATCTATTTGCTCTTACATGAGGATATGAGGTTGATGTTGAGACACTGTTGGATATATCTGTTGATTATGAATTGTGTAGTATAGGTTGTTGGTTCGCTGTTAGAATGAAATTTTGGTGGTTCGGTTGGGATTGAAAGGAGTTGTTTGTAGCTGCTAGTTTAGCTTAGTTTAGTGTTACTTGCGAGTACCTGTTACTTTTGGTACTCACCCTTGCTTTTACACAGTTGTGTAGGTTGACAACTCTATCAGATCCGGCTTATTACTCATCTTCAGATTTGAGCTTCCAGACTTACTTGAGAGGTAGCGGTTCATTCCAGACGTGCCCTCAAGTTATCTATATTTATTGTTCTGTTCTATTCTAGAACTTTACTATGAGACTTGTATATTTTATTCAGATTCTGTATTAGAGGTTTGTACATGTGACAACCAATTCTGGGGTTATGTTGAGTTTATTTAAAGACTTCCGCTTATCTTTCTATTTTATTCTTGTTTTATAAATTCTATATCGTCGGGTTTTTGGGTGTTAGGCTGACGTGTCCGGTGGAGTTTGGACACGTGCCATCACATCTGGTTTTGGGGTGTGACAATCATATTCATGATGACTACAAAAGGTAGATAGATTTTGTGGTCACTTGTTACACTGTGATTCTATTTCTTGAATTCAACACACAATTCTGACTAGGTTCAACCTGACCAAAATGCATTTTTGTTTTACCTCTTTTCAATTTTTGGTGTCAGAAAGGATATTAATTACTATCTTAAGTAGGTGTTTAATCATAGAATTTGGAAGCATGATTTCAAATTTTTATTTTAAATCAGTATTTGTTTATGAAAATATGTACAAAAATTTAACTTCAACTTTAAATCACGTGGGATGATCTTATCAAAGCATAGTTAGCTATGTATCCAAGTATATTCACATGTATCTGAAAGACATAGACAAATCTCGCTTGCTTTCCTCGCCTTTCTCACATCTCGCTCACCACACTCCTATATATCGGTATCCAGATACATGTGAATCACACCAGATACATACATATATATGTATTTAGCATGCTTCACATGTATCTGGGATACATGACTATCTAGCTCGCCTCTCTCCCTATTTTATTATAGCTAGTAACAGAAATACATGTTTCTAGGTGTATCTTCCTCCATTTTTGGTAGAAAACACTTAATTAGTGATAAGCTACGTAATTATTTGAAATTATAGGTAGAATTAATATATATGGTATAGATATATATCTAATAAAGTAGTTGTTCCAGTAATCATTCCCCTAGTAGATCTAAATTAAAACTAAACATCAATTAATATGAATATTGTATATAATATTCATATTGATCATTATATCTTAAAAGACGTGCAAAGTCCAAAAACTGAGGAGTAAGTATAAATACAAGAAATACTCCTTGTAACAAACAATAGGCTCCTAAAGCTAAGAATATACTCCTTGAGATTTTAATATTGAACCTGGTCTTCATTGTTATCCAAGTGAAGGCAAATATTCTTTCTGTTCTTTTCAACAATATAATTTACAAAAGATGTAGAAGAATTCTCTGATCTAATTACATGTCTAAGCTTTTAGCTACCAAAATAAAAGGAGAACATTCCATGCACAAATAAAATTGACTCATGAACGTTATTTTTTTGTTGAAACCTTTTATTTTATCAATCATAAAGTAAATAGCACAAGATATCTAGTATATTTTTAAAAAAAATATACACACCCCTCCGCCGCACAAGAGTCAAAGTATTTAAATATCGCGATGTGAATTTGCATATGGGTTTTTAAATGTATTTAAAAGAAATTTAACATATTTAAAAAAATTCTGAAAAATTGTATAATAATAGTCGAATTAAAGAAAATAATTAATGATAAAAAGTAGAAGATATAAGGACCAGATGTAGTACTATACAAATTAAAAGCTAGTAAATTATATGAATTTTAAATATCATAAGTTCAAACTTTGGTATAAGAATTAGCAAGGGAAGCCATCATGCACCCAAACTTTAAGACATGAAAAAAAGGAGGAGGAAAAGGTACAATATGAGATGTAAAGAGACAAGGATCTGGAGAATTTCAAAAAAAAAAAAAAAAAAAACAAGGATCTGGAGAAGGAATTACCTTTTCATATATTCTCAAACTTTAATATTACCCATATTTGTAGCCACATTCAATATAGTGTCACCCCATATCCTAGTTCAAACCTCACTTTCACATTTGGGATGGAATTTTCTGATAAAAACAATGTTATAAATAGGAATGTATGTTGTGACAAACTAAACAAACAAGTAGGAATGCAAGCTAGAGTACTGCTAGCTAGGTGGAGATGATTAACAAAAATGGTTTTCAAGTCTATCAAGGTATTCCCTAGAGTTCCCTTGACCGCTTCACTAGGGCTTACTTGTTGTTTGATGCCCTGTTGAAGTGTTTGGGGGAACTCCTGGGCTCACTTTGAAATTTTACACAAACAAATAGAAGTTTGAGAGTACTGATTGTGGATAATGAACACAATATTTTACGTATAAATCTATCAAGGTGTTCCCTAGAGTTCCCTTGACCACTTCATGAGGGCTTACTTTGCTGTTTGAAGCCCTACTGAAGTGTTTGGGGGAACTCCCGGGTTCACTTTGAAAATGATATAAACAAGTAGAAATGCAAGAGTAATAGCTAGAGAGGATGAGCACAATATGGTTCACGTATAAATAAATCAACGTGTTCCCTAGAGTTCCCTTGAACCGCTTCATGTGGGCTGAATTACTTCATTGTTTGAATCCCTGTTGAAGTGTTTGGGGGAACTCCGGAGTCCACTTTGAAAATTAAAACAAGAACTGCAAGATCTAGCTGGAGTTGATGAACACAATGGTTGAAGCACTAGTATTTCCATACAATTAAAGTCATGAAGATTCGACGTTAATTTTTGTTCTTTAATTACCTAGAACTTTATTTTAGCCGTATAATTATCCATTTTGAGCTACAATATTGTATACTCATTGGAAGAAAAAATTGCACAATAAAAGAAATTCAAAAAATCAGCAAAAAAGGAAGAAGAAGACAAACGAGAAATTATTATACCAAAAGACACAACGATTTAAAGTGGCTTGGTCAATCGACTTACATCCACAAAGGAGATGGGCAATCCACTATATAAATATGAGAGTACAAAATATAGAGAAAATAACCTCAACCAATTCTCTCGGAATACATGGGAGGTTCACTCACGTAATAACATATTACTTGTGTCCCACAAATTCTCCCCCAAACCAAAACTCTCAAAGCCCCTAAGACAACATTATAGATGCTGATTAAGTTAGAAGGAACAAACCTATTTTGTTACATTTTTTTAAACTTTTTTTCCATTTACCTTCTTTCTTACATGGTAAATTTTGAATATATATATATACTAGATATAATATGCCCATGCTAAGCACGGGTCCAACGAATTTGGGTCGAGCTCATCGCATCGGACTTGCCTAGTGTGGGTTACCTCTCCTGTGTGGGTTACCTCTCCTATGTGGTTTGCGAGCTATTGCATAGGAGCGAGAGTAGCAGCTGCGAGTTTCTATTGTCAATCAGAAAAATTATTTGGGAGCATGTGTGGTTGCATAAGCTTTTACTTCTATTAACATTACTCCTTGTACATTCATATCCTTTGAAGTTCTCCAGGGGAAGGGGTGCCTACTTCCATTATTTAAATTATCTGTTTGAATAGCTTTGGACTTTCTACTCTTGTAAGGTCACATTTCGCTGAAAGCAAAAGTACTACAATGGATAAAAAAATATCATGGATCATCCCCAACAAATTAGTTCAGAGAAATGTCAAAGGTAAAATATTAATGGTAATATTCATAACTATATTAAGTTGTACTTATATACAATTAACAAAATATTTATTGTTAAATACTGATGCAATTGAAAAATCAAGCAAAGCGATTAAAGTGATGTATGGAAATATTATGCAATATCGAATTGCATATTTCAGAAAGGAACAAAAGCGATTGAAAAAATATATACACAGAGAAGAATGACATGACGTTTTTCATGAATTGGTTTCAATGTAATAGGGAGATGAAATATTTTTTTATTAGAGAATATAATTTCTAAAAATCAATCTAATAACAAATGATAGGACGTTGTTGATGTATTTCTTTATATTTTTACTGTTATTTTACATTGAAAAACATTTCAAACACATTCACAAAAGTATTCATGATAGATATTACAATATAAAAGTTCAATCTATTTGGCATCTTAATAAAAAGCAAGGAGGACCATCAAAACATACTAACAATTCCCCATTCAGTGCAATGGAAAATAAAGTAATTTTTTAATAGAGCATGTATCATTTCAAATAAAGAGATAATGATACGGTCGGCTAATATAATGATATAATTAATCTACAAGAAAAAATATTCTAACACATATCTTTTAACCCTCGCGTGAAGCGCGGCTATGCACCCTAGTTTAGTATATATGGTATAGAATGTGTGTCTAATAAGTAGTTTTGCCATTAATCATTTCCCTAGTAAATCTAAATTAAAACTAAACGCCAATTAATATGAATATTAAGTATATAAAATACTTATATTAATCATTATTTCTTAAGAAACGTGCAAATTTAACGGAGGAGTAATTATGGATACAAGAAATATTTCTTGGAACAAGCAATTAGGCTCATAATGCTAAGAATATACTCCTTGAGATTTAAATATTGAACCTGGTCTTCATTGTTATCCAAGTGAAGGCAAATATAAATATAAATGGTCATCTAATATTCTTTCTATTCTTTTCAACAATTTACAAAAGATGTAGAAGAATTCTCTGATCTAATTACATGTCTAATCTATTAGTTACCAAAATAAAGAGAGAACATTTCATGCACAAATAAAATTGACTGATGAATGTTATATCTTTTTTGTTGACATTTTTTTATTTTATCAATCATAAAGCAAACTGGACAAGCTATCTGGAATATCTTTATAAAAATATTCACCCCCTCCATCGCACAAAAGTCAATTACGATGTGAATTTGTATATTTCTTTAAATGTATTTAAAAGAAATTTGATATATATAAAAAAATTCTGAAAAATTATATAATAATAATCGAATTAAAGAAAATACAAATGAAAAACTACTAAGTTAAACAAATTTTTAATATCATAAGTTAAAACTTTGGTATAAGAATTAGCAAGTGAAGTCATTACCCAAACTTGAACAGATGAAAAGTAGAAGAGAAAAAGTACAATATGAGATGAAAAGACAAGAAGGAATTACTTTTTTCCTGATATATTCTCAAACTTTAATATTACCCATATTTGTAGCCACATTCAATATAGTGTCACCCCATATACTAATTCAAACCCCACTTTCACATTTGGCATGGAATTTTTTAGCAAAACAATGTTATAAATAGGAATGTATGTTGTAACAACATCAAACAAACAAGTAGAAATGCAAGAGTATACTACTAACTAGTTGGAGATGATGAACAAAAATGGTTTTTAAGTTTATCAAGGTGTTCCCTAGAGTTTCCTTGACCACTTCATTAGGGTTTACATTGTTGTTTGAAAAGCCTTGTTGAAGTGTTTGGGGGAACTCCGGGACTCGCTTTGAAATTTACACAAACGAATAGAAGTGCAAGAGTATTGGTTGTAGATGATGAACACAATGGTTCACGTATTTATAATCTATCAAGGTGTTCCCTAGAGTTCCCTTGACCGCTTCATGAGGGCTTCCTTTGATGTTAGATGCCCTGCTGAAGTGTTTGGGGGAACTCCCGGGCTCACTTTGAAATTTACCACAAGCGAATAGAAGTATAAGACAACAAGAGTATTGGTTGTAGACGATGAACACAATAGTTCACGTATAAATCTATCAAGGTGTTCCCTTGACTGCTTCATGAGGGCTTACATTGTTGTTAGAAGCCCTTCTCAAGAGTTTGGGGGAACTCCCGGGTTCACTTTGAAAATTACAAAAACATGTAGAAGTGCAAGAGTATTGGCTAGAGATGATGAGCATAATAGTTCACGTATATATCTCTATCAAGGTGTTTCTTAGAGTTTTCTTGACCGCTTTATGAAATTCAAGTGGTAGACCGTAAGTTTGTACATATTTTTAGTTTTTCTTACTTTATCGTACATTGACTTTAATGAAACCTTAAGGACCATTCTACCCCAAAAAAATGTTTGGTAAACGCCACTGTCAACTAGCTCAAAGTAATTCTTGTTAATAGAGTGATTATTATCATTTGATAATAAGAATGAGTGATAATTAAGTACAATATAGTTAGTTTCATAATATTCTCATCCGACTTCTAACACTTACTTAGGAAACATTGCATCATCTAAACTCTAAAGCCCTTTTTACCTTTTTAGAATTGAAAAAATACATTTTGTTGTGCAGAAGATTTATAAGAATTAGTTCAGATATTTCGTATTTAAAAAAATGAGAGAAAATTCCTCTATTTATAGACAACAATGGGTAGTGTAAGTAAGTGCTTATTGTCCAAAAGGTCACAACCCTTTGGAAAATTCACAATCTTTCTAAAAAGTCGCAACTTTTTCGAAAGTGACTTTTCGGAAAAAATCACAATCCTTCGAAAATGTTACAACCTTTCGAAAAGTCGCAATTCTTGATCAGAAAAGTCACAACTCTTCATAAAAATCACAATTCTTCATTTTCCATTCACACATTTTGCTTCAACATAGAATAACCTTAAATTTGTCAACTACAATAGCAAGTTAGAAAACGTACATGTTAACTATTATTAAACCAAGTTTAATTAGATTTAATTATAGTAAAACACTTAAATCCTTTTCAGAGAAAGTTTAGGATTCATATCTATAAATTCCTAACCCATCTAACAATCTTTTAATCAAGTTAATTTACCATGGAGACTTTTGCTTATGAAGAGTCTAACTTGTATTACACCTTAGGGTGGCCTGAAATAAACCCCAAAAATTTCCCTCATTCTTTTACGTTTGAATTAGTAGTAATTCAATTTATTTTCGAAATGGGACATCTTTTGTACGACACATCAAGTCATACACGACCAGTTAAGAAATTGTCAAGTTCCATTGATCTTCGAATGCAAAGTGATCGTTGATTAGTTGATCGAATTGACACATAAATATAGCCATTGTTCTGTGCTCGTTGATGATCGCTACGTATTGGGACTTGGTGTTAAGATTAACATGTCACACATATACAAGCAAATAAATGAAAATGATAGTCATGTCATGGCACAAGCTGTTTCAACTAAGAGTTGCAAAATATGTTACACTTAAATTGTATGAAAAAATTGTTTGATAGGAACATAGGTTGCCCAACTTGTACTCCTAACGATAATAGAGAATCCTAAGTTAATTGTCTAAATAAAAATATGGCAAGTGTAGGTGTCCTTAAATATTTTTATTTGAATTTATTTTGGTTTGATAAATGAAACATTTTACTTTTACTGTTGATTGTACGTAAGTTGGGTAAAAAAACACTTTGAAATGCGATTTATGTGTATACGAATAAAATGCTATTATGTGTACTTGTTTGATTCTTTTATTTCACAATGCCCCTTTGAGTTATATGTATCATATGCATGAGTAGATAGATTTTGTGGTCACTTGTTACAAAATGTGATTCTATTTCTTGAATTTCACACACAATTCAGACTTGGTTCAACCTGACCAAAATGCATTTTTTTTTTACCTCTTTTCAATTTTTGGTGTCAAAAAGGATATTAATTACTATCTTAAGTAGGCGTTTAATCATAGAATTTGAAAGCTTGATTTCAAGTTTTGATTTTAAATCAGTATTTGTTTATGAAAATCTGTACAAAGATTTAACTTCAACTTTAAATCACGTGGGATGATCTTATCAAAGCATAGTTAGCTATGTATCCAAGTGAATTCACATGTATCTGAGAGACATAGACAAATCTCGCTCGCTTTCCTCGCCTTTCTCCCATCTCGCTCACCATGCTCCTATATATCGATATCCAGATACATGCGAGTCGCATAAGATACATACATATATATGTATTTAGCACGCTTCACATGAATCTGGGATACATGACTATCTAGTTCGCCTCTCTCCCTATTTTATTATAGCTAGTAGCAGAAATACATGTTTCTAGGTGTCTTCCTCAAATTTTGGTAGAAAACACTTAATTAGTGATAAGCTACGTAATTATTTGAAAATATAGGTAGAATTAATATATATGGTATAGATATATATATCTAATAATGTAGTTGTTCCAGTAATCATTCCCTTAGTAGATCTAAATTAAAACTAAACATCATTTGATATAAATATTATATAAAATATTCATAGTGGTCATTATATCTTAAAAGACGTGCAAAGTCCAAAAACGGAGGAGTAAGTGTGAATACAAGAAATATTCATTGGAGCAAACAGTAGGCTATCAAGGTGTTCCCTAGAGTTCCCTTGACCACTTCATGAGGGCTTACTTTGTTGTTTGAAGCCCTATTGAAGTGTTTGGGGGAACTCCCGGGTTCACTTTAAAAATTATATAAACAAGTAGAAATGCAAGAGTACTAGCTAGAGAGGATGAGCACAATATGGTTCACGTATAAATATATCAACGTGTTCCCTAGAATTCTCTTGAACCGCTTCATGTGGGCTGAATTACTTCATTGTTTGAAGTCCTGTTGATGTGTTTGGGGGAACTCCGGAGTCCACTTTGAAAATTAAAACAAGAACTGCAAGATCTAGCTGGAGTTGATGAACACAATGGTTGAAGCACTAGTATTTCCATACAATTAAAGTCATGAAGGTTCGACGTTAATTTTTGTTCTTTAATTACCTAGAACTTTATTTTAGCCGTATAATTATCCATTTTGAGCTACATTGTATACTCATTGGAAGAAAAAATTGCACAATAAAAGAAATTCAAAAAATCAGCAAAAAAAAAAAGAAGAAGAAAAAAGCTTGTACCTATTAATAACTGATTTGGATGTAATTGTGCTAAATTTGATTGGATTCGTTTGATGAGTTGACACTTTGTTTAATTTATTCCGGATAAAAATGGTGTAGCACTTGATTTTTTTTTTTTATAATTGTAAGAAGACAGACGAAAAATATACCAAAAGACACAACGATTTAACGTGGTTCAGTCAATCGATCTACATCCATGCACAAAGGAGATGAGCAATCCACTATATAATTATGAGAGTACAAAATATAGAGAGAAATAACCTCAACCAATTCACTTGGAATACATGGGAGGTTCACACAAGTAATAACGTATTACTTGTGTCCCACAAATTCTCCCCCAAACCAAAACTAAGTTCAAATTCTAATTTCAAGTTCTAAGTTCAAGTTCAATTTATAATTTCAAGTTCAAGTTCTAATTTCAAGTTCATGTTCAAATTCTAAGTTCAACTTCAATAACTAAGTTTAAGTTCAAGTTCAAGTTCAAGTTCAAGTTCTAAGTTTAACTTCAAATTCTAAGTTCAAGTTCAAGTTCTAATTCAATACACTAATTCAATGTAGTCTTTAAAAAGTAAGCAGTGCAATGTATATATTAGTCTTTAAAGAGCAATAACAGTTATCTAAGTATAAGATTTTGTCTTTTGTATTAGTCTTTGTCTAATATTGAAGCCAGAGAAGTTGATTAAAATATTTAATGAATGTTTCTAAAGAATAATTACAGAGTATGTAGTGAGCCAAGACTTTTTCTAATACAAAATCTCCCAGCGACTAATGTGACTTGTTCATGCCTTTCAAATCTATCTTACTCAGAGGTGAATCTAGGATTTCTAGAAGTGAATCTATACAAAACAAGTCATCCTAAGCTACTCCCATTACTTCATCTTTTCCTAAATTAACCTAAGACTAACATTAATAATAACATATCTCAATTAAAAATAAAACAGAGGGAAAATTACAACAATTTCACTTTGGTTTGTAAATGACAACATATTCTTCCTAACTGAAGTAAAAATGAGTTTGATTGATCTTAAAAATGAACTACGGATGACATCCTATTAAGGATTCTAAAACGACGGTGAGTTTAATTATACAGTAGAGTTAGATGTCTTCTTATCACAGTAGACAACATTTCCTAATTTAGTTTCAATCAATGTTGCCTATTAATATTCACATATGGTAGACTCTAGTTCTAAGCCTTCACACAATGTGTTTTTTCTGTATACCAAATAATAAGTTTTAATTATATCATCAAGAAGGAACAATAAAAGAAATTAATAACTCTACCAGCAAAGCTGGGGTTTGTGAGGCTATACCATTCCTCATACTCAGTATCTTGAAAGGGAGGCCCCTATTGAATACATTTATTAGTCACACATCATGAAAATAGTATGTGTAGAAGAACTTTCACATGAAATGCCACAACTAATTAAGAATATAACCGAAACCTGAATTCAAATCATAGGGCAGGAAGACAAAAAAGTTACGTTTGGAAGGACACTTTTGTATGTGCCTACAAGTAGCCAAAATTAAATGCTCTAAACTTGAGTACAACAGTTCACCATAGTCTATAGATACTAGGAATTCACAAGTTGAGTACAACAATTGTGTTAACATTCATATAACCATCCAACTATATTAAGTTTAGTGGTTGTTGAGATACTAGACAAAAGCAATCAGCTTTGTAAAAAATCTTTGACTATCAATTCTGTAGCTTTTCTACATGAAACACATCTGGAAGAAACAATATTCAGCACAACCATACATTAGTTTTCATATGTAACACAAACTATATTTACCTTCATAGAACTTCTCATTTTAAATTATGCATGAGTAGAACTTCAGTAAACTCCTTAATGATATTTGAACTTCTATCCAGTGTCTTGAAAAAAGAAAGCACTCATTCTTCATATCCAGAAAGGTAGTTTCATCTGCAAAAAAAGTAATTCATACATTCCAATTACAGTGGCATTGACAAAAAGTACACCATGTCATTGATCATCCTCAAACTTTTATGAAGGTTAGGAAACAGTTTACCTTTATTGCATTATATGCAATAAAAATGTAGGCTAATTATTGAGTTAGTAATTAAGTACATAAAAAAAGCAGGATGTAAGCTTACCATGGGTGAAGATCTATACTTACAGTACAACAAACACATGAAGTGCTATACTTAAGAGTGATGGCTTATCATGGGTAAAGTTCCAAATAACAAAACCAACAGTTTCCCATTCAGGATGCAGAGAGTAGCCCATACTAGTATAGAATACATGAAAAAATTGGAAAGCGATAAAAAATAATTCATGAATTTCACATGGTAGTAATCTGTTTGTGTAAATATTTATAAGTGATTTGTTTGTGTAAATATTTTTTACACTTGTAGTGCATAGAAGTTAAGTCCTTGATTTTCTTAACAGGTACATATAAATGATTTATGTGAAGAAGAAAAGATAAAGATATGTTGTGTGTTGAACTATGAGAAGATCTTGAAAAAAACTCTGAAGGAAGTCACTCAAAATGAAAGCTTTCCAGCTTGTGCATTAGTCACTATGCAGAACAAGCTCATATATTCAGTCACAAGGATTTCAAATTTTTCTCACATATTTGGTGATCATATAAATCAATGTAGTCTTTGAAAAACAAGCAGAATCAATGTAGTCTTTAAAAAGCAAGCAGTGCAATGTATATATTAGTCTTTAAAGAGCAATAACAGTTATCTAAGTATAAGATTTTGTCTTTTGTATTAGTCTTTGTCTAATATTGAAGCCAGAGAAGTTGATTAAAATATTTAATGAATGTTTCTAAAGAATAATTACACAGAGTATGTAGTGAGCCAAGACTTTTTCTAATACAAAATCTCCCAGCGACTAATGTGACTTGTTCATGCCTTTCAAATCTATCTTACTCAGAGGTGAATCTAGGATTTCTAGAAGTGAATCTATATAAAACAAGTCATCCTAAGCTACTCCCATTACTTCATCTTTTCCTAAATTAACCTAAGACTAACATTAATAATAACATATCTCAATTAAAAATAAAACAGAGGGAAAATTACAACAATTTCACTCTGGTTTGTAAATGACAACATATTCTTCCTAACTGAAGTAAAAATGAGTTTGATTGATCTTAAAAATGAATTACGGATGACATCCTATTAAGGATTCTAAAACGACGGTGAGTTTAATAAAGTCTAAAACATAGAAGTCATCAAAAAGTGATGACAAAAAATGGATGTATCCACTTCCTAAATCTAGTTGAAGGGTAATTTGAACTCACAAGAAAAAACACCAACTACATTCCACATTTCCCTTATTTTTCTTTCAGTATGATCATATATCAGTCTCTTATACGATTGGCCTAATCTGGAACATTCCATTTCCTACATTTGATACATAGATAGAAGGTGTAAGCTGAGAATGATAACAAAAACTAACTTCTAGATTAGAAACAATTGTACCGTGAGAAGGATTCTGCATCATCCATAAGTTACCTCACCACTTGAATATCGAACTGACCTGCGATGAGGCAGAGGACATCAACAACTGTTGAGCACTCCATTAAAGAATTGTTGGTAGAATTCGGTGCTCCTCTTTACTGAAATCCTAAAATAGAAAACAAAGATAAAATTGAATAAGAAAGTAGCAATGAGAAGCAAGGACAAAACGAAGCTCTGATTTGTTTTTCAAAACCGAGGGTAAATAACTACTGATAAAATATTGACGAAAAAGAAAAGAAAAAACAGTGTTACCGTCGTCATTCTTCAACAACTTCTAATCTTAGAAATGAAGTTCTTCATCTGAAAAAGCTCTAATCATCACTCTCTCTACCGGCAAAATCATCATCGTCAATTTCTACTTCACGTCAATTGAATGTTATGCCCGATTTATCACAAATCGGTGGCTCAGTAGAGGAAGCGAATCAATTATGTTCGACTTTATTGGACCTAACTTTGACGAGCCTCTAGGTGAAAGAAACCCTAGAGTACTCTTGGGGAGAGGCGGAAGTATTTTTGGGGGCTGAATAGGAAAATATTGGGACTTTCATGTGGAATGGTTAGGGTTTACTAGGGGTGTGCAAAAACCGAACCGACCGATAAACCGAACCGAAAAAAGTGTTATTGGTTTATTGTTATTGGGTTATTGGGTTAACGGTTATTTAATGGTTTTACAAAAAAAAATTATTGGATTATCAGTTCGTTATTGGTTTTTACTATTGGGTTATTGGGTTAACCGATAACCCATTAAGAATATAATAATTTACTATTTTAATTTTTAGTTATACATATATATAATATATTAAACAAAAAATATTAATATAATTAGTAGTATATTAGACTAAAAATATAAAAACCCTACGCAATAATTAGCACTACTTAACAATTAACTCTCCTCTCTACTTTTAGTTATTTAACCTTTAGGTTTTACTTTTTAGTATTATTTATTTACTTTAGTTAGTTTATAATTGACTAATATTAGCTTTTGCACGATTGTAAATATCTGCAATTTGATTAACGTCAAGAATTCAGATTGTGTTTTTTTTTAGAAAAATAACATAAGAACTTCATTTAGTTACCATAAGCATGGCCTCATTTGATTCTCTTTATTGCATAAAGGGGACCTTGTTTTATATATTACGGTGATCGAAAATTGACCAAGTCTTTGTTGTGATGACCAAAATACAACAAGTTGGTCCTTGTTGTCCCGTTTGGAATGATTATTTCGATGTATGCGTATCGCGTCAAATTATTGGATAAGTCATATATTTGTTTTTGAAAACATTTTCTTATTGGTTAAACCGAAAACCGAACCGTTAAAGACCTAAAACCGATAAACCGAAAACCGATAACAAATATCTTATTGGTTTGGTTATCGGTTTAGCATATTTAAAAATCGAAAACCGATAAACCGAACCGATAATACTTATAACCGAACCGAACCGACCGATACACACCCCTAGGGTTTACCGGTTTTGGAATGGGATGGGAATCAATTTTAGCATTTCTGTTAAATCATTTTGGATTTCCTTTAATTATTTTGAATTATCTAAATTAAGAATATGGAAATTACATTTTATGAACTCAAAATAGTACAATTAACTATCAATAATTATTCTATATACTTATTAACATTGTTGACAAAAAAAATTTCGTGTCTAAATCTTAAATTATTTTAAGACAAAAAATAATTTTTCACAAATAAAATTAATTATTAGAGACAAAATAATATGTCACTAATAACTTAAAATTTGTGGCTAATGTTGCTCAATAAATGGCGCCAACTCATTTTTGGTGGGAAACTTTTGGGGACAAAATTTTAGTTACGAAAATTTTGTGTTTTGTCACTAATTAGAGTGACTTGTGTATTTAAACACAAAATATAAATTTTGTCACAAAAAATGAACAATTAGTGACAAATTTTATGTTGTGACTAATAATTTCGTAGCTAAATATCATATTTGTTGTAGTGATACATACATACATATATACATACACACCAAACACATATAGACGTGTGCCTGTTAATTAAAAAAATTAAACATTTGCGAATGAACATAAAAATTTTCAAATAATAATATTATTTTTTGATATTTCTCTGTATTTTTGCATGAAAATAAATTGACGAAAGTTCTTTGATTTTCTTTCTTAAACATTCAATCAAATTAAATAACACTACTTATTTATTTTTTCTTATCATCTAGGCTATCTAAATTTAATGCAAATACTCACTTTTAATTTTTAATATAAATCAATACGAATAAAAAAACCCATCTTCAAAAAGACTCGATTGACTTAGTTAATAACACTACTAAAAAAAGACTCTTGTTCATTGCTAATAACACTACTAAACAATGTTACAACTCGACTGACTTTGTTATAAGGTTGTCAGTGATTTTAAAGAAAGAAAATCAACACAATTTCGTCAATTATTTTTCACACAAAAATACATAACACTCTTAAAAAGAAATTATTATTTTTTAAAAAGAATTATTTTTTGTTAATTTTTCATTTTTTAACTAAAATTAAATGACACATGTCGATTTAAAATAAGAAGTTGCAATTGAAGAATATATATAAAAATAAATAAATCATAAAAATAGTATTTCGTGTTAAAATGGAACATAAAAAATGGAGTTCAAGGGTTAAAATGGAACAAGGCTAAGATAAAGTGCCAAAATGAAAAATGTGGACAAGTTAGAGGGGTTGTATATGTGTTTGGCCATATATATAATTAGAAGGTATATAATTTAAATTTATAAAATTAACTTGATCGATAAATTAAATTTATTAAATTAAACTTTTGTTGATGTGTAGTTAAATTATATATATATATATATATATATATATATATATATATATATATCAAGTTAATTTTATAAATTTAAATTATATACCTTCTAATTATATAAATTTAATTTTATTGATCAACAAAAGTTTATCAATATCAAATTTAATATATAAATCTCCTTTAATTAATCATCGATATTTCTTTAATTGATAATGTATTTCATATTTGAACCACTAGTATATAAGACTTGATTTGTTAAACTACTCGAGGAATATATATATATAATTAATCAACGTATTTCATACTCCGATGAAGTATCCTTTAATTTACATGTCATCATAATTAGGAGGTGATCACTACACTTGACATCCATTCAAGATCGAACGTATATAATAATAATATCTAGCATTTCATACTGGAATGAATTATATGTTAGCTCTTCACCTCTACTACATCATGACATGAGATATTAAGTTTATGATTAGACGACGGACTGATAGGATTTGTACATTACTCTATAAATATTAGTATAATTATCTCCTAATTCATATCAACGTAGTTTCATACTCTAAATATGGGTTATAGATATTTTTTTATTTATTTCACGAATTCTAACATTTTATTTGTAAAAGTATACAAAATTGTTACACTTTTTGAACAATTAATCATAGGTGTAAAATGAAAATTTAATATTATGCACAATAGCAAAATTATGATTAATAGAAATATTTTAAACATACCGACCTCCGGATGTCGCTTTTATTAAAAGTAATTAGATATAATAAAAAATACCGACCTCATGAGGTCGGTATCACATTAAATTTTAAGATAAATAAAAAGTAATCATGTTAATTAAATAATATTGACATTGGGAGGTCGGTATTTTATACTAAATTATTTTTTAACTTATATAAAACCGTCATTCGGAGAACGATTTATTTAAAGTTAATTGAAAATATTAATTTATTACATACTATTTAATTTTACCGACATCTGAAAGTCGGTATTATAATTTTATTTTATTTTATTTTACACAAAACCATTATCCGGAAGACGATTTAAATAAAATTAAATCAAAATATTTCTCAATTTTGTTTTTTTTATATGGAGAAATGGAGAAAATCGCGTCTGCTAGTGCATATATTGTTAAAAAAGCGACGGACAACGTCTCTATGTCCGTCGCTTTTTTAAAAAAAATGTTTGGCCAACATTTTGACCAAAAAGCGACAGACTAAGAGACATTGTCCATCGCTTTCTTAAAATATTTGACCAAGAAGCGACGGACATAAAGATGTTGTCCGTCGCTAATTTAAAAAATAATTAAACAATTAAAATTAATAAAAAGCGACGGACGGCGTGACTTTTTTTAAAATAATAGATAATTATTTTTAATAAAAACCGACGGACTCTGTCACTATCTATATAAAATAATTAATTAGCAAAAATACCCAAAAAAAAGCGACGGACTAAGCGATGCCGTCCGTCGCTTTTAACAAAAAAAAATTTAAAAAAAATTAATTAAAAAGCGACGGACTAAGAGACGCTGTCCGTCGCTTTTTAAAAATGTTTGACTAGATATTTTGACCAAAAAGTGACGGACTAAGAGATGCAGTCCGTCGCTTTTTTTAAAAATTAATTAATAAAATAAAATAAATTTAAACGACGGACAGCGTGGTTATTGTTTAATTTGTAAATAATTATTTTTAATAAAAAGCGACGGACTAAGAGATGCAGTCCGTCGCTTTTTGTAAAATAATTTTAAAAATTATTATTTTAATTAAAAAGCGACGGACGGCATCTCTTAGTCCGTCGCTTTTTTGGAGCGACGCTGTCCGTCGCTTTTTCTTTCGTCGTTTTTTAGCAGTTTTTTAGTAGTGACTCTCAAAGCCCCTACGACTACATTGTAAATGTTGATTAAGTTATTAGAAGGAACAAATCTATATTATGGAGTCCTAAACCTCTACCTACAAGAAAATTATTAGTCAAATATTAAAACTTTTTCTTAAAAGGAAAACTTATTTATGGTGAGAAACTCAGGGTAATTAATACCCAACAGTTAGAACCCTTGCTGCTAAAATGAATCAGGATAACTCTTTTTTGCGCATGAAAGTTCCTTCTGTGTTTATTTCAAAAAAGCTGGAAGCAGACAAAGTGGAAACTCCTTTTATTAGGCTCACAAAACCATCTTTTGAAAACACTATATGTAATAGTACTGATAATAGTACTCATGAATGT
This sequence comes from Solanum verrucosum, assembly GCF_900185275.1. NCBI lineage: Eukaryota > Viridiplantae > Streptophyta > Magnoliopsida > Solanales > Solanaceae > Solanum > Solanum verrucosum. The sequence goes on from NW_026020217.1 coordinate 1,230,532, forward strand.
ATCAAAAACAATTGAATGTCATACAATACAATTAATTGAGTGCATCTTTTAATATATACTTTTTTAAACTTCGGTGTGTAATAGCTTGAAAATCACATAGGTAATGTAAACTAGGGGCGAATTTAGCAAGGCTCATGAGGTATCACGTAACATTGCTTTCTCGGGAAATTTTACTAAATATGTATAGAGTAAAAAGGAAAAAAACAAAGATTACGATATATTCTATATATTTGAAGAGAGAGTTTCAACATGTCAGCTTATTGGCATTAGATGAAAGTTTAAGGGTATAATGGTATTTTGAAAGATCAGTTTTCTTAAAAGGGGTTGTGTTTTCCGCTTTATTCCTTAGACCACATCAACAGCTCCATAAAAGACCCATCATTTTCTGTTAAATTACAGATGATGACATTGAATGTGATGAGACCCATTGAACTACACTACACTTATGGTCAGTCTGTGTTCCCCCCCTTTTTTTTTCCTTCATAGGAGCTCCCACCCATTTTGCTCCCTTGGTGACTCAAACTCGCAACCTTCGAGTTGAAAGTGATGGGTGCTTACCATCCGAGCAACTCCCTCTCGTCAGTCTATGTTCCCTCAACTTCTTCCTTATTATTTTTTTTTTAATAAAACACTTTAGGGCCATTGTCCATTGATGAGATTGGAATTTGTCCTAAATAGATTTTTTTTTAAAAATGAAATATTATTAATTCAGATTGAAAATGTATATATTAAATAATATTTTTTAAAGTGTTATATTATATTAAAAAAGTTACGAATATGAAAGATTTAATTAATGATCTTATATGATTTATAATATGTTAATTACAAATATTATATAGCAGAAATAATAATAAAATAATCAAAAAGTAAAATAGAGAGTATGAATGGTAATTCTTCAATCCTCTCTATAAATGAAGAATAGGGAGTGAAATAGAGAATGATTGAAGCGAACATTCTCGATTTACTCTCCAAATATAGAGTAAAATAAATGTGGATCGAAAGATAGTTTTATAGGTTTTTTGGTTTCAAGATATTCAATAATTGATAAATATGATCTTTAAAATCAAATTATGAGTAAATATAAATAATATTCTTTAAAAAAAATATCATATAAAATAAAATGAAAAAGTCAATAGACTCCTTACGCTTCACAGAGAATTTATTGTGATTGAAAAATATCTTCCCCTACTATATTATATTTTTAGATAATTGAGATTTAAAATTTTAATTAAAATATCAATAGTTTATAAAATTTATAAATATAAATAATGCATAACTTATCCTAATATTTTGTATATAAATTTTTATAATGTCAGCACGGGCCATTTTATCTAGTATTATTAATGTGACACACCTTATTCAAATCTCTGCATAGGCTCAACTGGCTTTTGGCTGGGAAATGTGTTCAAACCTTTCTGGCCTCATCTTGTTACATTTTTTTTATGTTTTTTTTTTTCATTTACCTTCTTTCTCACATGGTAATATTTTGAATATATATATATATATATATAATATGTCTGTGCTAAGCACGGGCCCAACGAATTTAGCTTCCTTGTATTAGCGTAACATTTATTCTTACACTTGGTAAATATAGAATAAATGAATTTTCATAAATTTAAACAGGCAAAATGATAGAAATATTGAGACAACACATAAAAAACATTACTTGATAAGAAAATAAACTTTTAACTTAACTTAATTTCAAAAGATAGCTCATACAGAGAGAATTATTCACGATCATAACAAAATCAAGTCCCTCATTCACAACCAACCGGGGAAACTTCATATGACACGAGATACTTCGTTGTTATACTATAAAATAAGATTACAATAATACTTTCCATTCAAATTGAATAATTTACAAATTTACAAGTGTTGACAATATTAGCAAACCGTAATATGAGACTCGTAAGGAAAAAGAAGCAGGTTGAGTACAAATTATTAGCCCACTACTATCCCCTTATGTAATCAACAACAACCCAGTATAATCCCATAAGGTGGGGTCTAAAGAGGGTAGAGTGTAGTATGCCCTTACCTTACATTGTGAGGGTAGGGAGGCACTATCCCCTTTATAATCATTTTGCCTAAGCATCCACTGACAAGATGTTTATGAAATTGTTTCATGGTTAGAAATAATATAGATCAGGGCAAGATGTAGAACAATCATGAAGCTAATGACTATGTTAAACTTGGCAACTTAAACAAATTGGAATAAAGTAAAGGATCACATATACATGTTGTTTACCTGTGTTATAAAAGGATGTTGCAATTCCAAAGATGATCTTCATGAAAGATTAAGAAACTGCACCGGCCAAAGCTTCACAAGCAGCCTTCAATGATGTAGGTTTCCCTCATTACCTAAGCATCTAACTTCATTATCTAACTTACCATCTGAGTTTGGAGACCTCTGTTTTAGTAGCCCTGCATCATAGTTTGACTGGTATGTGCATACTTTGAAGGGAAATAAACAAGAAAGCCTTGAAGGTGCGGAAAATATGTTCATATCAGGATCTTCGATTTCTAGTGACTTTTTGTGCACTTATAAGGACTCAGTTAGTATAGATGCTAGAGAGATTTTTTTAGAGAACCTTTTATTTCTTGCTTATCTTTGGTTGTGTAGTGGTGTACAAAATGATTTCTTTAATTTTTCTAAGGCGATGTTAATCCTACCCAAATAATGTAATGTTACTGAAGTAATAAAATTAATATACTACCTCTTATAAGAAATTGAAAAATCAAGAAAGTCGGAATGTCACCATAACTTTGAAGACCAAAGCAGATGGGTTTCTTCGTATCCATCACGATTGAAGAATAGATTGCATTCAATTGTTTACCTAATTCTACAAATACCAGTAAAACTATTTTATCTCAGTATAACCAACAAAAGGTATAAGATCATCAACTGATTTTTGATTCAACAATATGATGAAAAGTATAATACAAACGAAAATTGTATTCAGTTCACTGATTGACCATATCCCACAACACTATTATATACTACGAGCAATCAAGAGACTTTGATTAACGAATCATGGATAGGAGTAGAAGTAGCAGAAACAGTGGCAATTACAACACCTGAATCAGCTACAGTACAAGTAGTGTGGCTGTGATCACTGAGGAGGGATAGATCCCGAGTCATTCATGTAAATGGCTACCTTCCAAACCAATTGAGCCATCCCGAAGGACTAATTGAGTGCATTAACATCATCCACATAGGAAAATAAATTATTATGAAAATAAATAAGAGAGTCCGTTGTAATTCATGAAATTATGAGGAGGTAAATAGCACAATCTTGAGCCTCCAAAAGTTTTTTATTTGTTCATAATTTGCCACGTAAATAAACAAAAACATTCTTCTCAAGCTTTCGTTCTTTAGTTTAGATATGATGCTTAATTATCTTGACACATAGGATTAGTTTGTATAAAATTTATAAATCTTTAGTAATATCTATGAACATTTATCTGGAAATATTTAGTTGAAAAATGAAAATGTATATAGCCAGATTATTCCCTTTATTTTATTCTCAAACTTTAATATCACCCTTTTTTCTTAGCCAGATTCAATATATATATATACATGAATTTGATGCATTTACTTAATAACTTTGTTTGATACGTTTTTTAAAGTTCGAATCAAAGTTAGTCCATCAAATCTCACGAAAATGTATATACATCTTTGGTGATTTAATAAATATGTAAGAACATTTAATGAATTTGTTTGTAAAAATACATTGTTTTAAAAAATAATTGAGTTCAGCTATATTCATATCGAACTTCTATGCTCACGTCTAAAAATAAGTATACATTAACTACTTATTTTATATTCACAAATGTTCCCCAATATGAGTATCCATATCACTTTCTTGGACGCGCAAACATATAAAAGTTTGTTTTTTGAAAATAATAAATGATGTAAGACTAGAACTCATAACCTCTTCTTGCTCTCGTAATATGTTAAATGACCTTTATAGTTCACATGCAAATTCCTCTTTAATGTAATTTCAATTTTTCTTTTCTCATTATTATTTTGATATGTTTTTTCTTGATATGAGGGTCTATCAGAAATAACCATATTAATAATGCTTGGGTACATTCTAGCTACCCTCTTAATTCAAACAACATTTTATAGAATTACGTGGGATATGTTGTTGTTGCATTGCTGCCTTTATGAACTCTGGAAAAGAAATATTCCTTGGTACATAAAGGATTAGAATATACTTCTTGAGGATATAATATTGAACCTGGTCTATATTGTTATCCAAGTGAAGGAGAAAATTTATTCCAAAATAAAGGGAAAACCTTTCATGCACAAATAAGATTAACTCAACGTTATATTATTTGTTGATACCTTTCTATATTACCAATCATAAAGCAAATTGGACAAGATCTAGAATAACTTTATAAATATATACCCCTTCCTTTACACAAGAGTCAAAGTATTTAAATATCTCGTTGTATTTAAAAGAAATTTGACATGCATCAAAAATTATATTAAGATTTAATTTGTAATAGTAAGAATTAGCCAGTGAATCCATTATTTCCAGTAAATAGATGCAAGATTTAATTTGTACATGAAACTTTAGGTATGAGAATTATGCAGCATGAAACTACCACTTAAAACTTATATATACACATGTAAAGAAAAAAAAAGGAAAAGGTACAATATGGGATGAAAGGAAAAAGGTCTGGAAAAGGAATTACTTTTTTTCTGATATTCTCAAACTTTAATATTACCCAGATTTGTAGCCACATTCAACAAAATGTCACCACATATCCAAGTTCAAACCCCACTTTCATATCTTGCATGGAATTTTCTTCCCAACACAATATAAATAGGAGTGTATGTTATAACAAGATTAAACAAGCCAATGGAAGTGCAAGAATACTAGTTGGAGTCCTGGAGATAGAGAAAAATGATTCTCAAGTCTATTAAGGTGTTCACAAGAGTTTCCTTGACCACTTCATGAGGGTTTAATTACTACGTTGTTTGATGCCCTGTTGAAGTGTTTGGGGGAACTCCCGGGTTCACTTTGAAATTTATACAAACAAATAGAAGTGGTAGAGTACTAATGGGATATAATAAATGCATGCAATGAATGATTCATTTCTATAACTATCAAGGTGTTCTCGAGAGTTCCCTTGACCACTTCATAAGGGATTAATATCTTCGTTTTTGATACCCTGCTAAAGTGTTTGGGGGAACTCCCGGGTTCACTTTGAAGTTTACACAAACAAGTAAAAGTGCAAGAGTACTAGAGGTAGATAATGAATGCTATAATTCATGGCTACATCTATCAAGGTGTTCCCGAGAGTTCCCTTGACCACTTCATGAGGGCTTAATTACTTCATTTCTGTTGTCCTGCTGAAGTGTTTGGGGGAACTCCTGGGATCACTTTGAAATTTCCACAAACAAGTAGAAGTGCAAGAGTACAAGCGGGAAATGATTCATGTCTATATCCATCAAGGTGAGAGTTCCCTTGACTACTTTATGAGAAGGGGTTAGTTACTTCATTTTTGATGTCCTGCTGAAGTGTTTAGGAACTCCCAAGTTCCTTTTGAAGTTTATACAAACAAGTAAAAGCGCAAGAGAACTAGTGGGAAATATAAATGTAATGATTCATATTGCTACATCTATCAAGGTGTAACTGAGATTTCCCTTGACCACTTCATCATGAGGGATTGATATCTTCTTTTTTGATGTCTTGCTGAAGTGTTTGGGGTAATCTCAGGCTCACTTTGAAGTTTATACTAACATTAAAATGCAAGGGTACTAGCGGGAAATGATCATTGCAATGAATCATGCTATATCAATCAAGGTGTTCTCAAGAGTTCCCTTAACCACTTCATGAGGACTTAATTACTTCATTTTGAATGTCCTGCTGAAGTATTTGGGGGAACTCCCAAGTTTACTTTGAAAATTACACAAATAAGTATAAGTGCAATAGTACAAGATGAAAATGCTGAATTAAATGATTCATGTCTACATCTATCAAGGTGATCTCAAGAGTTCCCTTGACCACTTCATGATGGTTTAATAACTTCATTTTTAGTGCCCTCCTGAAGTGTTCGGGGGAACTCCCGGGTTCACTTTGAAATTTACACAAGTAGAAGTGCAAGAGTACATGATGAATGCGATGATTCATGTCTACATCTATCAAGGTATTCCCGAGACTTTTCTTGACCACTTCATAAAGGCTTTATTACTTCATTTTTAATGCCCTACTTAAGTGTTTGAGGGAACTCCTGGGTTCACTCTGAAATTTACACAAACAAGTAGAAATGCAAGAGTACGAGCTGAAAAGTATGGGAAATGATGAATGCAATGATTCATGTCTACATTTATATATCAAGGTGATCCCTAGAGTTCCCTTGACCACTTCATTAGGAATTAATTACTTCATTTTTAATGTTCTACTGAAGTGTTTGGGGGAACTCCAGGGTTCACTTTGAAATTTAAACAAACAAGTAGATGTGCAAGAGTACAAACTGGAAAGTACTGGAAATGACGAATGCAATTTTTTATGTCTCTAAATCTATCAAGGTTATCCCGAGAATTTCCTTAATTAACCACTTTGTGAGGATTAATTACTTCATTTTTTGATGTCCTATTGAAGTGTTTGGCTGAACTCTCAGGTTCAATTTCAAATATACACAAATAAGTAAAAGTCCAGAAATTCTAACGAGAGATGTTGAATGCGATGATTCATATCTACATCCGGGGTTTCAAAAGTTTCTTTGACCACTTCATGAGGGATTAGTTACCTCGTTTGAAGCTCTACTGAAGTGTTTGGGGACTCTCAGGCTCACTTTGTAAATTTACACAAACAAGTAGAAGTGCAAGAGTATTAATTTAAGTTGGTGGAACTACATGACCAAATTACTCTCATGTTTTTTTGTTTCTGGACTATTATATAGTGTTTTCAGGACTATTGAATAATATTATGTACTATTTTTGTAATATAATACAGTAATTTATAAATACAAACTATCATTGTATTTCATTTCACAAACACTATTATTATCGTAACCAAAATATATTAATTTAATTTGTGGTATCATATCTTACTGAATGCATCAGTACACCTTAGACTTGCTAATAGATTTTATTTTAACATTCAAATCATGGTGTGATTTGATTAAGCATCTAACATGACATGTTAAATTGTTTCGATTAAGCACTTTCAACTAAAAAAATTTAGAAGCGCCTATTACGTAAAATTAGTTAATCATATATAATATATTTGAATTAACTATAATAATCAATATCAATTAAAACATGCATGTGATTTAATATTTTATTGGGGATAACACATAATTAGTGTCAAATAAAAATATTGTATCATTGTTACGACTCAGGAGTACCTCCTAGACGTAACACGACGTACAAGACTCCGAAGAGCCTCATACAAGCCTCTTAGCATATCATAACATAAGAACATAGGAAAATGGTGCGGAATTTAAAACTTTTTCTTTTACAACCGAAGTCTTTCTATAAAAACAAGCGGAAGTCTACACTTTGTCTCAAACCATCTATAACCATTAAGACTACAACTTCGGGATGCAGCCCAAACAAAAGCTCTAAACATAAAATAAAAGACATAAAGGAAATCGTGGGTTTGTCCTCGAAGATATGAGGACTCACCAAATCTTCAACTCCTTGCTCCTTAGAAACCCATCTTCCAAGAATATAACTCAAGTCTCCAAACCCTACAGCTTGTGAAAAATATAGAAGAAATATGGGTTAGCACAAAGATGTACTAAATATGATAGCCATGCATAAAATCCTTTAAAAAAATGCAAAAAGGGACATTTTGGTTGAAAAGCATGCACTTACTAAGTTGAGCATCATTATGCACTTTTAGTGTAAAACACAAGTCACAAGCATATTCATCAAATAATTCATTATAACATAATAGAACCATCTCTTAGGTAATCCTAAGTTATACTTGTGCAATGTATTAATGGCATCCCATAATACCACTCATACTAAGTATCCCTTTTAGGCCACCATAGTCATGTTTACCATTCTTGGATCCCATCTTTAGCCTATTTCTTATAGACAAGGAAACATGCACATTTAATAAGTCATGACAAGGAAAGCAACTCATAGAAACAATCCAAGTTAACATACAACATTATAAGTAGCCTTTACATCAAATGAAATTACCATTTAGGCACAAGTACATTCATTACATGAGTCATCTTGACAAAGAGGAATTTACCATAATCACTCTCAAAGCCTACTTGTGCAATGCATGGAAGAAGTCCCATACCCCCACCCACACTAAGTAGTACCTCTTGAATAGCCATAGTATATCCTAGACATGACCTTGTGGAAATTAACCTTAACTGACGTAGACCATGTGAGCTTGCATGGAATCCAGTGTCATGCCCCACACCGAAAAGAGGTGTCCTACTTGCCTAAGGTAGAACTAACATTTATTAGCTTGGAAATGAATCCAATGGCTAAATAACCTACGGGTGCACGTAGTTATGGGATAAGGAGATTGCTACTAGAAACTCAATCTTACTTAACGGGGGAATTTCCATCTCATGAGATTAACTTTAGAAACTCGGTCGTTCTTAACGGGATAGCCTCTATATCATATTCAATATCCACTCGGTGCTAAGCATTGATTACCACGATTACATGTTTAATCTTGAATTGAATTTACACGCATGAAGGAGTATCTTACCCTCCATCCAACACAATTCATAAAGAGAGCTCATCGATTCATTAGGTGAGAATGAACTTTTAACCTAGAATCTTAATTATGTGAAACTATATATTATGTGTTTATGAGAATGAACTTTCAATCAACACAATAATATCTTCATAATCATGGAATAATCATGTTTAAGTGTGTGTGAGTGAGAATAGATTTTCAGCAACACCTCAATTACTTCAAAGTCATGATCACTTTACTTTCTCAAAAGATGGTCTTAAATCATAAACACACTCTCATAAGCATGTATAATATCATATATTTCCCCCTTTAAGAACCAAAGACCATATTCAATTAACACATCTAGCATTCATTAGCTTAGACATGAATATAATCATAGTTCAAGTAATCAAGTCATAAAATGCATGATCTCAAACACTCATAATATAGGTCATGTTGGTGGAGTCCTTCCACAATAAAATCACATACTATCCAACACACACAATAGCTTCCCACTTAAAGCCTTAGCATCATTAGCTCATTTATATTAGCTTTTACCATTAAAGCCCTAAAAGTCATCTTCATACTACAAGCCTTACTCTCAAGCAATACCTCACATGATCATCATATTATATATACTTAATTCTCAAGATAATCCAACCACATGCTTCATTCTTAACCAATTATAGTCATATAACATCATACAAACTAAATCTCAATATCATTAAACCATGATCCATCATATAAGCCCTAATCTAGTCAATTCATGTTTACAAGATTTACTTTTAAGTAATTCATGTTTAGTTCCTCTAATCTCAAGTAATTCATAAAGTAGTTCATCAATCTTAGAAGGTCACATCTAAGCCCTCAATTGCCTCTTCTATGGCATAAACCAGACTATATCAATTTCACCCTAAAACCTTAGGTTAATCAAGAATACATGTATAACCATACTAAATAAATGTAATTACATCATAAACAACCATTATCCATTCGATTGTACCAACATATAATAATACTCACACTTTAAGTTCCGCTTTAGGAAAATTAGGAAATTCATGGATCCTTGAAGAATTCATCTTAACGCAGTAGCAATTCATCAATTTGATCATAATATAAAGCAATTAAACCATTGAAAATGTTTTTAGAAAGAATTCATGACTTGGAGTGAAAATCCTAGGTTTTGGAGAATTTTCTACTTTGAAATTGGAAGTTTGAGGACTTCATGAATGAAAGCATTCCATGAATCAACGACTACCATACCTTATATGAAGATTCCTCTTGAATTTGGGTAGAAAATATGAGTTCTTGAACCTTAGACTTCAACTTCTTCTTCTTCAATGGAGGTTTTAGTGAGAGAAATATTTGGGGGTAAAGTTGGTTATGATTTGGGGGTCTTGGAATTTATGAAGTAAATAGGTTAGTTAATGGTTTAAAAGTACTTATATAAGGCTATTACAATAATATAAAACAACCCCACATTAAAATAATTAAACTAGGAATTACCTAAACCCAACTTACCTTGGCCGAACCTAGGCAAAAGTGCAGGCAACACCACGCCCATGACCCCGTGGGTGGGTCTATGCCCCGTTCTGAAGGTTGTGGATGGTGGTCTACAACCCCTCACATGGGGTCTTGACCTACGAGCCTCCCCCAAGAGGCGTGGATGGACATACGCCCAGTAGGTCCCATTCGTAGGTCACATCTTTTTGGCAGCTTGGGTAGATTTGGGGCAGCTTTGGGGTTAACTTTAGGGCCCTCCTCAAGGACCCCTTGGTTGGTCCTTGGGGAGTCATACCTTGACGTTTAACCCCTCACCCTAAGTCCGAAAATCCATTTTACAACATTAACTCTCACATCAAACTCTAAAACTCTCACATAAGGCTCTAGTTTCACCTACTAATTTTAGGGGCGTAACAATCATGTGTTCAGATTCTCAATAGAAATAAGTCATAATTCGAGTGTCTAAATAAATTTTACTCGAGTTTAAAGAATCTTTAATGTACTCAACCAAAATATTATTTTAATCCAACTTAATTGTTTATAACTATATGTCGTAGACATAATTGAATAAATAAATACATAATAAGAACCGTCCAACGTGCCTCCTTTTAATAGAGGAAATGTATTAGTGAGTGACATGAATATTCTAACTACTCATCAAATAATGATATTTATGATTTAACGAGGATCATATATAACACTTTGATATCTAATTCATAGAGCCGTCAATATGGGATAGGCCCATTGGGCTGGCCTGGCCTAATTCGTGATTTTAGAGGGTTGGATTACGATTTTTGGAGCCCATTTGAGAAAAGGGATTTTTAGCCCACCCTGAATAAGTCTGCCAATTTGTGGTGCTCGAGAAATATGGATAGGGCTGGTCCGTGGGCCAAATAAAAATTAATTAAAAATAAAAATAAAACAGAGTATTAAAAATAACAAGAGTCTAAATTCAAAATTTGTTTAAAGTTTGAAATATTACAATTTAAATACAAATTATGTACTACATATAATAAAAATCTCCTAAAATTTCTAGGGAATCACTACATAGGCCATAGCCTATGGAATATTGTCATAGTTTTTGTGTTTTATTATGATCATTGGAAAACAATTAGGTTAATATTTCTATTTAGCTATTTATGCCTTTCCTTGAAATCAAACTTAATAAACATTACAAAGATAATTTTATTTGTGCATTTGATTAACAAGTAGTAACACTAACAACATGTAATATTGTCTTGTCGATATTTATGATAATATTTTTAAATTATAATTTAATTAAAAAATTATAAAAAAAATATACTTTTAAGAAAAGAGGGTTGGCCCGGTAAAGCCCATATCCCACGTACTTGTGGGCTGGGCCGAACATTTTCTGGCCCACACAAAAAATGGGCTAGTCCAGCCTGACCCATCAAATTTCAAAGCTTGTATGGGTTAGCCCGAATGGGGTGGACCAACAACCCATACTGACAGCTCTACTAATTAAGATTAGTTTGTTAAAATAAATAAGGTAAAAATAATAATTTTAAATGAGATCTAATAAGGCAAGAAAAATTATGGCAAGTGATTGTAGGCCACATTAGAATTACATAGATAATAATCCCAAATATATCTACTCATAAATATGAAAGCAAGTGATTTTGCCAAAAAATATATGTCTAGACTAATCATATTTAAGGTGCTAAAGATTATAAATTTTATTTTGATTTTCTTCAAATCATGATATACTCGGTCAATTTAATTTATGTTACATTATTTTTTTATTAGTCCTTTTTTAGTGAACGGAAGCATATCCTAAATTACTTTAACTATTCTTCAAATAATGATTTTTATGATTTGATTTCTTATGATTTGACCAGATTCATATTTATAGCTATTCATTAAATAATGATTTTTATGATTTGACTAGATTCATATTTATAACTATTCGTCAAATAATGATTTTTATGATTTGACCAGATTCATATTTATCACTTTGAAAACTTAGAAAGATTACTTAACTAAAATAAGGTAAAAATTTTTAAATGACACTAATAATAAGGCAAGAAAATTGATGGCAAGTGGTTGTTAGGTCACATCAGAACCACATCGAAATTATGTGATTATAGACAAAAAAATATTTATATATATATATTAGACAAGTCTATTGCTAAAATTAAACTTGTTTCATTAAGAATTTTATTTTATTTAGAAATATCATGATGATTATTATGAAAATGATGGTATGCCTCCTAATAGAAGAAATAATGGAGATAGTGATCGAGATTCCAACATAATGATTATATACTTTCTAACAAAGAAAGTAATGGAGATGGTGAGGAAGATAATGACAATGTTGGTGACTCTGATTATGTGTCCTAACAAAGATAATAATATGGAGATGATAAGGATGATGCCGATGATGATAATGATGGTTATGGTGATAATAACGATGATGGAGATTCTAGAAATGATGATTATGATGATGAAAACACATAATCATCTCCTAAATTTCCATCATTGTTATTATCATCTTCCCCATCATCGTCATTATCGCCATCATCCATATTATTTTTTTAGGACGCACAAAATCAGGATCTCCATTATCGTCATCATCTTCATCATTATCTACATTATTTCCTTTGTGAGGAGGGATATAATCATTCCCTAAAACCTTTATCATTTCTTCTATTAGAAAGTGTAAAGTAATAATATCTATTAATCTTTGTCATCACTAAAACCATCATGTGTCTTGTACAAATAATCAGTATAACTTTCATCAATTGGTTATATCTATATCACTAGTCAAAATAATTTTATAAAAAAATAATTATCTCTATAAAATTAACTATTATTATTCAGAACTCTGGTCATTTACTCTATTTTTAATTAGAAAATAAATTATAGCTCAAAATCTATACGATCTAGAATTGTAAAAGTCATTGCACCTTCAATAGGAAAAAAAAGTAGATTATAAGAATTTTGAAAGTAAAAATTGCACAACACTGATTAATTACACAATTGGCTAGATAGTTCCTTTATTTTGTTAAACTTTGTGTAAAAAAATTTAGATAAACAAATTAAAATTGAAAGAATACTAAATTTTAGATAACTATTGAGTAAGCTTAGCCATCTACCTAATATAATTCATTTTCTTCAATTATGTCTTAGTGATTCTTACTTGAGCTTGTATTAAAATTTCAACTAGATTTGATATTGCTATCTATTCCTAATAAAAAAAAGAATTAAATTTTGCAATCATGAGAACTTATCTTTCGAATTGGGTTAAGAATCATATACACTCTAAAAAAAGAACTTTATTTTGTAAATGATTTATTTCTTATGGTGTACTTTAGTATTTTATCTCTTCTATATTTTGTTATCGGTCAATCTTATTGATTTCACATACTTCAGTTTTAAAAAAAATGACCCCAATTGTAATAGGATGTAATGATATATAAATAGTTAATGAAAATGTTTTGAACTTTTTTGCCTTCAATTAAAAATACTACTAAAAATTATAATTTTTTAGTGAAATTTTCCACAGGAAAATATTTAGTGGCTATATTTTTAAATATTTTGATTAAATCGTGAGAAAATAAAAAAATAATAATATTTTCATACAAAAAAAATAAGAAACTTTCCAATAGTCTAGTGGCAATCTTTTTTTCACTTTGCATTTCTCTAGTAAGTTGGTTAAATGAAAAATAAATGAAAAACCCATTTATTATTATAGTACAAAATGTCATTAATTTACCATGAAAAATTATTTAATTTTTAGTTGTTGTAGCTGACTTAGAAGAAAGTGAATGAATTTAAGTTAAATTTATAATTATTGATTGCTCATGATGGATCACATACTGTTATTGTCATTAAACAATTTTTTTTAAGAAGTAAGAATATTACAAAAAAAAATCATGTATCCATAGTTTAAACATTGTCCATCGGAATGACTAAGTTGGTTCGAAGGGTGGTTATCCACATGCATGGATGACTCGAGATCGACTCCCCCCTCAATGCCTTCAAAGACGGGTCTGAGTTATCCTAGGGTTTCAAAAAAAAAGATTGCTTAATCTTGGGGAAAAAAAGAAATTGAAATATTTATAGATTCTGTTCTTTTTATCTGCCAATTTATTTTTCAAAAAATATGTCTTTTATGAAAAATGTATTTTTATAGTTTATTATAGGTTAGAAGAAACTATTTTTATATGGTTTCATCTATATATAATTTTCAGTAGCTTTTAGAATTTTGTTATATTTTTAATTAATTTCAGGTTGCGTTATAGATGAAAAGGAAATATAGATATCTCTTTTTTTTTTATGGCTAGTGATTCACTCTAAGATTATTATTTATTAATACTAGTTTTTGGGAATGTGCGTTGCACGTTTGTCCCTGGTAATTACAACCAGATTTTTATATACTTAAAAAAAATGAACTTCAAAATAGAAAATATATGTGTATTGTGATTTAAATACAATTACAATATGTATAAATAGTTATTCATAAAATTAAGTAATCAAAACTCAAAAGAGAAGGAGTGTAACACCAAATTAATGCTTAACATCAAGTAGACAATCTGACAATCATATCAAATAATTTTAAGAAATTGTAAATTTCACATGAGTTATTAGTTGTGAAGATCTCACATAATGTTTGAAGAGAATATATATAAAAAATATTAATATTCATTACATTATTATAGCATCACAATAAATTATACAACTTCAGATGTGCACTATGTTCATTCGACAAATATTCAAAAATAAGATGAAATAGAGTAGACTAAAAACAAGAAAATAGCTAATAAATTCTAAAACTTTTAAATAACAGAAATTAAAGAGATAAACATTTCCAGTGTAAAAGAAAGGAGGAACTTCCTCAATAACTATCAAAGCATAAATAAATTTACCTCTTTTTTATTGCATATGTGATGAGCAATTAAATCTATCAACAATGATACATTTGAATAACTAAGTGTATGCATTAACATACAGTGTCTGTGATGAGCAATGTAATTACATTCACCAATAATCATCCATCAACAATTATACATCTGAATAACTAAGTATGTGCATTAATATAAAGTGATTTTGAAAATAACTTTTTGGTATGTATATAATAAGTCAGGAATTATAAAAGTCATATAAAAATTGATGATATGCATAACATCTATGAGAATTCGATTGATTAAAGTTGGGATATGCAAAGTTTCTAACTAAAATCTATATATGTGTGCCATATTAAGATGTATGGTAATTAAAAGGATATTTTTTTCTTTACTGTTAAAGGATATTTTAGTTTTTAAAGGATATAATTTACTGTCTTTTGTTGTTACGAAACACTTCATCTACCAAACTCCACTTTAGAATGAAAACATATTAAATATTTCGTGAATAAATTCTACCTAGAAATATAATGGATTAATACCATATAATTATTATTTAAAATTTATTAATTAGTTTGTTAATAATATTTACATTTAGTGAAGGAGTAAAATCGTAATCCAACTTTGAAGTTATGATCTTCCCACTTATAATGATATATATATATAATGAATATTTTATTATGTATTTATGTGCTCAATTATAATAAATTATAATTTAAAGTGTCTAAATGAAATTTATTGAAAAATTTAAAGGATTGAATTACAAAATTAGATCTCCCCCAGCACTTTTTTTTTTAATAGAAAAAATAAATTAGGTAATGAAAAGCATATTCTACTCACCATAACTCTTAGTCAAATAATGATTTTTATGATTTGACTTCTTATGATTTGACCAGATTTATACTTATTACTTTGATAGCAAATTAATATTACTTAGTTAAAATACAGTAAATAACTTTAAATGAGACTCATAATAAGGCAAGAAATTTTATGACAAGTGGTTCTTAGGCCATATCAGTATTACATGGAAATAATGAGAACATAGAAAAAAAATGTATATTATCGCATAGATATATTGTTAAAATTAAACTTGTTCAGTACTACGAATTTAATTTATTTAGAAATATCATGATAAATATTATGAAAATGATTTTACGTCTCCTAACCGAAGGAATAGTGGAAAGTGATCGAGGTTCTAGAAAAATGATTACATATCTCTTAACAAAGATAATAATGAAGGGGATGATGACATTAATGACGATGTTGGTGATTCTGATTATATGTCTTAACAAAAATAACAATGGAAATGATGAGGATGATGGCGTAGATGATAACGATGATGATGAAGATGATGATAACAATGATAGAGATTCTAGAGATGATGATAATGATGATAAAACACATAATCATCTCCTAGATCTCCTTCATTGTTATTATCGTTGTCATCACCGTCATCATCAGCGTTCTCAGCCGTGTTGTTTTCATCATTATTTTTGTTAGGAGGCGCATAATTTGGATCACCATCATCATCGTCATCTTCCTCATCATCTACATTATTTTCTTTGTGAGGAAGCATATAATCATCCTGCTAGAATCTTTATCAACATCTCTATAATTTCTTCTATTCGAAAGTGTAAAATAATAATATCCGTTAATTTCCCCCTTCATTAAAATCATATGTTTCTTGTACAAATAATCATTGTTCTTGTCAGTTGGCCAAAATAATTTTATAACAAAACAGTCATCTCTTCAAAATTAACTACTATTATATCAGAACGATGGTCATTTACTTTCATTTCTAATCTGGAAAAATAAAGTATAGATCAAAATTTATAAGATCTAGAATTGCAAAAGTCATTGCACCTTCGGTAGGAAAAAAAATTAAAAGAAAAATGCAAATTATAAGAACTTAAGAAAAAAAAATCACACAACACTGATTAATTACACTACTGAATAAGCTTAGTCATCTACCTAATATAATTAATTCTCTTCAATTTTGTCTTAAACCAAGTTTGAGAAGGATTTAAGTGTTTTACTCTAATTAATCCTATTTAATCTTGATTTAATATTCTACTAGTACCCAGTTGAATTGTGACTCGGTATTCTGCTTAACGAACTTTAGATATATAATTTTAAAATGGAAAGAAAAATCAAGTCACGTAATAGGAGGAAAACCAAGCAATCTTTATTTTGTTATGAATAATTATTTATAGTGGCTAGATGAAGGATGAGAATCAAAAGGAACAAAATTATAATTTTACATTTTTATAATAGATTTATCTACAATACACTTTTTCCCCACAATGCTCGAATCAATTCAAAATTTGTAACTTCACTAATTCATTAAAATCCCCAATCGAAAGATTTTTAAGCTAGGATATATTTTGCTAGAATATTCTTTCATTTATTTGACCACATAAATGCCCCATACTCAGTTCAAACCCCACTTTCACATTTGGCATGTAATTTTCTTAGCAAAACAATGTTATAAACAGGAATGTATGTTGTCACAACATTACACAAACAAGTAGAAGTGCAAGAGACTACTAGCTAGTTGGAGATGATGAACACAAATGGTTTTTAAGTCTATCAAGGTGTTCCCTAGAGTTCTCTTGACCGCTTCATTAGGGTTTACTTCGTTGTTTGATGCCCTGCTGAAGTGTTTGGGGGAACTCTCGGGTTCACTTTGAAATTCACATAAATGAATAGAAGTGGAAGAGTACTGGTTGTAGATGATGAACACAATGGTTCACGTATAATCTATCAAGGTGTTCCCTAGAGTTCCCTTGACCACTTTATGAGGGCTTACTTTGTTGTTTGAAACCCTGCTGAAGTGTTTGGGGAAACTCCCGGGTTCACTTTGAAAATTACACAAACAAGTAGAAGTGCAAGAGTACTAGCTAGAAATGATGAATACAATGATTCACGTATAATCTATCAAGAGTACTAGCTGAAAAATTGTATAATATTAGTCTAATTAAAGAAAATAATTAATCATAAAAAATAGTAGTTATAAGGACCAGATGTAGTATTATACAAATTAAAAGCTACTAAATTAAATAAATTTTAAATATCATAAGTTAAAACTTTGGTATAAGAATTAGTAAGGGAAGCCATCACCCAAACTTTAAGACATGGAAAAAAAAAGTACAATATGAGGTGTAAAGACAAGGATCTAGAGAAGGAGTTATGTACTTTTTTTCCTGATATATTCTCAAACTTTAATATTACCCATATTTGTAGCCACATTCAATATAGTGTCACCCCATATCCTAGTTCAAACCTCACTTTCACATTTGGGATGGAATTTTCTTATAAAAACAATGTTCTAAATAGGAATTTATGTTGTGACAAACTAAACAAACAAGTAGGAATGCAAGCTAGAGTACTACTAGCTAGGTGGAGATGATTAACAAAAATGGTTTTCAAGTCTATCAAGGTGTTCCCTAGAGTTCCCTTGACCGCTTCATTAGGGCTTACTTGTTGTTTGATGCCCTGTTGAAGTGTTTGGGGGAACTCCTGGACTCACTTTGAAATTTTACACAAACAAATATAAGTGTGAGAGAGTACTTGGTTGTGGATAATGAACACAATATTTTACGTATAAATCTATCAAGGGGTTCCCTAGAGTTCCCTTGACCACTTCATGAGGGCTTACTTTGTTGTTTGAAGCCCTGTTGAAGTGTTTGGGGAACTCGCGAGTTCACTTTGAAAATTACATAAACTAGTAGAAATGCAAGAATACTAGCTAGAGATGATGAGCATAATGGTTTGCATATTTGTCTATCAAGGTGATTCCTTGAGTTTCCTTGTCTGCTTCATGAGGACTTAAGTGTTGAGTCTATTGGTGACTTTTCAACTTTAATGAAGCCTTAAAGACCATTCTACCCCCAAAAGTTGTTTGGTAAACTCCACTGTCAACTAGCCCAAAATAATTCTTGTTAATAAAGTGATTATTATCATTTGATAATAAGAACGAGTGAGAATTAAGTACAATATAGTCAGTTTCATAATTGTCATACCCCGAGCCTAGACCCTAGGCGGGACTGACACTCGAAGACCATTGTTGGCCCCAAGCGAACCCTTGGCCTGGCTTACTTAACTCAGTGGAAGAAAATATTCATACTTATAATGATCAATAACACTTAACTAAACTGAATAATAAAATAACTGAGAATGTTTAAATGTTAAAACATTCAACTTGGCCAAAAGTGGCAACCCAAGTCTTAACAATAAGAAATGATAATGAAAAGAATCATCGGACTAACATTTGACTGTCTATGAAGCCTCTAAAACAACTGAGATGGATGTTGGGACAACCTAACAATATCCTAATGAACTAACTAGAAAGCAATGAAAATAGATCCTCCAGAATGCAATGAGGCTCACCGACTGACTCTCAATTGCTCACTGGATCAGCGGTGCGCTGGAATTTCGATCCTAGTTACAAGTGTCTGCATCATACAACGATGCAAGCCAACTGGCATCAGTATATTGAATGTACGAGCATGCGAGTTGGAATGCTAAAACAACATAGGCTTGAAAGGGAATCTGAAAGAAACACTTACCTTAGCTCTTCTCAACTCATGAATACTTAACTGAACTCATTTCAATATAAAGAAGTTTAAAACAAGTGCAATATAAAGAAAAGCTATTTAAAAACATGATGTCAACTCTGTGTATATACAAGGATACAACATAACTCTGAAATGTATGTAAAAATACAATAAACTGATGTATATAAAAATACAATAACTTATGTGGGAGTTTCTCTAACCAACAACCATCACATAAGAGTTATAGTGATGATACAACGATCTACCTCACGCTACCAGTGCATCCTATACCCGGCCAGAGGTATAGGACTTGAACTACTAAGTGGATCCACTAGTCTATTGTGAAAAGGGTTCATCTAAAAAGTATGACCCTTTTCTACCCATGATGGCTACATGATTTTATGGAGACGTGAGTTATCTGAACTCATACGCGCCTCCAATTCGGTGCTTAATACTACTCCCAAAATATACTAGCTTTTATGTTTTTAAAAAAAACATACTTCATCTGTGATTTGAGATTAGTGCTCAAAAACTTAGCGCAAAGGCTCTTTTGGAAATCTTAGTTTCCCTTCTTCCTTCATTTAGAAAGCTATTGCTCTTTTATGAAAACTAGCCCGAAGGCTCTTTGGAAATCTCAGTTTCCATTCTTATTTAAATAGTGAAAAAAATTATTTAAAACTCTTTGGGAATACATAGTCCCCATAAACCTTTGAAGAAATGAACTTCAAACTTTACTCTTTACTCTTTACTCAACTTGAACTTTAAGTCTTAAAACAAAGTTAAACATTTGGAAAAAACTTTTGGAAAACTCTAAGAACTTCTCTTAACTTGACTCTTACTTCTCTTGACTTTGATCTTAACTTTCCTTGAATTGGATTATGGATTCAAGGTTCATGATCTCATGTTTATGGATGATTTCATGATGTTTAGATGTACCTTAGAGTGTTGGAATGAACTAGAAAACATAGGTACATTGCTAAGAAACAAGTACAAAAAGATGGGGGAAGAATGGGAATGTCACGACCCGAGCCTACACCCTGGACGTGGCCGGCACTCGAAGACCATTGCTGGTCCCCAAGCGAACCCTCATCCTGGCTGACTACAAGCGGAAAACTGATTCAAGCATACAAAGCTTAAAAACTGAAATAAAAGTTCATAAAACTTAAATACAAACTTTAAATCCAAAGAAAACTCTGTATAATAAAATATATACAACTCGCCATAAAAAGGCAACTTTAGTCTTTAAAACATTTAATAAAATAAATGATACAGACTTCTCAACTGTACTAACTATCTATGAAGCCTCTAACTGATAAAGATGGAAGTCGGGACAAGACCCACGACATCCTAACAACTGATATAACTGAAAGGTAAATGAAATCCTCCGAAACCAAGGAGGCTCACCATAGCTAACTCGAACTCTCGGATGTATCAACGAAGCTCCTGTTGATGATCCTGAATACATGTGTCTGCATCATGAAAAGATGCAGGCCAAATGGCTCAGTACGTGGAATGTACGAGCATGTAAGGGGAATTCTAAAACATAAACATAAGCTTGAAACTTGATAGAAATGAAACATACTTACCTCTTCTCAAACTTACTCAACTCAAGGAATACTCAAGGGTACTCAAAACTACTCAAACTTACTCAACTCAAAAGTACTCAAGGATAAGATACTCAACTCCGAGATTAGATACTCAACTCAAGGATATGGTATTCGACTCAAAGATATGATATTCGACTCTGGATACTTAACTCTGGATACTCAACTTTGAATACTCAACTAAATATGACTGAACTCATTTCAATATAATGCAATTTAAAACAAGTGCAATATAAAGAAACAAACTGTTTAAAAACATGCTGTCAAATCTGTGTGTATGCAAGGATACAACATAACTCTGAAATGTATATAAAAATACAATAAACTGATGTATATAAAAATACAATAAACTGATGTATATAAAAATACAATAACTTTTGTGGGAGTTTCTCTAACCGACAACCATCACATAAGAGCTATAGTGATGATACAACGATCTACCTCACGCTGTCAGCGCATCCTATACCCGGCCAAAGGTATAGGACCTGAACTACTAATGGATCCACTAGTCTATGTGAAAAAGGTTCATCTAAAAAGTATGACCCTTTTCTACCCATGATGGCTACATGGTTTATGGGGGCTGTGAGTTGTCTGAACTCTCCCCCATATCGGTGCTCAATACTACTCCCAAAATATACTAGCTCTTATGTTTTAAAAACATACTTTTTTTTTCTGCTGATTTGAGATAATTGCTCAAAAACTTAGCTCAAAGGCTATCTTGGAAATCTCAGTTTCCCTGCTTGCTTCATTTAGAAAGCTATTACTCTTTTCTGAAAACTAGCCCAAAAGCCCTTTGGAAATCTCAGTTTTCGTTCTTATTTAAATGTGAAAACATTTATAAATTCTCTGGGAATACTTAGTCCCCATATACTTTTGAAGAAAAGGACTTCAAACTTTACTCTTTACTCTTTACTGAACTCAAAACTTAAGTCTTAAAACAAAGTTAAAACGTTTGTAAAAGACTTCTTAAAATATGGTTCATACCGAATTATGGACATGAACTACTCAATGCAAGGTTTTCAATAACCATAAATAGAACTCAAATACTTGGAACTCAACTTCAATGATACTACTAATTTCAAGAATGCTCAACTCAGAGGGTTCGTGCGGAATTATAAGCATGAACGACTCAACTCAAAGACTCAAAAATACTTCTCTTCTCAAGACTGCTCGACTTATAGGATTCATGCGGAATCATGGGCATGAACGACTTGACTCGTAGGTCTACATAACATTATGAAACTCATGTATGTGACTCTTCTCATTCTCTGACTTACTTCCTCAAAACTTAGTTCAAATCAATAGTTGATCTCAAAGGATTCACAATTGAACTCAAAGGCTTCCTTGAACTTTACTCTTAACTCTCTCTTGAATTTGAATTATGAATTCAAGAGTTATGATTCATGATATGAAGGATCTCAATAACAATATAGCTATTCGATAATTAGGAATAGAACTTTTAAAAGAAATATGAATTCAAGAACTCAAAATTAACTTATCTCTAGAATACTCAAATCTAGGGAAAATATCCTAGATTACTCTTTTACTGATCTGAAAGTAGATGTAGGGCGTGAGGATGAACTAGTCCAACACTATGATAGTCTTACATACCTAGAAGAACAAGATTCTTGAAGAATCTTGAAGAAGAACTTGATTAGAAGCCTTCAAACCCCAGCTTGAAGGTAAACAATCAAGAAAACCTTTCTTGAGATTTTTGAATTAATTTCTTGAAATCTCTATGGCCAAGAATAATGATTTTCATTAGTGAAGATGAAAATCTGATTGTTTTGAGCCTTTTATTAGTCAATAATTTCATTTATGGTTTCTTGGAGGTAAAAAGACAAAAATGACTCTTTTTAATATTTTCCCGTCAGCTAATTCGTAACAGCACTGTATAGGTTACTAAAATAATCATAACTTTTTACTCAGATATTGGATTGACGTGAAACTGGTGGGGTTGGAAAGTAGATTCAATTATGTTTAATTGGATAGGTTATGGCTCACGTAACTCTTAATATTCTAAGAGATATGGTCGTTTAAAGTTGACCTAAGCAGAATCTTACTTCAAAACTTAATGAAACTTCAAGAACACTTATCAAGAACTCATCAAGAACTCTAATCTTTAAATTTCAAGAACGAAATTACCCTGAATAAATCATGATTGGCGTGTGGGTGAAAGAACCCAACACTATGGAAACTTACATACCTCTTAGGGATCAAACCCATGGCGAAAATCCGCAACAAGATGCAAGAATCTCGACGAACGCTTTCATCCTTTTTCTTTTCTCCTCTTTTCTCTTCTTGAATTCTCAACTAAAACCCTAGGCGTATTTTAGGATTAAAAAAACTGAACCTAATAGGATTAGACCCTTGAAATATTATTAAAAACGAATTAAATCTGGTTGGGTAAGGAAAAGACCAAAATACCCCTCTTTATTTTCGGCTAACTTTCCTTAACTGGACAGCCTAACTTCAAAAGGTCATATCTCACTCATCCGACCTCGAAACTTAGCAAACTCAGCGGCGTTGGAAAGATAATTCAAATATCTTCCCTACGGTATCTGGTATCACACCTAATTCATCCTGAGCTAGGAATTATGGTCGTTTGAAGTCGACCCAAAACTCATAGTTAAGCATATCTTGCAAAATTTCAGATTTTGCTATTTCCAATTTAATTCTTTTTGAAACTCAAGGTGCTACATCTAGTGACCTTAACACTTAAGAAATTTTAAATTCCTTGGTAAAATCTCACTCACTACGAAGAAAGGTTCGGGTCTTAGCGCAAAAAAAATTTCTGGGGTGTTACAGGGAAGAACTAGCGTCCCTGGCGCTCTGAGAGGCGTGGGGCTCCAGCCCTTGAGATTCAGGGACCAAGTTGGGGCGCTCTGGCTGGCGCTTCTCCCCAGAGCCCTACATTCAGGGACTGCTTTGGGGCGCGCTGGCTGGCGCGACGCCCCACCCCCTTCCCCAGGTGTTTGATGACTTTTCTTCTCCTTTTTTTCAACTCTAAACTTCAATGGTTCTTTCCCCAAGCACTTAGGATCATTTATACCCTCAATATATGATAGATGCAAGCCGAAATTGAACCCGGAAACATGAATCAAATTGCAAGAAACTTCAACAGAACAACCCACAAGAATTCAAACGAATTTCATCAAGAACTCGAAGGATTTACTTTCAAATCACACTATTTTGCTGAATTGAATCATGATTGGCGCGTGGGTAAACTAACCCAACGCTATGTGATCTCACATACCTAGTAGGGATCACCCCCGACGAATTCCACAAGCTATCCTTGATGAAATCGACTAACCTTGAACGTTCTTCTCTCCTTTCTCCTCTTTTCTCCTCTTCTCCAAGCCCTAGCGCGAAAATTCACTTTTCTAAAACTGACTAAAATCTGAATTTACCCCAATTAAACTCCTAAAAACGAATTAGAATAATTAGGTAAGGAAAAAGACTAAATTACCCTTCAAAAATCCGGATTAGACTTTCCTTAATCCAATCGCCCAACTTCCAAAGGGGATAACTTATTCATACGAACTCGGAATCGCACAAACTTGGAGGCGTTGGAAAGATCATTCCAAGAACTTTCCAACCATGTCTGGAAGTACACCTAACTCATCATGATCTAGGAGTTATGGCCATTTGAAGTTGACCAAAACTCAACTTTTCCTAACTTAAACAAATTTCCAGATTTTCATTCATTCCAAAAATGACTATTTTCAATTATTAGCTTCTTCCTAGTTATTTTAAATTGTGAGATGTTACAATAATATTCTCATCCGACTTCATTACAATATCCCCTGGCAAATGAAGATTATCATTACTCGTATTCAAAATATTTCAAGTACTATTACTTGTGAGGTTAGACATTGTTACAGGGAGGCCAACCAAGTTGCAGATGCCTTGACAAAATGGAGTATTACAAATGAGGATTTTTTTATTTTTGCACAGGCTCACCTACCATCGATAGCCATCAGACCTTACAAACTTGATCTCATACAAATGGAGTCCCTAAGGCATAAGCAGAGGAATAATTATTTTGTATAGAACTAATTCAGTTGAGATGTTATAGTAAATTTTGTTTATTATGCTGAACTACAAAATTTGTACAAAACTTGTATAGTTTTTGTCATAAAAAAGAAATTCTCATTCGACTTCTTACACTTGCTTAGGAAACATTGCATCATCTCTAACCCTTTTTACCTTTTTAGAATTGGAAAAATAGATTTTGTTGTGCAGAAAATTAATAATAAGTAGTTCAGTAATTTCGTTGACAAATAATGAGAGGAAACCCCTCTACTTATAGCCAATAGAGGGTAGTGTGAATAAATGCTTGTTGTGCCTTATCCGAAAGGTCACAACCCTTTAAAAAAATCACAATCCTTCGGAAAAGTCACAACCTTTCTGAAAAATCACAGTCCTTCAGAAAAGTCACAACCTTCTGAAAAATCACAATCCTTCAATAAAGTCACAACCTTTATTTGAAAAGTCGTATCTCTTCAGAAAAACCACAGCTCTTCATAAAAGTCACAACTCTTCATTTTTCATTCACACCTTTTGTTTCAACATAGAATAACCTTAAATTTGTTAACTATACAAAATTAGAAAACGTACATGTTAACTATTACTAAACCAAGTTTAATTAGGTTTAATTATAGTAAAACACTTAAATCCTATTCAGAGAAAGTTTAGGATTCATATCTATAAATTCCTAACCCATCTAACAATCTTTTAATCAAGTTAATTTACCATGGAGATTTTTGCTTATGAAGAATCTAATTTGTATTACACCTTAGGGTGGCCTGAAAACCCCCCCATAAATTTCCATCATTCTTTTGCATTTGAATTAGTAGTAATTCAATTTATTTGTGAAATCGGACATCTTTTGTATGATATTTCTGGCAAACAATACAAAAACGGATATCCACCAATCTTAACATGTTTCACTATGGAATCTCAAGATTTCAAGAATTCAAAAAAGACTTATCAAGCTATAGTCATTGTTCCATGCTCGTTGATGATCGTTACGTGTTGGGACTTGGTGTTAAGATTAATATGTCACACATATACAAGCAAATAAATGAAAATGATAGTAAAGTCATGTCAAAAACTATTTTAACATAGAGGTTTTTATTTTTTGTATTTATTGATAATGGTTATGGGAGTTGATTGTTATGAGTATTGTTGTGTATATTTGAGCGATTTATGTGTACCTTGTTCGATACTTCATTAAGATGTGGTTAAGTAAGGCCCAACCTCCTTGTTTGTACTTATTCGTGATTTCTTTTTGTATTTTTAATAAATTTGCGGAAAAAAAGGGTGTACCTTGTTTGATTCTTTATCTCACAATGCCTCTTTGAGTTATATGTATCATGATGACTACAAAAGCTAGATAACCTTTGTGGTTACATGTTATTCCATTTTTTGAATTCAACACACAATCGTGACTAGGTTCAACTTGACCAAAATGCATTTTTTACCTTTTAAATTTTTGGTGTCAGAAAGGATATTAATTACTATCTTAAGTAAGCGTTTAATCAGAATTTGGAAGTATGGTTTTAAGTTTTGATTTTAAATCAATGTTTATTTATGAAATATGTGCAAAGATATAACTTCGACTATAAATCACGTGGGATGATCTTATCCAAGTATAGGTAGTTATTATTATTCTAGACACATTGTATCCAAGTGAATTCACATGTATCTTGAGATACATAGACACACTCGCTCGCGTACCTCGCCTTCTTCCCATCTCGCTCACCACGCTCCTATATATCAGTATCTCAGATACATGAGAATCACACAAGATGCATACGTACATATATATGGATGATGTATCTAGTATGCTTCACATGTATATTGGATACATGACTATCTAGCCCGCCTCCCTCCCCATCTCACTCGCCTCTCTCCCTATATTACTGTAACTAGTAGTAGACATACATGTTTCTAGGTGTATCTTCCTCAATTTTTGGTAGAAAACTGTTAATTAGTGATAAGATATGTAATATTTGTAAGTATAGGTAGAATTAATATATATGGTATAGATATATATCTAATAAAGTAATTTTTCGAGTTAATCATTCCCTTAGTAGATCTAAATTAATACTAAACATCAATTAATATGAATATTATAAAAATACTCATATTGATCATTATTTCTTAAGAGAATTGTAAAGTCCAAACCGAATAAGACCGGAGGAGTAAGTATGAATACAAGAAATATTCCTTGGAATAAACAATAGGCTGATCATAAATCTAAGAATATACTCCTTGAGATTTTAATATTGAACCTGGTCTGCATTGGTATCCAAGTGAAGGCAAATATGAATATAAATTCTCTGATCTAATTACATGTCTAAGCTTTTAGCTACCAAAATTAAAGGAGAGCATTCCATGCACAAATAAAATTGACTTATGAACGTTACATTATTTTTGTTTACACCTTTTATTTTATCAATCATAAAGTAAATTGGACAAGATATCTAGTATATCTTTATAAAATATACACACCCCTCCGTCGCATAAGAGTCAAAGTATTTAAAAGTCGCGATGAGAATTTGTATATGATTTTATAAATGTATTTAAAAGAAATATGACATATTTAAAAAAATTCTGAAAAATCGTATATAATAGTCTAATTAAAGAAAATAATTAATCATAAAAAATAGTAGTTATAAGGACCAGATGTAGTATTATACAAATTAAAAGCTACTAAATTAAATAAATTTTAAATATCATAAGTTAAAACTTTGGTATAATAATTAGCAAGGGAAGCCATCACTCAAACGTTAAGACATGGAAAAAAAAGTACAATATGAGGTGTAAAGACAAGGATTTAGAGAAGGAATTACTTTTTTTCCTGATATATTCTCAAACTTTAATATTACCCATATTTGTAGCCACATTCAATATAGTGTCACCCCATATCCTAGTTCAAACCCCACTTTCACATTTGGCATGGAATTTTTTAGCAAAACAATCTTATAAATAGGAATGTATGTTGTAACAACATCAAACAAACAAGTAGAAATGCAAGAGTATACTACTAACTAGTTGAAGATGATGAACAAAAATGGTTTTCAAGTCTATCAAGGTGTTCCCTGGAGTTCCCTTGACCGCTTCATTAGGGTTTAGTTTGTTGTTTGATGCATGCCCTGCTGAAGTGTTTGGGGGAACTCCTGGGCTCACTTTGAAATTTACACAAACGACTAGAAGTGCAAGAGTACTGATTGTAGATGATGAACACAATGATTCATGTATAAACTATATATCAAGGTGTTCCCTAGAGTTCCCTTGACCGCTTCATTAGGGTTAATTACTTTGTTGTTTGATGCCCTGCTGAAGTGTTTGGGGGAACTCTCGGGCTCACTTTGAAATTTACCCAAACGAATAGAAGTGCAAGAGTTGATGAACACAATGGTTATAGCACTAGTATTTCCATATTAAGTCATGAAAATATATATCCGACAATTAATTTTGAATATAAACATTTCTCATATTCCACTAAAAAGGGGGAAAATTAGTACTGATAAAATAAACACGGAATAAATAAAAAGATCTATGTATCAAAAATAATTGTTTTCATCAATGTATTCGTTTAATTTCTCGAATGTCATACACACTATTATCGTCATCAAAACACTTCAGTCGTGCCATGATTGCGAGTTCCTTAAGCTCAAATCACAAGATATTATCGTTAATTGTAACACATACTCCATCTGTCACAATTTATGTTGACCTTTTCATTTTTCAAGAGTCAAACAGTTTAAGTTTGATTAGGAATTTGCACATGGAACCTTCAATTTGTTTGAAATGACATTTATATATTTGTAAACTATGTAAAAAGTACTATATAAGTCACAATATGAAAAATTTACGATCAAATATAGATTTGTTTGAATCTCTGTATGTGGACGGTGTGAATCAAATATTATATTGATGATTCACACGGTTTTCTACCATATATAGTTCAATTTCATTGTTTTTACTTAATTCTTAAGTTAAGAGAAGAAATCTGAAAAATGCCACATAAATTCAGGAATAATGCATAAATGAATTGATTCTGAATAAAGGAAAATAAATTATTATGAAAATAAAATATATAAAATAAGAGAGTCTGTTGTAAATAAACAGAAGCATTCTTCTCAGGCTTCATTCTTTAGTTTAGATAATTATGCTTAATTATCTTGATAGATAGGATGAGTTTATATAAAAATTATAAATCTTTTGTAATATCTATGAACATTTTTCTGGGAATATTTGGTTGAAAATGTTTATAAATATCTCCAAAAAAAAAATAAAAAGAAGTTGGACGAGCTAAGTTATGACTAGGAGTGGCAAACGAGTGAGTCGAGCCGAATATGAGTCGATCGAAAATGAGTTAAATGAAAATGTATAGTGTAAAATCAACCATTGATTTCACATTAATATTCCGCTCATGTTGATCTAATCCATCGTAATTAGACTAAGTAAACTGTAAACAAGATTAGACAATTAGGAACTAAGGGTGTGTTTGTTATGAAGGAAAATATTTTCCTAGAAAATGTTTTTCTGCAAAAATAAGTAGATTTTTGACTTATTTTCTCATGTTTGGTTGGTGAGGAGAAAATATTTTCCGGAAAAGACTTTTAGTGTTTGTTTTATTAATGAAAAACGTGTTTGAGAAATATCTTTTATTTTTACTAGAATAGAAAATAATTTTTGAAATTTAAAATATTTTTTAAAAACAAACTTAAATTTTTATTTTTTTTGGGGGGGGGGGTCGAGGATAGGGGTGAAAAAATAAAAATTTGATGTTGAAAATATTTTTTAAAAACAAACTTAAAATTTTTTTTGTGGGCTGGGGGGGGGGGGGTTCGTAGGGGGTGGGTGTGGGTGAAAAAATGAAATTTTGAAGTTGAAAATATTTTTTAAAAACAAATTAAAATTTTTTTTTGTAGGGTGGGGGGTCGAGGGTAGATGTGAAAAAAATGAAATTTTGAAGTTGAAAATATTTTTTAAAAACAAACTCAAATATTTTTTTGAGGGGATGGGGTTGAGGATCTGGGTGAAAAATAAATTTTTGAAATTGAAAATATTTTTTAAAAAAAACTAATTTTTTTTTTGGGGAGTGGGGGGGGGGGGGGATCGAGGGTAGGGGTGAAAAAATAAAAATTTGAAGTAGAAAATCTTTTTTAAAAACGAATTTAATTTTTTTTTTAAAGGGTGTGGGGGGCAGGAAGGGGGGCAGATGTGGGGGGGGGGGGAGGGGGCGAGGGTAGGGGTAAAAAAATAAAAAAATTGAAATTAGAAATATCTTTTAAAAATAATTTTTAATTTTTTTTGGGGTAGTAGGGGGCTGGGGTTATGGGTGAGGGTGGGGTAAAAAAATTGAAGTTAGAAACATTTTTTAAAAAAAAGAGGTTTTTTTTTTTTGGGGGGGGGGGGGGGTGTGGTTGGGGGCTGGTTTGAGGGTAGGGACAAAATAAATTGATTTTTTCAACAAAAAAAAATTGTAATTTGAACTTGGAAGGGAGTTTTGGAAAATGTTTTCTTTAAGTTTTGAAGGGAAGTCATTTTCCTTTAATTTCAGGAAAATGAGTTGATTTTCCGAAACATTTTACCCAACCAAACATGTTTTCCTCCATACCAAACACACCTTAAGTGTAAAATCAACCATTGATTTCATAAAGTGAGTATGTAAAAACATTTAAAGAACTTGTTAGTAAAAATACACCGTTTAAAATAAATATATGAGTTCAACTAATCTCGTACCGATTCATCCATTGATTTCATAAAGTGTACAAATTTTGTTGGACATCTCAAAATAATATAGTGGACAATATATTCAGGGGAGTATACAGGAGGGGGTCACTAGGTTCACGTGAACCCATGGTCCCCTCCCGAAATCATATATAATAGTGTTATATTTTTAAAAAATATTTAAATATAGATGCGTGATCCCAGACTCGAAGTATCATATAATGTAGTACGATGATGATTGGGTGCACCTCTCTGGGTGATGTTAGAAATTTGAATCTTTTATCTATCTTGTTTTAGTTTTCTTTCTAATATTTTGTAACTGGTTTGGATAAATAAAAGTTAATTTTGGACCTATGATTTTAAAATTTTAATGGTTTTCAGTAAAAAGAATCTAACCGATCAAATTTATGTCTTAGATCCACTTTTTTGTAATAGTGCACCCATTATCTATAAATTCTGAATACGCCTCTGAATATATTATTATTGAACGAAAGGAGATGTAAAAGCATTTAAAAAACTTGTTAGCAAAAATATACCGTTAAAAACAAATATCCGAGTTCAGCTAAATTCGTACTGATCTTCTACGTTCAGACGAATATACATTTATTATTTATTTCATATTTGCAACATATCCCCAATATGAGTATCCAAATCTCTTTCTTGGCCGAGCAAACATATAAAATTTAGGTTTTTATAAATAATAAATGATTGGTGGACTCTTACCCAAAAAAATAATAATTGGTGAGACTAGAACTCACTACCTATGCTAGTTCTCTTAATATGTTAAATTACCTTTATAGTTCACGTGTAAATTCCTCTTCAATGCACTTTGAGTCAAGATAAATGACCTTTCATTTCATTTATTTCTTTCTTTACATTCTCTCCGTTTTTTTACTAGTTTAATTTGGACTTAATACACTTATTAAAAAAGTAATGATTATTATAGTGAGTTTACCATTTTAGCCCTATTAACTAACACTACAACAAAAACAACTTTTAGCGACAATAAATATTGACATTAATAAAGAGTGCTAAAGTCTTTACCGGCATTAGTTAAGTGTCATTAGAACCAATATCGCTAAAGGCTTTAGGGACATATACAAAGAGTGCTAATTGCCGCTAAAAATACATATTTAGCGGCAATTCAGAATTAATTGCCGCTTATGATATTTTTTATGTAGTGTGATAGTCTTAAGCATTAACTCATCAATGTTAATAACTTGAGGTATAATAGGAAGAAAAAAAAATTGTCCTTCCTTGCTTTGTCAAATATGACAAGTAAAAATTAAGAGAAGTCAAATTAGAAAATATTTGACAAGTAAATAGGCACGGAGGAAATATTATTTTAGACTATTTTTCCTTGAACAGAAGTTCAACCGGAAACAATCATTACTCTCTTTAAGCCCAACTTTATTTGTTGGATTACATGAAATACGTTTCGATGTTGTTGCTGACTTTGGAAAAAAATATTCCTTGGTACATATAGGCTTAGAATATACTTCTTGAGCTCATAATATTGAACTTGGTCTATATTGTTATCCAAGTGAAGGCAAAATTCAAAAATAAAGGGAAAACATTCCATGCACAAATAAGATTGACTCAACGTTATATTTTCTGTTGATACCTTTCTATATTACCAATCATAAATCAAATTGGACAAGATCTAGAATAACTTTATAAATATATACCCCTTGATTTACACAAGAGTCAAAGTATTTAAATATCTCGTTGTATTTAAAAGAAATTTGAAATGCATCAAAAATTATATTAATTAATTAATAATAAGAATTAGCCAGTGAATCCATTATTTCCAATAAATAGATGCAAGATTTAATTTGTACATGAAACTTTAGGTATGGGAATTATGCAACATGAAACTATCACTTAAAACTTATATATACACATGTAAAGAAACAAGGTATAATATGAGATGAAAGGAAAAAGGTCTGGAAAAGGAATTACTTTTTTTCTGATATTCTCAAACTTTAATATTACCCAAATTTGTAGCCACATTCAACAAAATGTCACCACATATCCAAGTTCAATCCCCACTTTCATATCTTGCATGGAATTTGCTTACCAACACAATATAAATAGGAGTGTATGTTATAACAAGATTAAACAAGCCAATGAAAGTGCAAGAGTACTAGTTGGAGTCTTGGAGATAGAGAAAAATGGTTCTCAAGTCTATTAAGGTGTTCACGAGAGTTCCCTTGACCACTTCATGAGGGTTTAATTACTACGTTGTTTGATGCCCTGTTGAAGTGTTTGGGGGAACTCCCGGGTTCACTTTGAAATTTATACAAACAAATAGAAGTGGTAGAGTACTAATGGGAGATAATGAATGCAATGATTCATTTCTATAACTATCAAGGTGTTCTCGAGAGTTCCCTTGACTACTTCATGAGGATTAATATCTTTGTTTTTTATTCCATGTTAAAGTGTTTGGGGGAACTCCCGGGTTCACTTTAAAGCTTACACAAACAAGTAAAAGTGCAAGTGTACTAAGAGGTAGATAATGAATGCTACAATTCATGGCTACATATATCAAGGTGTTCCCGAGAGTTCCCTTGACCACTTCATGAGGGCATAATTACTTCATTTTTTATGTCCTGCTGAAGTGTTTGGGGGAACTCTTGGGATCACTTTGAAATTTCCACAAACAAGTAGAAGTGCAAGAATACAAGCGGGAAATGATTAATGAAATGATTCATGTCTATATCCATCAAGGTGAGAGTTCCCTTGACTACTTCATGAGAAGGGATTAGTTACTTCATTTTTGATGTCCTGCTGAAGTGTTTAATTAGGAACTCCCAAGTTCCTTTTGAAGTTTACACAAACAAGTAAAAGCGCAAGAGAACTAGAGGGAAATATAAATGTAATGATTCACATTGCTACATCTATCAAGGTGTAACTAAGAGTTCCCTTGACCACTTCATCATGAGAGGTTGATATCTTCTTTTTTGATGTCTTGCTGAAGTGTTTTGTCACGCCTCAAATCCCATTAAGACGGACAGGCACTCGATGCCCTAAAGGTCCGAGAGAACAAATATGTGACTTGTGCTTACTATGCATGTAAATATGAAAGTTTTGTGACAAGTTCGACAGGGACGCAGCGATACGAACCGACATAAGTAGACCCAAAACTTATATACAAGACTTGGCCATTGAGGCCACAACTTGTTAAGATGCAACTGAACCATATACATAAGTCTACAAAGCCTCTAAAAGATAGAAACCCTTAGAGTAGGTCAGGACAGACCCCGCCTTACCCCTAACTACGATACAATACCAAAATGAATCTACCAAGGGCTCAGTAAAGCTCTGAAGCAACCTGGAGATCACCAAAAGTAGCTGAGTGTCGTATGCTCCTACTGAGGAGGTCTACTAGCGGGAGTACTACATGTGCCTGCAGCATGAAACACAGTGTCCCCCGCGAGGGATGTCAGTACGAAAAGTGTACTGAATATGTAAGGCAACTACATATATAAAATAAGAGCTCAAACGAAACCAGGTATCAACGTATAAGCACATAAATCAGAATAGGAGGCCGCCTCTGTTAACTCTTGTGGGGTCATGTATGTTACATTTTTTTGTCTTTACCTTTATGTGTGTTATGATCTTTATAAGGCATGTGATACGAATGACCAACTGATCAGTGGTAGAAGAGGATGACCCATGCTAGGCATTTTAACCCCTGGGATGCAGTCCTCAACATTGCACAAATCGGGATTGGCCCATGCTAGGCTTTCGCCCCTGAGCTGCCACCATTCTATACCCATTGGGATCGGCCCATGCTAAGCTTTCGCCCCTGAGCTGCCACCCATAGTTATACAACTTGCTTCACTTAAATTCTTTAATCTTTGAGATTGTTGTTTTGGTGGTCACAATCATTTTTGAGATTTGGAAATACGGAACAGTAGTAGGAGACATGAAAATAATACTTTAGGACAATAGCTACAATATAAGGAGCTATGTAATATTAATGCATTACTTGAGAGCTTGAATGACACAATTGACTTCAATTGACTATAGAGTACTGAACGTATAACTAAGTAATTATGTACACTTAGGAGGGGGGATATTGTTAGCTATTTGGATATCGTACGTTGCCACTATGTTTCCTTTACTAGGAATAGAACTTAGGAAATTCACTTATTGACATTAATCGCAAGTATCAGATTTCATGCCAAGGAATATGGAATCGAATCGCCCTATATACCTTATTTTCTGACCAATACCACAGTCACAATTCAGCCTCCCTTCTTGGATGCTAATATACAATATAAGTCACAATTAAGCTAATGTCAGCAGCTAATCACATTAAGGCCCTAAAAATAGTAGCTAACACTTGACGGAAAGTAGGCCCATACAACCTTTGCACCAATGGTGAACCATCACACCCTTCTTCTATACATTAATACAACTTCATAAATCATTTTCCAAGATACCCAAACAGCCCCCAACAACAATATACATAAGGCAGCCACTATCAATCCCTAAAAATCTTTCAGCATAATAGGGGAATATTGACTCAAGGATTTATCACCATCCATTAGTTCTTGATAAATATATACAAAATTCTCCATCCCAAATCTGTATTTAAAGAGAGGCAAAAATGGGCAGTAGTCTTACCTTAGTTTCTAGGAATTTATCCTCTAAACTTGTACTCCAAGAACTGAAACTCTCCTTCAAACTTTTACTTGAAAATGGGGCAATACTCAAGGACCCAAGGTTTTCTAGGGCTGCTGATTGAAGCCAAGAGAGACCAAGAGAGAAACTTAAGAAATCTGAATATTTTGCAAGTTAAAAATGAAGCAAAAGATCTGATCTTTATCCCTTTAAAAAGGAGGTGTAATGGCCAAATTTCCTGACTAATTTTGGCCATATATTGTCAAGTATGTGACCCACCTACTTGGCCCCACCTACTTGGCCTTTTAACTTGGGCTTTTGGGAACTTCAACACTTGTTGGGCCCTACTCCGAATTATCCCTCTATTCATGTCAATTTGGGCCATAATTAATGCAAGTAGGTGGTCCACCTATTTGGACTTTTCACTTGGGCCTTTTTGGACTTAAGACTATTGGGCCTTGGCTGTCCATTTTTTCCTTATCATTCTACTCAACTTGGGCCAAATTAATGCAAGTAGGTGGTAGTGCATTTGGCCCAATTACCACTTTACTACCTCTAGTTTAAATACTTCCGTCGGGGCTAACTTGCAGTACACATGCTGAAACGTGCAAGGTGTTACATCACCTTGCGAGCTAGTTTAAACCAACACTAATCATATAAAAAGCACGGTCCCTCACCTATACCATAAGGCTATGTCAAGTATCACGTGAATAGAACTAGCATACGCATAATACAGGTTGTTACATGTTTGGGGTAATCTCAAGCTCACTTTGAAGTTTATACTAACATTAAAATGAAAGGGTACTAGCGGAAAATGATCATTGCAATGAACCATGCTATATCTATCAAGGTGTTCTCGAGAGTTCCCTTAACCACTTCATGAGACTTAATTACTTCATTTTGAATGTCCTGCTGAAGTATTTGGGGGAACTCCCAAGTTTACTTTGAAATTTACACAAATAAGTATAAGTGCAATAGTACAAGCTGAAATGGTGAATTGAATGATTCATGTCTACATCTATTAAGGTGATCATAAGAGTTCCCTTGACCACTTCATGATGGTTTAATAACTTCATTTTTAGTGCCCTCCTGAAGTGTTTGGGGAACTCCCCGGTTCACTTTGAAATTTACACAAGTAGAAGTGCAAGAGTACATGATGAATGTGATGATTCATGTCTACATCTATCAAGGTATTCTCGAAACTTTCGTGACCACTTCATAAAGGATTTATTACTTCATTTTTAATGCCCTACATAAGTGTTTGAGGGAACTCACGGGTTCACTTTGAAATTTACACAAACAAGTAGAAATGCAAGGGTACGAGCTTAAAAGTATGGGAAATGATGAATGCAATGATTCATGTCTACATCTATATATCAAGGTGATCCCGAGAGTTCCTTTGACCACTTCATTAGGAATTAATTACTTCATTTTTAATGTCCTACTGAAGTGTTTGGGGGAACTCACGGGTTCACTTTGAAATTTACACAAACAAGTAGAAGTGCAAGAGCACAAATTGGAAAGTATTGGAAATGATGAATGCAATTTTTTATGTCTCTAAATCTATCAAGGTTATCCCGAGAGTTTCCTTAATCAACCACTTTGTGAGGATTAATTACTTCATTTTTTGATGTCCTATTGAAGTGTTTGACTGAACTCTCAGGTTCAATTTCAAATATACACAAATAAGTAAAAGTCCAGAAACTCTAACGAGAGATATTGAATGCGATGATTCATATCTACATCCGGTGTTTTGAAAGTTTCTTTGACCACTTCATGAGGGATTAGTTACCACGTTTGAAACTCTACTGAAGCGTTTGGGGACTCTCAGGCTCACTTTGTAAATTTACACAAACAAGTAGAAGATTCCTCATGAATTTGGGTAGAAAAGATGAGTTCTTGAACCTTAGACTTCAACTTCTTCTTCTTCAATGGAGGTTTTAGTGAGAGAAATATTTGGGGGTAAAGTTGGTTATGATTTGGGGTCTTGGGATTTATTAAGTAAATAGGTTAGTTAATGGTTTAAAAGTACTTATAGAAGTCTATTAAAATAATATAAAACAACCCCACATTAAAATAATTAAACTAGGAATTACCTATAACCAACTTACCTTGGCCGAACCTGGGAAAAAGTACATGCAACACCTACACCCATGACCCACGAACCTTGGGTAGGTCTATGCCTCGCCCTGAAGGTCGTGGGTGGTGGTCGGCAACCCCTCACTTGGGGTCTTGACCTACGAGCCTCCCCCACGAGGCGTGGATGGACATACGCCCAGTAGGTCCCATCCGTAGGTCACATCTTTTTGGCAGCTTGGGTAGATTTTGGGCAGCTTTGGGGTTAGACTTTAGGGTCCTCCTCAAGGACCCCTTGGTTGGTCCTTGGGGAGTCGTACCTTGACGTTTAACCCCTAAACCCCTCACCCTAAGTTCGGAAGCCATTTTACAACATTAACTCTCACATCAAACTCTAAAATTCTCACGTAAGGCTCTAGTTTCACCTACTAGTTTTACGGGGAGTAACAATCATGTCTTTAGATTCTCAATAAAAATAAGTCATAATTTGAGTGTCTAAATAGATTTTACTTGAGTTTAAAGAATCGTTAATGTATTCAACCAAAATATTATTTTAATTCAACTTAATTTTTTATAACTATATGTCGCAGACATAATTGAATAAATAAATACATAATAAGAACCATCCAACGTGCCTCCTTTTAATAGAAAAAATGTATTAGTGAGTGACATGAATATTCTAACTACTCATCAAATAATGATATTTATGATTTAACGAGAGTCATATATAACACTTTGATATCTAATTAATAGAGCCGACATCTAGGCCCGTTGGGCAGGCCTGGCCTAATTCATGATTTTATAGGGTTGTAATACGATTTTTGGATCCCATTTGAGAAAAGGAATTTTTAGCCAGACCTGAATCAGTCTGCCAATTTGTGGTGCTTGAGAAATATGGATAGGGCTGGTCCATGGGCCAAATAAAAATTAGTTAAAATATAAAAATAAAATAGAGTATTAAAAATAACAAGAGTCTAAACTCAAAATTTGTTTAAAGTTTGAAATATTACAATTTAAATACAAATTATGTACTAAATATAATAAAAATCTCCTAAAATTTCTAGGGAATCACTACATAGGCCATATCCTATGGAATATTGTCATAGTTTTTGTGTTTTATTATGATCATTGGAAAACAATTAGGTTAATATTTATATTTAGCTATTTACGCCTTTACTTGAAATCAAACTTAATAAATATTATAAAGATAATTTTATTTGTGCATTTGATTAACAAGTAGTAACACTAACAACATGTAATATTGTCTTGTCGATATTTATGATAATATTTTTAAATTATAATTTAATTATAAAAATTATAAAAAAATATACTTTTAAAAAAAGAAGATTGGCCCGGTAAAGCCCGTAGCCCACGTACTTGTGGGCTGGGCCGACCATTTGCTGGCCCACACAAAAAATGGGCTAGCCAAGCCTGATCCATCAAATTTCAAAGCATGTATGGGTTAACCTGAATGGGGTGGACCAGCCCATATTGATAGCTCTACTAATTAAGATTAGTTTGTTAAAATAAATAAGGTAAAAATAATAATTTTAAATGAGATCTAATAAGGCAAGAAAAATTACGGCAAGTGATTGTAGGCCACATTAGAATTACATAGACAATAATCCTAAATATATCTACTCATATAACTATGAAAGCAAGTGATTTTGCCAAAAAAAAATATGTCTAGACTAATCATATTTAAGGTGCTAAAGATTATAAATTTTATTTTGATTTTCTTCAAA
This sequence comes from Solanum verrucosum, assembly GCF_900185275.1. Lineage (NCBI taxonomy): Eukaryota > Viridiplantae > Streptophyta > Magnoliopsida > Solanales > Solanaceae > Solanum > Solanum verrucosum. Next base: position 1,269,929 of record NW_026020217.1, read on the forward strand.
TCATGATATACTCGGTCAATTTAATTTATGTTACATTATTTTTTTATTAGTCCTTTTTTAGTGAACGGAAGCATATCAAAAAATACATTAACTATTCTTCAAATAATGATTTTTATGATTTGATTTCTTATGATTTGACCAGATTCATATTTATAACTATTCATTAAATAATTATTTTTATGATTTGACCAGATTCATATTTATGACTATTCGTCAAATAATGATTTTTATGATTTGACCAGATCCATATTTATCACTTTACCACTATTCGTCAAATAATGAGTTTTATAATTTGGTTTCTTGTGATTTGACCACATTTATATTTATCACTTTGATAACTAACAAAGATTACTTAACTAAAATAAGGTAATTTTTTTTAAATGACACTAATAACAAGGCAAGAAAATTTATGGCAAGTGGTTGTTAGGCCACATCGAAATTATGTGATCATAGACAACAAAATATTTATATATATATATATATTAGACAAGTCTATTGCTAAAACTAAACTTATTTCATTAAGAATTTTATTTTATTCAGAAATATCATGATGAATATTATGAAAATGATGGTATGCCTCCTAATAGAAGAAATAATATAATGGAGATACTGATCGAGATTCCAACAAAATGATTATATACCTTCTAACAAAGAAAATAATGAAGATGGTGAGTTAGATAATGACAATGTTGGTGACTCTGATTATGTGTCCTAACAAAGATAATAATGGATATGAAAAGGATGATGTTGATGATGATAATGATGGTTATGGTGATAATAACGATGATGGAGATTCTAGAAATGATGATTATGATGATGAAAACACATAATCATCTCCTAAATTTCCATCATTGTTATTATCATCTTCCCCATCATCGTCATTAGCGCCATCATCCGTATTATTGTTTAGGACGCACAAAATCAAGATCTCCATTATCGTCATCATCTTCATCATTATCTACATTATTTCCTTTGTGAGGAGGCATATAATCATCTCCTAAAACCTTTATCATTTCTTCTATTCGAAAGTGTAAAATAATAATATCTATTAATCTTTCTCATCACTAAAATCATCATGTTTCTTGTACAAATAATCAGTATACTTTTCATCAATTGGTTGTATCTATATCACTAGTCAAAATAATTTTATAAGAAAATAATTATCTCTATAAAATTAACTATTATTATTCAGAACTCTGGTCATTTACTCTATTTTTAATTTAGAAAGTAAATTATAGCTCAAAATCTATAAGATGTAGAATTGCAAAAGTCATTACACCTTCAATAGGAAATTTTTTTTTAAAAAAAATGTAGATTATAAGAATTTTGAAAATAAAAATTGCGCAACACTGATTAATTATATTACACAATTGGTTAGATAGTTCCTTTATTTTGTTAAACTTTGTGTCAAAAAAATTAGATAAACAAACTAAAATTGAAAGAATACTAAATTTTAAATAACTATTGAGTAAGCTTAGCCATCTACCTAATATAATTAATTTTCTTCAATTATGTCTTAATGATTCTTACTTGAGCTTGTATTAAAATTTCAACTAAATTTGAAATTGCTATCTATTTCTAATAAAAAAGAATTAAATTCTTTATTTTGCAATCATAAGAACTTATCTTTCAAATTGGGTTAAGAATCATCTACACTCTAAAAAACTTTATTTTTTAAATGATATATATCTTATGGTGTACTTTAGTATTTTATCTCTTCTATATTTTGTTATCGGTCAATCTTATTGATTTCACATACTTCAGTTTTAAAAAAAATGTCCCCAATTGTAATAGGATGTAATGATATATAAATAGTTAATGAAAATGTTTTGAACTTTTTTGCCTTCATTTAAAAATACTACTAAAAATTATTATTTTTTAGTGAAATTTTCCATAGGAAAATATTTAGTGGCTATATTTATAAATATTTTGATTAAATCGTGAGAAAATAAAAAAAATAATAGTATTTTCATACAAAAAAAAATAAGAAATTTTTCAATAGTTCAGTGGCTCTTTTTTTCACCTTGCATTTTTCTAGTAAGATGGTTAAGTGAAAAATAAATGAAAAACCCATATATTATTATAGTACAGAATTCATTAATTTACCATGAAAAAATATTTATTTTTTAGTTGTTGTAGGTGTCTTAGAAGAAAGTGAATGAAGTTAAATTTATAATTATTGATTGCTCATGATGGATCGCATACTGTCACTGTCATTAAACAATTTATTTTAAGAAGTAAGAATATTACAAAAAAAAATCACGTATCCATATTTTAAACATTGTCCATCGGAATGATTAAGTTGGTTCGGAGGGTAGTTATCCACATGCATGGATGACTCGGGATCGACTACCCCCTCAGTGCCTTCAAAGTTGGGTCTGGGTTATCCTAGGGTTTCAAAAAAAAAGATTGCTTAATCTTGGGGAAAAAAAGAAATTGAAATATTTACAGATTCTGTCCTTTTATATCTGCCAATTTTTTTAAAAAAAATAGGTCTTTTATGAAAAAATGTATTTTTATAGTTTATTATAGGTTAGAAGAAACTATTTTTATATGGTTTCATCTATATATTAATTTTCAGTAGGTTTTAGAATTTTGTTATATTTTTAATTAATCTCTGGTTGCATTATAGATGAAAGGAAATATAGATATCTCTCTTTTTTTGGCTAGTGAAACTCTAAGAGGATTATTTATTAATACTAGTTTTTGGGAACGTGCGTAGCACGTTTGTCCCTGGTAATTACTACAAGATTTTTATATATACTTAAAAAAATTGAATTTCAGAATAGAAAATATATGTGTATTGTTATTTAAATACAATTACAATATGTATAAATAGTTATTCATAAAAGTAAGTAATCAAAACTCAAAAGAGATGTGTAACACCAAATTAAAGCTTAACATCAAATAGACAATCTGACAATCATATCAAATAGTTTTAAGAAAGTGCAAATTTCACATGAGTTATTAGCTGTGAAGATCTCACATAATGTTTGAAGAGAATATATAAAAAATTATCAATATTCATTACATTATTATAGCATCACAATAAATTATACAACTTCAGATGTACATTATGTTCATTTGACAAATATTCAAAAATAAGATGAAATAGAGTAGACTAAAAAACAATAAAATAACTAATAAATTCTAAAACTTTTAAATAACAAAAATTAAAGAGAGAAACATTTCCAGTGTAAAAGAATGGAGGAACTTCCTCAATAACTAACAAAGCATAAATAGATTTACATCATTACGTATTGGGACTTGGTGTTAAGATTAATATGTCACACATATACAAGCAAATAAATGAAAATGATAGTAATGTCATGGCAAAAACTATTTCAACTAAGAGTTGCAAAATATTTGAAGAGGATATACTTGGAGGATCCTCAATTATAAAGATGTCATGCAAACATATGTTTCACCTAAACTGTATGAAAATTTTGTTAGATAGGAACAAAAGTTGCCCAACTTGTACTCCTATAATTGTCTAAATAAAATTTTATGGTAAGTCTAAGTGCCCTTTTTCATTTGAATTTATTGGATTGATAAATGATACATTTTACTTTTTTACTGTGATTGTACTTATGTGAGGTTTTTAATTTTTGTATTTATTGATAATGGTTATGGGAGTTGATTGTTATGAGTATTGTTATGTATATTTGAGCGATTTATGTGTACCTTGTTCGATACTTCATTAAGATCTGGTTAAGTAAGGCTCAACTTCCTTGTTTGTACTTAACCGTGATTTCTTTATTTGTATTTTTAATAAATCATTACAAGACACTGTCTACTGGTATAAATTTGCGGAAAAAAAAGGTGTACCTTGTTTGATTCTTTATGTCACAATGCCCCTTTGAGTTATATGTATCATGATGACCACAAAAGCTAGATAGATTTTGTGGTTACATGTTATTCCATTTTTTGAATTCAACTCACAATCGTGACTAGGTGCAACTTGACCAAAATGCATTTTTTACCTTTTAAATTTTTGGTGTCAGAAAGGATATTAATTACTATCTTAAGTAAGCGTTTAATCAGAATTTGGAAGCATGGTTTTAAGTTATGATTTTAAATCAATGTTTATTTATGAAATATGTGCAAAGATATAACTTCGACTTTAAATCACGTGGGATGATCTTATCAAAGTATAGGTAGTTATTACTATTCTAGACACACTGTATCCAAGTGAATTCACATTTATCTTGAGATACATAGACACACCCGCTCGCTTCCCTCGTCTTCCTCCCATCTCGCTCACCACGCTCCTATATATATCGGTATCCCAGATACATGCAAATCACACAAAATACATACGTACATATATATATGATGTATCTAGTATGTTTCACATGTATCTGGGATACATGACTATCTAGCCCGCCTCCCTCCCCACCTCACTCGCCTCTCTCCCTATTTTACTGTAACTAGTAGTAGAAATACAGTATCTAGGTGTATCTTTCTCAATTTTTGATAGAAAACTCTTAATTAGATATTTGTAGCCACATTCAATATAGTGTCATCCCATATCCTAATTCAAACCCCACTTTCACATTTGGCATGGAATTTTTTAGCAAAACAATGTTATAAATAGGAATGTATGTTGTAACAACATCAAACAAACAAGTAGAAATGCAAGAGTATAATACTAACTAGTTGGAGATGATGAACAAAAATGGTTTTCAAGTCTATCAAGGTGTTCCCTAGAGTTCCCTTGACCGCTTCATTAGAGTTTACTTTGTTGTTTGATGCATGCCTTACTGAAGTGTTTGGGGGGGAACTCTTGGGCTCACTTTGAAATTTACACAAATGACTAGAAGTGCAAGAGTACTGGTTGTAGATGATGAACACAATGATTCACGTATAATCTATATATCAAGGTGTTCCCTAGAGTTCCCTTGACCGCTTCATTAGGGTTAATTACTTTGTTGTTTGATGCCCTGCTAAAGTGTTTGGGGGAACTCCCCGGCTCACTTTGAAATTTACCCAAACGAATAGAAGTGCAAGAGTTGATGAACACAATGGTTATAGCACTAGTATTTCCATATTAAGTCATGAAAATATATGTCCGACAATTAATTTTGAATATAAACATTTCCCATATTCCACTAAAAAGGGGGAAAATTAGTACTGATAAAAAAAACATGGAATAAATAAAAAGATCTGTGTATCAAAAATAATTGTTTCCATCAATTTATTCGTTTAATTTCTTGAATGTCATACACACTATTATCGTCATCAAAACACTTCAGTCGTGCCATGATTGCGAGTTCCTTAAGCTCAAATCGCAAGATATTATCGTTAATCGTAACACATACTCCATCTGTCTCAATTTATGTTAAACTTTTCATTTTTCGAGAGTCAAACTGTTTAAGTTTGATTAGAAATTTGCGCACAGAATCTTCAATTTTCTTAAATGAAATTTATATATTTATAAACTATGTAAAAAGTACTATGTAAGTCACAATATAAAAAATTTACGATCAAATATAGACTTATTTGAATCTCTGCATGCGGACCGTGTGAATCAAATATTGTATTGATGATTCACACGGTTTTTTACCATATGTAGTTCAATTTCATTATTTTTACTTAATTCTTAAGTTAAGAGAAGAAATCTAAAAAATGCCACATAAAATGAAACGGGGAGTAACTCAGTAGGTTGCTTCATTCAGGAATAATGCATAAATGAGTTGATTCTGAATAAAGGAAAATAAATTATTATGAAAATAAAATATATAAAATAAGAGAGTCTGTTGTAAATAAACAGAAGCATTCTTCTCAGGCTTTCATTCTTTTGTTTAGATAATTATGCTTAATTATCTTGATAGATAGGATGAGTTTATATAAAAATTATAAATCTTTTGTAATATCTATGAACATTTTTCTGGGAATATTTGGTTGAAAATGTTTATAAATATCTCAAAAAAAAAGAAGAAGTTGGACGAGCTATGTTATGACTAGGAGTGGCAAATGAGCGAGTCGATCGAAAACGAGTTAAATAAAAATGTATAGTGTAAAATCAACCATTGATTTCGCATTAATATTCCGCTCATGTTGGTCTAATCCATCTTAAGTAGACTAAGTAAACTGTAAACAAGATTAGACAATTAGGAACTAAGGGTGTGTTTGGTATGAAGGAAAATGTTTTCCTAGAAAATATTTTTCTGCAAAACAAGTAGATTTTTGACTTATTTTCTCATGTTTGGTTAGTGAGTAGAAAATATTTTCCGAAAAAGATTTTTAGTGTTTGATTTATGAATGAAAAACATTTTTGAGAAATATCTTTTAATTTTACTAGAGTAGAAAATAATTTTTGAAATTTAAAATATTTTATAAAAACAAACTTAATTTTGTTTTTGGGGTGGGGGGTTAGGGGTAGGGGTGAAAAAATAGAAATTTGAAGTTGAAAATATTATTTAAAAACAAACTTAAATTTTTTTATGGGGGGGGGGGGGGGGGGTCGAGGGTAGGACTGAAAAAATGAAATTTGGAAGTTGAAATATTTTTTTAAAAGTAAACTTTAAATTTTTTTTGGGGGGGGGGGGGGGGGGTCGAGGGTAGATGTGAAAAAAATGAAATTTTGAAGTTGAAAATATTTTTTAAAAACAAACTCAAATATTTTTTTTGAGGGGATGGAGTGAAAAATAAAAACTTTATTTGTTGGATTACATGAAATATGTTTCGATGTTGTTGCTGACTTTGGAAAAGAAATATTCCTTGGTACATATAGGCTTAGAATATACTTCTTGAACTTGGTCTATATTGCTATCCAAGTGAAGGCAAACTTCAAAAATAAAGGGAAAGCATTCCATGCACAAATAAGATTGACTCAACGTTATATTTTCTGTTGATACCTTTCTATATTACCAATCATAAAGCAAATTGGACAAGATCTAGAATAACTTTATAAATATATACCCCTTCCTTTACACAAGAGTCAAAGTATTTAAATATCTCGTTATATTTAAAAGAAATTTGACATGCATCAAAAATTATATTAATTAATTAATAATAAGAATTAGCCAGTGAATCCATTATTTCCAGTAAATAGATGCAAGATTTAATTTGTACATGAAACTTTAGGTATGAGAATTATGCAACATGAAACTATCACTTAAAACTTATATATACACATGTAAAGAAAAAAAAAAGGAAAAAGGTCTGGAAAAGGAATTACTTTTTTTCTGATATTCTCAAACTTTGATATTACCCAAATTTGTAGCCACATTCAACAAAATGTCACCACATATCCAAGTTCAAGCCCCACTTTCATATCTTGCATGGAATTTGCTTCCCAACACAATATAAATAGGAGTGTATGTTATAACAAGATTAAACAAGCCAATGGAAGTGCAAGAGTACTAGTGGGAGTCTTGGAGATAGAGAAAAATGGTTCTCAAGTCTATTAAGGTGTTCACGAGAGTTCCCTTGACCACTCCATGGGGGTTTAATTACTACGTTGTTTGATGCCCTGTTGAAGTGTTTGGGGGAACTCCCGGGTTCACTTTGAAATTTAAACAAACAAATAGAAGTGGTAGAGTACTAATGGGAGATAATGAATGCAATGATTCATTTCTATAACTATCAAGGTGTTCTTGAGAGTTCCCTTGACCACTTCATGAGGGATTAATATCTTCGTTTTTGATGCCCTGTTGAAGTGTTTGGGGGAACTCCCAGGTTCACTTTGAAGTTTACACAAACAAGTAAAAGTGCAAGCGTACTAGAGGTAGAAAATGAATGCTACAATTCATGGCTACATCTATCAAGGTGTTTTTGAGAGTTCCCTTGATACTTCATGAGGGCTTAATTACTTCATTTCTGATGTCCTGCTGAAGTGTTTGGGTGAACTCCTGGGATCACTGTGAAATTTCCACAAACAAGTAGAAGTGCAAGAGTACAAGCGGGAAATAATTAATGAAATGATTCATGTCTATATCCATCAAGGTGAGAGTTCCCTTGACTACTTCATGAGAAGGGATTAGTTACTTCATTTTTTATGTCCTGCTGAAGTGTTTAGGAACTCTCCCAAGTTCCTTTTGAAGTTTACACAAACAAGTAAAATCGCAAGAGAACTAGCGGGAAATATAAATGTGATGATTCATATTGCTACATCTATCAAGGTGTAACTGAGAGTTCCCTTGACCACTTCATCATGAGGGGTTAATATCTTCTTTTTTTCTGTCCTGCTGAAGTGTTTGGGGTACGTAATCTCGGGCTCACTTTGAAGTTTATACTAACATTAAAATGCAAGGGTACTAGAGGGAAATGATCATTGCAATGAATCATGCTATATCGATCAAGGTGTTCTTGAGAGTTCCCTTAACCACTTCATGAGGACTTATTTACTTCATTTAGAATGTCCTGTTGAAGTATTTGGGGGAACTCCCAAGTTTAGTTTGAAATTTACACAAATAACTATAAGTGCAATAGTACAAGCTGAAAATGGTGAATTGTATGATTCATGTCTACATCTATCAAGGTGATCCCAAGAGTTCCCTTGACCACTTCATGATGGTTTAATAACTTCATTTTTAGTGCCCTCCTGAAGTGTTTGGGGGAACTCCCGGGTTCACTTTGAAATTAACACAAGTAGAAGTGCAAGAATACATGATGAATGTGATGATTCATGTCTACATCTATCAAGGTATTCCCGAGACTTTGCTTGACCACTTCATAAAGGCTTTATTACTTCATTTTTAATGCCCTACTTAAGAGTTTGAGGGAACTCCCAGGTTCACTTTGAAATTTACACAAACAAGTAGAAATGCAAGAGTATGGGCTGAAAAGTATGGGAAATGATGAATGCAATGATTCATGTCTACATCTATATATCAAGCTGATCCCTAGAGTTCCTTTGACCACTTCATTAGGAATTAATTACTTCATTTTTAATGTCCTACTGAAGTGTTTGGGGAAACTCCCAGGTTCACTTTGAAATTTACACAAACAAGTAGAAGTGCAAGAGTACAAACTGCAAAGTACTGGAAATGATGAATGCAATTTTTTATGTCTTTAAATCTATCAAGGTTATCCTGAGAGTTTCCTTAATTAACCACTTTGTGAGGATTAATTACTTCATTTTTTGATGTCCTATTGAAGTGTTTGGCTGAACTCTCAGGTTCAATTTCAAATATACACAAATAAGTAAAAGTCCAGGAATTCTAACGAGAGATGTTGAATGCGATGATCCATATCTACATCCAATGTTTCAAAAGGTTCTTTGATCACTTCATGAGGGATTAGTTACCTCGTTTGAAGCTCTACTGAAGTGTTTGGGGACTCTCAGGCTCACTTTGTTAATTTTTGTTTCTGGACTATTATATATGTATTATATAGTGTTTTCGGGACTATTGAATAATATTAGGTACTATTTCTGTAATATAATGCAGTGATTTATAAAATACAAACTATCATTGTATTTCATTTCACAAACAATATTATGGTCATAACCAAAATATATTAATTTAATTTGTGGTATCGTATCTTACTGAATACATCAATACACCTTAAACTTGCAAATAGATTTTATTTTAACATTCAAATCATGGTGTGATTTAATTAAGCATCTAACACATGTTAAAGTGTTTCGATTAAGCACTATCAACTAAAAAAATTTAGAAGCGCCTACTTCGTAAAATTAGTTAATCATATAAAATATATTTGAATTACCTATAAATATCAATATCAATTAAAACATGCATGTGATTTAATATTTTATTGGGGATAACACATAATTAGTGTCAAATAAAATATTGTATCATTGTTACGACCCAAGAGTACCCCCTAGACGTAACACGACGTACAATACTCCGAAGAGCTTCATACAAGCCTCTTAGCATATCATAACATAAGAACATAGGAAAATGGTGCGGAATTTAAAACTTTTTCTTGTACAATCGAAGTCTTTTTATAAAAACAAGTGGGAGTCAACAATTTGTCTCAAACCATCTATAACCATTAAGACTACAACTTCGGGACGCAGCCCATACAAAAGCTCTAAACATAAAATAAAAGACATAAAGGAAATAGTGGGATTGTCCTCGAAGCTATGAGGACTCACCAAATCTTCAACTCCATGCTCCTTAAAAACCTATCTTCCTAGAATAGAACTCAAGTCTCCAAACCCTACACTTTGTGAAAAATGTAGAAGAAATATGGGTTAGCACAAAGATGTACTAAGTATGATAGCCATGCATAAAATCCTTTAAAACATGCAAAACGAGACATTTTGGTTGAAAAACATGCATTTACTAAGTTGAGAATCATTATGCACTTTTAGTGTAAAACACAAGTCACAAGCATGTTCATCAAATAATTCATTATAACATAATAGAACCATCTCTTAGGTAACCCTAAGTTATACTTGTGCAATGTATTAATGGCATCCCATAATACCACTCATACTAAGTATCCCTTTTAAGCAACCATAGTCATGTTTACCATTCTTGGATCCCATCTTTAACCTATTCTTATAGACAAGGAAACATGCACATTTAATAAGTCATGACAAGGAAAGCAACTCATAGCAACAATCCAAGTTAACATACAACATTATAAGTAGCCTTTACCTCAAATGAAATTACCATTTAGACACAAGCACATTCATTACATGTGCCATCTTGACAAAGAGGAATCTACCATAACCACTCTCAAAGCCTACTTGTGCAATGCATGGATGAAGTCACATACCCCCACCCACACTAAGTAGTACCTCTTGAATAGCCATAGTATATCCTAGACTTGACCTTGTGAAAATTAGCCTTAACCGACATAGACCATGTGGGCTTGCATCGAATCCAGTGTCATGCCCCACACCGAAAAGAGGTGTCCTACTTGCCTAAGGTAGAACTAAAATGTATTAGCTTGGAAATGAATCCAATGGCTATATAGCCTATGGGGGCACGTAGTTAGGGGATAAGGAGATTGCTACTACAAACTCAACCTTACTTAACGGGGGAGCTTCCATCTCATGAGATTAACTTTAGAAACCCGGCCTTTCTTAATGGGAGAGCCTCTATCTCATATTCAATATCCACTCGGTGCTAAGCATTGATTACCACGATTACATGTTTAGTCTTGAATTGAATTTACACGCATGAATGAGTATCTTACCCTCCATCCAACACAATTCATAAAGAGAGCTCATAGATTCATTAGGTGAGGATGGACTTTCAACCTAGAACTTCATTATGTGAGAAGAACTTTCACATTCTATTCATTATGTGTAACCTTTAATTAACACAATAATGTCTTTATAATCATGGAATAATCATGTTTAAGTGTGTATGAGTGAGAATAGACTTTCAACAACACCTCAATTACTTCAAAGTCATGATCACTTTACTTTCTCAAAACATGGTCTAAAATCATGAACACACTCTCATAAGCATGTATAATATCATATATTTCCCCCTTTAAGGACCAAAGACCATATTCAATCAACACATCTAGCATTCATTATCTTAGACATGGATATAATCATAGTTCAAGTAATCAAGTCATAAAATGCATGATCTCAAACACTCATAATATAGGTCATGTTGGTGGAGTTCTTCCACAATAAAATCACATACAATCCAACACACACAATAGGCTCCCACTTAAAGCCTTAGCATCATTAGCTCATTTATATTAGCTTTTACCATTAAAGCCCTAGAAGTCATCTTCATACTACAAACCTTACTCTCAAGCAATACCTCACATGATCATCATATATACCTAATTCTCAAGATAATCCAACCACATGCTTCTTTCTTAACCAATTATGGTCATATAACATCATACAAACTAAATCTCAATATCATTAAACCATGATCCATAATATAATCCCTAATCTAGTCAATTCATATTTACAAGCTTGAATTTTAAGTAATTCATCTTTAGTTCCTCTAATCTCAAGTAATTCATAAAGTAGTTAATCAATCTTAGAAGGTTACATCTAAGCCCTCAATTGCCTCTTCCATGGCATAAACCAAACTATATCAATTTCACCCTAAAACCTTAGGTTAATCAAGAATACATGTATAATCATACTAAATTCATGTAATTACATCATATACAACCATTATCCATTCAATTGTATCAACATATAATAATACTCACACTTTAAGATCCACTTTAGGAAAATTGGGAAATTCATGGATCATTGAAGAATACATCTTAAAACAGTATCAATTCATAATTTGATCATAATATAAAGCAATTAAACCATTGAAAATGTTTTTAGAAAGAATCCATGACTTGGAGTGAAAACCCTAGGTTTTGGAGAATTTTCTACTTTGAAATTGGAAGTTTGAGGACTTCATGGATGAAAGCATTCCATGAATCAAAGACTACCATACCTTAGATGAAGATTCCAGACGAATTTGGGTAGAAAATATGAGTTCTTGAACCTTAGACTTCAACTTCTTCTTCTTCAATGGAGGTTTTAGTGAGAGAAATATTTGGGGGTAAAGTTGGTTATGATTTGGGGGTCTTGGGATTTATGAAGTAAATAGGTTAGTTAATGGTTTAAAAGTACTTATATAAGTCTATTAAAATAATATAAAACAACCCCACATTAAAGTAATTAAACTAGGAATTACCTAAAACCAACTTACCTTGGCCGAACCTGGGCCAAAGTACATCCAACACCTACGCCTATGACCCACGGATCGTGGGTGGGTCTACGCCTCGTCCTGAAGGTCGTGGGTGGTGGTCTGCAACCCCTCACTTGGGGTCTTGACCTATGAGCCTCCCCCACGAGGCATGGATACAACCAGTAGGTCCCATCCATAGGTCACATCTTTTTGGCAGCTTGGGTAGATTTGGGGCAGCTTTGGGGTTATACTTTAGGTCCTCCTCAATGACCCCTTGGTTGGTCCTTGGGGATTTGTACCTTGACGTTTAACCCCTAAACCCCTCACCCTAAGTTCGGAAAGCCATTTTACAACATTAACTCTCACGTAAGGCTCTAGTTTCACCTACTAGTTTTAGGGGGAGTAACAATCATGTGTTCAGATTCTCAATAGAAATAAGTCATAATTTGAGTGTCTAAATAAATTTTACTCGAGTTTAAAGAATCGTTAATGTATTCAACAAAAATATTATTTCAATTCACCTTAATTGTTTATAACTATATGTCGCAGACATAATTGAATAAATAAATACATAATAAAAACCATCCAACGTGCCTCCTTTTGATAGAGATAATGTATTAGTGAGTGACATGAATATTCTAACTACTCATCAAATAATGATATTTATGATTTAACGAGGTCATATATAACACTTTGATATATAATTAATAGAGCCGTCAATATGAGATAGGCCCGTTGGGCCGGCATGGCCTAATTCGTGATTTTATAGGGTTGTACTATGATTTTTGGATCCCATTTGAGAAAAGGGATTTTTAGCCCAACCTGAATAAGTCTGCCAATTTGTGGTGCTTGAGAAATATGGATAGGGCTGGACCGTGGGCCAAATAAAAATTAGCCAAAAAATAAAATAAAATAGAGTATTAAAAATAAAAAGAGTCTAAACTCAAAATTTGTTTAAAGTTTGAAATATTATAATTTAAATACAAATTATGTACTACATATAATAAAAATCTCCTAAAATTTCTAGGGAATCACTACATAGGCCATAACCTATGGAATATTGTCATAGTTTTTGTGTTTTATTATGATCATTGGAAAACAATTAGGTTAATATTTATATTTAGCTATTTATGCCTTTACTTGAAATCAAACTTAATAAATATTATAAAGATAATTTTATTTGTGCATTTGATTAACAAGTAGTAACACTAACAACATGTAATATTGTCTTGTCTATATTTATGATAATATTTTAAAATTATAATTTAATTAAAAAATTATAAAAAAAATAAACTTTTAAGAAAAGAGGATTGGCCCAGTAAAACCCGTAGCCCAAGTACTTGTGGGCTGGGCCGACCATTTTCTGGCCACACAAAAAATGGGCTATCCCGGCCTGACCTGTAACACCCCAGAAATTTTTTTGAGCTAAGACTTGAACCATCGTTCGTTGTGAGTAGGATTTTCTGAGGAATTAAAATTTCTTAAGTGTTTAGTTCACTAGATGTAGCACCTTGAGTTCGAAAATGAACTAAATTGGAAATAGCAAAATCTGAAATTTTGCAAGTTAAGTTAAATATGAGTTTTGGGTCAACTTTAAATGACCATAACTCATAGATAAGGATATGTTAGGTGTAATACCATATACCTTAGAAAATATCTTTGAATTATCTTTCCAACGCCACCGAGTTTGCTCACTTTCGAGTTCATATGAGGGAGTTATGTCCATTAGAAGTTAGGTTGTCTAGATAAGGAAAGTCAAAACCGGATTTTAGAGGGGTATTTTGATCTTTTCCTTACCCAATCAGATTTAATTCATTTTTAGTAATATTTTAGGGGTCTAATCTAACTAGGTTCAGCTTTATAATCCTAGTTTCTGCCTAGGGTTTTAGTTGAGACTTCAAGAAGAGAAAAGAAGAAGAGAGAAGAGAAGAAAAGAGAAAGGATCGAGGCGTTCGTCAAAATTCTTGAGAGTTGTTGCGGATTGTCGCCATGGGTTTGATCCCTATGAGGTATGTAAGCTTCCATAGTGCTGCGTTTGTTCACCCACATGCCAAACATATTATTTTCTGCGAAGTTTCATTCTCAAAAAGTTGAAGGATTTAAGTTCTTGATAGGTGTTCTTGAAGTTCTTTCTAAATCTTGTTGTGTTGGGTTTTTGATTATTTCTTGAGATCAAAGTGAGTTTTTTAAGGGCTGTATTGAGTAGATTAGAGTGTACTTATGTTAAGTAATTGATTCTAAGTGATTGGGGAAGAAACCGTTCGATTCTAGGCGAGTTAGGGTGAGAAAACGAGCAAAGAAATTCATCGAGTTTTCTGGGTTGGGGCCTGGCATGTCGCGCCAGCCAGAGCGCCCCAAAGTAGGCTCCGAAGTTTAGGGGCTGGCGCTCCGCACCACCCATAGCCCCAGGGTCGCTTGCCCTATCCAGTTTGCAATCGGTTGCTCCGTTTGAGTTCTTTCTAAGGGTATCTTCACTCTTTTTCGATTCTAACTACTCTAAGCTACATCTAAACACCTAAAATCATTCCTAAAATGATCATAACCTTGAATTTATACTTCAAATTCAAGGTATAGTTGAGAGTTAAGTTTTGAGAATTCTTTCGATCATTTTAAGAAAGTCCCTTTGAGTCTTTTTGTGGAATCTTCTACAATTTCTAGTAACTTGTTTCAAGGCTCGAGCAAGTGAGTATGAGAATAAGGAGAATGTATTCATGAGTCTACTTTTTTATCACGAGATCCTTCATACCATGAACCATAACTCTTGAATTCATAATTCACAATCAAGAGAGAGTTAAGAGTAGAGTTCCAGAAAGCTTTGAGTTCAATTGTGAATCTTTTGAGATCAACTATCAATTTGAACTAGGTTCTGAGAAAGTAAGTATGAGAATGAGAAGAGTTGTATTCACGAGTTCCATATTATTATGTAGACCCTCGAGTCGAGTCGTCCATTCCCATAACTTCTGCATGAACTCCATCAGTTAAGTACCTTTGAGAGGAGTAGTATCTTCAAGTTCTAAGTCTTGAGTATTGAGTTCCTAATCCGTTTTAAGATTATATTTATAATCATGAGACTATTACATGTTACCCATGAAGTCTTTGAGTTGAATTGTTCATGCCCATAATTCCGCATGAACCCTATAAGTCAAGCAGTCATGAGATGAGAAGTATCTTTGAGTCCTTGAGTTGAGTAGTTCATGCTCATAATTCCACATGAACCCTCTGAGTTGAGCATTCTTAAAGTGAGTAGTATCATTCAAGTTACGTTCTTGAGTTCCAAGTATTGAGTTCTATCTATAGTTATTGAAAACCTTGCATTGAGTCGTTCATGTCCATAATTCGGCATGAACCATATTTTAAGAAGTCTTTTACAAATGTTTAAACTTTGTTTTAAGACTTAAGCTTTGAAGTTGAGTAAAGAGTAAGAGTAAATTTCATTTTCTTTAAAATAATATAAGGGAACTAAGTATTCCCAACGAGCTTATAAATGTTTTCACATTTGAGCAAGAAAAGGGAACATTGATTCCAAGAGAGCTTTTAAGTTAAGTTTTGAGTAATTATCTCAAACCAAAGAAAGAAGTTTTTTTTCAAAACATATGAGCTAAGTACTTTTTGGGAGTAGTATTGAGCACCGATATGGGGATGCGAGTTCATATTAACTCAAGTCTCCATAAATCATGTAGCCATCATGAGTATTAATGGGTCATACTTTTTAGATAATCACATAAGTTAAGCTAGTGGATCTACTAAGTTAAGCATTCTATATGACGGCAAAGTATAAGACAGTTCTGGCAGCGTGGGCAAGACGTTGTATCACCACTTAGGCTCATAGTGGTGGTTGTCGGTTAGAGAAACTCCCACAGAAACTATATTACTTTATTATATAAGTAAAGTTGAGTTTGTTATTGCATTTTCTTTAACGAACTAAGTTGCTTTTACTGTTTTATAAAGCTTTCCATATATTACATGTGTATTGTTGCTTTATATTGAGTTGAGTACTCAGAGTCGAATATCATATCTTTTGAGTTGAGTAAGTTTGAGTAGTTTTGAGTATCCTTGAGTATACCTCTGAGTTCAATATCTTATCATTGAGTTGAGCTATGTTTCTTTGAGTTGAGTGAGTTGAGAAGAGGTAAGTATGTTTCCTTTTTATCAAAGTTCAAACTTATGTTTATGCTTTAGAATTCCTCTTATATGCTCGTACATTCCATGTACTGAGCCATTTGGTCTGCATCTTCTCATGATGCAGACACCGATATTCAGGGTCATTAACAGGAGCTTCATTGATACATCTGGAAATTCGAGTTAGCTATGGTGAGCCTTTTTGTTTCCAGAGGATTTCATTTACTTTTCAGTTTAGTTAGGATGTTGTGGGTCTTGTCCCGACTTCCATCTTTATTAGTTAGAGGTTTCATAGATAGTCTGTATAGTTGAGAAGTTTGTATCATTTATTTTGTTAAATGTTTAAAGACTTAAGCTGCATATTTTATGGCGAGTTGAATATTATTTTTATATTCAAAGTTTTTCATTTGAGTTAAATCTTTGTATTTGAGTTTGATGAATTTTTATTCAGTTTTTAAGCTTTTGCATGCTTAAGTTAGTCTTCCGCTTGTAGTCAGTCAGGATGAGGGTTCGCTTGGGGACCAGCAATGGTCTTCGAGTGTCGGCCACGTCCAGGGTGTAGACTCGGGTCGTGACATGACCCATCAAATTTCAAAGCCAATATGGGTTAACCTGAATGGGGTGGCCCAGCCTATATTGACATCTCCACTAATTAAGATTAGTTTGTTAAAATAAATAAGGTAAAAATAATAATTTTAAATGAGATCTAATAAGGCAAGAAAAATTATGGCAAGTGATTGTAGGCCACATTAGAATTACATAGACAATAAACCTAAATATATCTACTCATATAAATATGAAAGCAAGTGATTTTGCCAAAAAAAATATGTCTAGACTAATCATATTTAAGGTGCTAAAGATTATAAATTTTATTTTGATTTTCTTCAAATCATGATATACTCGGTCAATTTAATTTATGTTACACTATTTTTTATTAGTCCTTTTTTAGTGAACGGAAGCATATCCTAAAATACTTTAACTATTCTTCAAATAATGATGATTTGATTGTAACGTCCGGCAATTTGAAATACTATGAAGAGGTTAAAATTTGGAAATAGTTTTTTTTGGAAAGAATTAAAAATATGGAAAATTTGGTGAAGTATGGGAAAAAGTGAATTTTTGACCAACTTTGAACAGTCATAACTCCTAGCTTAGGATGAGTTAGGTGTAGTTCTAGTCATGTTTGCAAAGTCCGTGGAATGATCTTTCCAACACCATAAAGTTTGCTCGTTTCCGAGTTCGTATGAGCGAGTTATTCCCTTTGAAAGTTGGGCAGTTGGCAGGAAATCTGTCCGGAAATTGTAAGGGTATTTTGGTCTTTTCCCTAGCCTTGTCTTTGGATATATATTAAGGTGTAAGACTTAATTGTGATCAGTTTTTCCCTTTTTAAAAAGAGTAAGGTTTAGGGTTCTTGAGAGAAAGGAGAGAAAGGAGAAGAAGAAGCAAGATTTCGTCAAAAGATCGTCGTGGATATCGTCGGGGGTGATCCCTTTTAGGTATGTGAGTTCATAGTGTTGGGTTGGTTCTTTCCCCCACACGCCAAGCTCTTTTAATTTCGAGAAAAGATTGAATATGTTTGTTGAAGTTGTTGGTTATGATTGTTGAAGTTGTAGTTGTGTTGTGTTGAAGTTCTTGTTGGTTTGGTGTATGTTTCGGGTGGTGTCTTTGAGTTGAATCTATAGTATGTTGAGAGGTTTATGGTTTTAAGTGTTTGGGGATGGAAACTTTGAGGTGTAGAAGGTTTAGAGTTGGAGAAAACTAAGGAGGAAAGTCGAATTTCGGGGAAAAAGGGTGGGGCGTCGCGCCTGTCAGCGCGCCCCAAGAGGGGTTCTAAACTTTTCCCCTTGGGGCGGCGCGCCCTTCAGTGCGCCAGCATGCCCCCTCTGAAGTCTTTGGGTTGGCACTCCGCGCCTCTCAGAGCGCCAAGTTTTCCCATTCTTTTCCCACTTTTTCTTGCATGTTCCTAGGTATTGTACCTATGTTCCCAAGTTGTTTCCAACACCCTAAGGTACGTTTAAACATCAAAAACTCATCCGTAACATGTGATCAAACACCTTGAATTCATAATTCCAATTCAAGGAGAGTTAGTTTCCAAGTCAAGTGAAGTTAAGAGTTGAGTCTAGAAGTTCAAGAAGGAAGTCAAAGCAAGTTTCTAAAGCTTTTCAAGAGTCTTTGTTGAATATTTTAACTTCATTTTAAGGCTCTAGTTTCAAGTCAAGTTAAGTCAAGAGTTTCAAGTCAAGTTAAGAGTTTCAAGTCAAGATAAGAGTTTCAAGTTGAGTAAAGAGTTTAAAGTTGAGTTCATTTCTCAAAAGTATTAGGGAACTATGTATTCCCAAAGATGTTTCTAAATGTTTTTACATTTGAGTAAGAAAGGAACTATGTTTCCAAAAGAGCCTTGGGCTAGTTTTCAAGAAAGAGGAACATCGATTCCAAGTGAGCCTTCGGGCAAAGTTATGAGTAATTATCTCAAATAAAGAAAGATGTGTTTAAAACACTTATGAGCTAAGTATTTTTAGGAGTAGTCTTGAGCACCGAATTGGGGACACGAGTTCATATAAACTCAACTCTCCATAAGAACCATGCGCCAACATGGGAGTTAGCGGGTCATACTTTTTAGATGAATCCGTAAAGTTAAGCTAGTGGATCCACTTGGTAAAGTTAGCTTCGTATATCACGGCAAGGTATAAGATGGTCCTTGGGCAACATGAGGTAAAACGTTGTATCACCACTAGGGCTCATAGTGGTGATTGTCGGTTGAAAGAGTCTCCCACTAAAGTTATATTACTTTTATACAAGTAAAGTTGAGTTTGTTATTGTTTTATCATTAACGAACTAAGTTGATTGCCATGTTTTACAAGCTTTATATATCGCATGTGTCTTATTGCTTTATATATTGAGTTCAGTTATTCATAAGTTGAACAGAGCCAAGGTAAGAGTTCCTTTGTACTCTTTTTCAAGCTTAAGTTGTGGTTTAGCTTTCCAGCTCGCATACTCGTACATTCAATATACTGATGCCAGTTGGCCTGCATCTTATTATGATGCAGACACAGGTACCCAGGGCCAGCATCCAGTTCGCCGTTGATCCAGTTGAGTACTTCAGAGTCAGTGGTGAGCCTCTTTGCATTCCGCAGGACTCGGTTATTTTGTTCTCTCAAGTTTTGTTTTATTAGGATGTCGTAGGGTCTGTCCCAACATCCATCTCAGTATTTTAGAGTCTTCATAGACAGTCAGTCAGTTGGTTTGGAGTCTCTCATCTATGTATATATGTAAATATTCTATTTTGAGACTCGAGTTGCCTTTTTGGCCAAATTTTATTTCAGTCAGGTTGTTTTAAAAACCATGCATTGCATTGAGTTATTCCGCTGAGTTAAGAAAGCCAGGCCAGGGGTTCTCTTGGGGGCCAGCAATGGTCTTCGAGTGCCAGCCACGTCTAGGGTGTAGGCTCGGGGTGTGACATTGATTTCTTATGATTAGACCAGATTCATATTTATAACTATTCATTAAATAATGATTTTTATGATTTGACCAGATTCATATTTATAACTATTCGTCAAATAATGATTTTTATGATTTGACCAGATTCATATTTATCACTTTACCACTATTCATCAAATAATGACTTTTATAATTTGACTTCTTGTGATTTGACAGATTCATATTTATCACTTTGATAACTAACAAAGATTACTTAACTAAAATAAGGTAAAAAAATTTAAATGACACTAATAATAAGGCAAGAAAATTTATGGCAAGTGGTTGTTAGGCCACATCAGAACCACATCGAAATTATGTGATCATAGACAAAAAAAATATTTATATATATATATATATATATATATATATATATATATATATGACAAGTCTATTGCTAAAACTAAACTTGTTTCATTAAGAATTTTATTTTATTTAGAAATATCATGATGAAGATTATGAAAATGATGGTATGCCTCCTAATAGAAGAAATAATGGAGATAGTGATCGAGATTCCAACATAATGATTATATACCTTCTAATATGGAGATGGTGAAGAAGATAATGACAATGTTGGTGACTCTGATTATGTGTCCTAACAAAGATAATAATGGAGATGATAAGGATGATGTCGATGATGATAATGATGGTTATGGTGATAATAACGATGATGGAGATTCTAGAAATGATGATTATGATGATGAAAACACATAATCATCTCCTAAATTTCCATCATTGTTATTATCATCTTCCCCATCATCGTCATTATCGCCATCATCCGTATTATTTTTTTAGGGCGCACAAAATCAGGATCTCCATTATCGTCATCATCTTCATCATTATCCACATTATTTCCTTTGTGATGAGGCATATAATCATCCCCTAAAACCTTTATCATTTCTTCTATTTGAAAGTGTAAAATAATAATATCTATTAATCTTTCTCATCACTAAAATCATCTTGTTTCTTGTACAAATAATCAGTATACTTTTCATCAATTGGTTGTATCTATATCACTGGTCAAAATAATTTTATAAAAAAATAATTATCTCTATAAAATTAACTATTATTATTCAGAACTCTGGTCATTTACTCTATTTTTAATTTAGAAAATAAATTATAGCTCAAAATCTATAAGATCTGGAATTGCAAAAGTCATTGCACCTTCAATAGGAATTTTAAATGTAGATTATAAGAATTTTGAAAATAAAAATTGCACAACACTGATTAATTACACAATTGGCTAGATAGTTCCTTTATTTTGTTAAACTTTGTGTCAAAAAAAATTAGATAAACAAACTGAAATTGAAAGAATACTAAATTTTAGATAACTATTGAGTAAGCTTAGCCATCTACCTAATATAATTAATTTTCCTCAATTATGTCTAAATGATTCTTACTTGAGCTTGTATTAAAATTTCAACTAGATTTGAAATTGCTATCTATTCCTCATAAAAAAGGAATTAAATTTTGCAATCATGAGAACTTATCTTTCAAATTGGGTTTAAGAATCATATACACTCTAAAAAAAGAACCTTATTTTTTAAATGATTTATTTCTTATGGTGTACTTTAGTAGTTTATCTCTTCTATATTTTGTTATCGGTCAATCTTATTGATTTCACATACTTCAGTCTTTTTTAAAATGCCCCCAATTGTAATAGGATGTAATGATATATAAATAGTTAATGAAAATGATTTGAACTTTTTTGCTTTCAATTAAAAATACTAATAAAAATTATTATTTTTTAGTGAAATTTTCCACAGGAAAATATTTAGTGGCTATATTTATAAATATTTTGATTAAATCGTGAGAAAATAAAAAAAATAATAGTATTTTCATACAAAAAAAAAGAAATTTTCCAATAGTTCAGTGGCTCTTTTTTTCACCTAGCATTTTTCTAGTAAGTTGGTTAAGTGAAAAATAAATGAAAAACCCGTATATTATTATAGTACAGAATTTCATTAATTTACCTATTTTTTAGTTGTTGTAGGTGTCTTAGAAGAAAGTGAATGAAGTTAAATTTATAATTATTGATTGCACATGATGGATCACATAATGTCACTATCATTAAACAATTTTTTTTAAGAAGTAAGAATATTACAAAAAAAATCTTGTATTCATAGTTTAAACATTGTCCATCAAAATGTCTAAGTTGGTTCGGAGGGTAATTATCCACATGCATGGATGACTCGGGATCGACTCCCCCCTCAATGTCTTCAAAGTCGGGTCTAGGTTATCATAGGGTTTCAAAAAAAAAGATTGCTTAATCTTGGGGAAAAAAAGAAATTGAAATATTTACAAATTCTTTTCTTTTTATCTGCCAATTTTTTTAAAAAAATAATCTTTTATGAAAAAATGTATTTTTATAGTTTATTATAGGTTAGAAGAAACTATTTTTATATGGTTTCATCTATATATTAATTTTCAGTAGCTTTTAGAATTTTGTTATATTTTTAATTAATCTCGGGTTGCGTTATAGATGGAAGGAAATATAGATATCTCTCTTTTTATGGCTACTGAAACTCTAAGAGGATTATTTATTAATACTAGTTTTTGGGAACGTGCATTGCATGTTTGTCCCTAGTAATTACAACAAGATTTTATATACTTAAAAAAAATTGAATTTCAGAATAGAATATATATGTGTATTGTGATTTAAATACAATTACAATATGTATAAATAGTTATTCATAAAATTAAGTAATCAAAACTCAAAAGAGAAGGAGTGTAACAGCAAATTAAAGCTTAACATCAAATAGACAATCTGACAATCATATCAAATAGTTTTAAGAAATTGTAAATTTCACATGAGTTATTAGTTGTGAAGATCTCACATAATGTTTGAAGAGAATATATAAAAAATTATCAATATTCATTACATTATTATAGCATCACAATAAATTATACAACTTCAGATGTACATTATGTTCATTCGACAAAAATTCAAAAATAAGATGAAATAGAGTAGACTAAATTACAATGAAATAGCTAATAAATTCTAAAAATTGTAAATAACAAAAATTAAAGACAGAAACATTTCCAGTGTAAAAGAATGGAGGAACTTCCTCAATAACTAACAAAGCATAAATAGATTTACCTCTTTTTTATCGCATATGTGATGAGAAATTAAATCTATCAACAATTATACATTCCAATAACTAAGAGTATGCATTAACATAAAGTGTCTGTGATGAGCAATGTAATTACATCCACCAATAATCATTCATCAACAATTATACATCTTAATAACTAAGTAAGTGCATTTATATAATTAAAGTGATTTTGAAAATAATTTTTTGGTATGTATATAATAAGTCAGGAATTATAAAAGTTATAAAAATTGATGATATACATAACATCTATGAGAATTTGATTAGTTAAAGTTGGGATATGTAAAGTTTCTAACTAAAATATATATATGTGTGTCATATTAAGATGTATGGTAATTCAAAGGACATTTTTTTTCTTTAATGTTAAAGGATATTCAGTTTTTAAAGGATATAATTTACTGCCTTCTATTGTTACGAAACACTTCATCTACCAAACTCCACTTTAGAATGAAAACAAATTAAATATTTCGTGAATAAATTCTACCTAGAAATATAATGGATTAATACCATATAATTATTATTTAAAATTTATTAATAAATTTATTAATAATATTTAAATTTAATGAAGGGGTAAAATCGTAATCCAACTTTGAAGTTAAGATCTTCCCACTTATAATGATATATATATATATAAAAAAAAATATTTTATTAATATAAATATTTTATTATGTATTCATGTGCTCAATTATATTAAATTATAATCTAAAGTGTCTAAATAAAATTTGTACAAAACTTGTATAGTTTTTGTCAGAAAAAAAATAATTCTCATCCGACTTCTTACACTTGCTTAGGAAACATTGCATCATCTAAAAGCCTTTTTACCTTTTTAGAATTGGAAAAACAAATCTTGTTGTGCAGAAGATTAATAATAAGTAGTTCAGAAATTTCGTTGACAAAAAATGAGAGGAAACTCTCTACTTATAATCAATAAAGGGTAGTCTGAATAAATGTTTGTTGTGCCTTATCCGAAAGGTCACAACCCTTTGAAAAAATCACAATCCTTCGGAAAAGTCACAATCTTTCTGAAAAATCACAGTCCTTCAAAAAAGTCAACCTTTTTGAAAAATCACAATCCTTCAGAAAAATCACAACCTTTTGAAAAGTCGTATCTCTTCAGAAAAACCACAACTCTTCATAAAAGTCACAACTCTTTATTTTTCATTCACACCTTTTGTTTCAACATAGAATAACCTTAAATTTGTTAACTATACAAAATTAGAAAACGTACATGTTAACTATTACTAAACCAAGTTTAATTAGGTTTAATTATAGTAAAACACTTAAATCCTTTTCACAGAAAGTTTAGGATTCATATCTATAAATTCCTAACCCATCTAATAATCTTTTAATTAAGTTAATTTACCATGGAGATTTTTGCTTATGAAGAATCTAATTTGTATTACACCTTAGGGTGGCCTGAAAAACCCCCCATAAATTTTCATCATTCTTTTGCATTTGAATTAGTAGTAATTCAATTTGTTTGTGAAATCGGACATCTTTTGTATGATATTTCTGGCAAACAATACAAAAACGGATGTCCACCAATCTCAACATGTTTCACTATGGAATCTCAAGATTTCAAGAATTCAGAAAAGACTTATCAAGCTATACACGACCAGTTAAGAAATTGTCAAGTTCCATTGATCTACAAATTCAAAGTGATTGTTGATGAGTTGATCGAATTGGCACATAAATATAGCCATTGTTCCATGCTCGTTGATGAACATTACGTGTTGGGACTTGGTGTTAAAGATTAATATGTCACACATATACAAGCAAATAAATGAAAATGATAGTAAAGTCATGGCAAAAACTATTTCAACATAGAGGTTTTTATTTTTTGTATTTATTGATAATGGTTATGGGAGTTGATTGTTATGAGTACTGTTATGTATATTTGAGCGATTTATGTGTACCTTGTTCTACTTCATTAAGATGTGGTTAAGTAAGGCCCAATCTCCTTGTTTGTACTTATTCGTGATTTCTTTATTTGTATTTTTAATAAATTTGAGGGAAAAAAAGGTGTACCTTGTTTGATTCTTTATCTCACAATGCCCCTTTGAGTTATATGTATCATGATGACTACAAAAGTTAGATAGATTTTGTGGTTACATGTTATTCCATTTTTTGAATTCAACACACAATCGTGACTAGGTTCAACTTGACCAAAATGCATTTTTTACCTTTTAATTTTTTGGTGTCAGAAAGGATATTAATTACTATCTTAAGTAAGCGTTTAATCAGAATTTGGAAGCATGGTTTTAAGTTTTGATTTTAAATCAATGTTTATTTATGAAATATGTGCAAAGATATAACTTCGACTTTAAATCACGTGGGATGATCTTATCAAAGTATAGGTAGTTATTATTATTCTAGACACACTGTATCCAAGTGAATTCACATGTATCTTGAGATACATAGACACACTCGCTCGCTTACCTCGCCTTCTTCCCATCTCGCTCACCACGCTCCTATATATCGGTATCTCAGATACATGCGAATCACACGAGATGCATACGTACATATATATGTATGAGGTATCTAGTATGCTTCACATGTATATTGGATACATGACTATCTAGCCCGCCTCCCTCCCTATCTCACTCGCCTCTCTCCCTATTTTACTGTAACTAGTAGTTGACATACATGTTTCTAGGTGTATCGTCCTCAATTTTTGGTAGAAAACTGTTAATTAGTGATAAGATATGTAATTATTTGTAAGTATAGGTAGAATTAATATATATGGTATAGATATATATCTAATAAAGTAGTTTTTCCAGTTAATCATTCCCTTAGTAGATCTAAATTAATACTAAACATCAATTAATATGAATATTATATAAAATACTCATATTGATCATTATTTCTTAAGAGACGTGTAAAGTCCAAACCGAATAAGACCGGAGGAGTAAGTATGAATACAAGAAATATTCCTTGGAATAAACAATAGGCTGATCATAAATCTAAGAATATACTCCTTGAGATTTTAATATTGAACCTGGTCTGCATTGTTATCCAAGTGAAGGCAAATATGAATATAAATTCTCTGATCTAATTACATGTCTAAGCTTTTAGCTACCAAAATTAAAGGAGAACATTCCATGCACAAATAAAATGGACTTATGAACGTTATATTAATTTTGTTGACACCTTTTATTTTATCAATCATAAAGTAAATTGGACAAGATATCTAGTATATCTTTATAAAATATACACACTCCTCCGTCGCATAAGAGTCATAGTATTTAAAAGTCGCAATGTGAATTTGTATATGATTTTTTAAATGTATTTAAAAGAAATATGACATATTTTTAAAAAAAATTCTGAAAAATCGTATATAATAGTCTAATTAAAGAAAATAATTAATCATAAAAAATAGTAGTTATAAGGACCAGATGTAGTATTATACAAATTAAAAGCTATTAAATTAAATAAATTTTAAATATCATAAGTTAAAACTTTGGTATAATAATTAGCAAGGGAAGCCATCACCCAAACTTTAAGACATGGAAAAAAAAAAGTACAATATGAGGTGTAAAGACAAGGATTTAGAGAAGGAATTACTTTTTTTCCTGAAATATTCTCAAACTTTAATATTACCCATATTTGTAGCCACATTCAATATAGTGTCACCCAACTTCTTAGTTCAAACCCCACTTTCACATTTGGCATGGAATTTTTTAGCAAAACAATGTTATAAATAGGAATGTATGTTGTAACAACATCAAACAAACAAGTAAAAATGCAAGAGTATTATACTACTAACTAGTTGGAGATGATGAACAAAAATGGCTTTCAAGTCTATCAAGGTGTTCCCTAGAGTTCCTTGACCGTTTCATTAGGGTTTACTTTGTTGTTTGATGCATGCCCTGCTGAAGTGTTTGGGGGAACTCCTGGGCTCACTTTGAAATTTACACAAACGACTAGAAGTGCAAGAGTACTGGTTGTAGATGATGAACACAATGATTCACGTATAATCTATATATCAAGGTGTTCCCTAGAGTTCCCTTGACCGCTTCATTAGGGTTGATTACTTTATTGTTGATGCCCTGCTGAAGTGTTTGGGGGAACTCCCGAGCGCACTTTGAAATTTACCCAAACTAATAGAAGTGCAAGAGTTGATGAACACAATGGTTATAGCACTAGTATTTCCATATTAAGTCATGAAAATATATATCCGACAATTAATTTTGAATATAAACATTTCTAATATTCCACTAAAAAGGGGGAAAATTAGTACTGATATAAAAAACATGGAATAAATAAAAAGATCTGTGTATCAAAAATAATTATTTTCATCAATGTATTCGTTTAATTTCTTGAATGTCATACACACTATTATCGTCATCAAAACACTTCAGTCGTGCCATGATTGCGAGTTCCTTAAGCTCAAATCGCAAGATATTATCGTTAATCGTAACACATACTCCCTTTGTCTCAATTTATGTTGCACTTTTCATTTTTCGAGAGTCAAACAATTTAAGTTTGATTAGGAATTTGCGCACGGAATCTTCAATTTTTTTGAAATGAAATTTATATATTTGTAAACTATGTAAAAAGTACTATATAAGTCACAATATGAAAAACTTACAATCAAATATAGACTTGTTTGAATATCTGCATACGGACCGTGTGAATCAAATATTGTATTGATGATTCACACGGTTTTCTACCATATGTAGTTCAATTTCATTGTTTTTACTTAATTCTTAAGTTAAGAGAAGAAGAAATCTGAAAAAATGCCACATAAAATGAAACGGGGAGTAACTCATTAGGTTGCTTCATTCAGGAATAATGCATAAATGAGTTGATTCTGAATAAAGGAAATTAAATTATTATGAAAATAAAATATATAAAATAAGAGTCTGTTGTAAATAAACAGAAGCATTCTTCTCAGGCTTTCATTCTTTAGTTTAGATAATTATGCTTAATTATCTTGATAGATAGGATGAGTTTATATAAAAATTAGAAATCTCTTTTGTAATATCTATGAACATTTTTCTGGGAATATTTGGTTGAAAATGTTTATAAATATCTCCAAAAAAAAAAAAAAAAAAAGTTGGACGAGCTAAGTTATGACTAGGAGTGGCAAACGAGCGAGTCGAGCCGAATATGAGTCGATCGAAAACGAGTTGAATAAAAATGTATAGTGTAAAATCAACCATTGATTTCGCATTAATATTCTGCTCATGTTGATCTAATCCATCTTAATTAAACTAAGTAAACTGTAAACAAGATTAGACAATTAGGAACTAAGGGTGTGTTTGGTATGAAGGAAAATGATTTCCTAGAAAATGTTTTTATGGAAAACAAGTAGATTTTTGACTTATTTTCTCATGTTTGGTTGGTAAGTAGAAAATATTTTCCGGAAAAGATTTTTAGTGTTTGATTTATGAATGAAAAACGTTTTTGAGAAATATCTTTTATTTTTACTAACGTAGAAAACATTTTTTGAAATTTAAAATATTTTTTAGAAACAAACTTAATTTTTTTTTTTGGAGTGGGGTTTAGGTGGGGCTTGGGGGGTGAAAAAATGAAATTTTGAAGTTGAAAATATTTTTTAAAAACAAACTTAAATTTCTTTTTGTAGGGTAATTGGGAGGGGGGGGGGGTGTCGAGGATAGGGGTGAAAAAATGAAATTTGGAAGTTGAAAATATTTTTTTAAGAGTAAAATTAAATTTTTTTTTGGGGGGTGGGGGTGGGGTGGGCGGGGGTCGAGGATAGATGTGAAAAAATTGAAATTTTGAAGTTGAAAATATTTTTTAAAAAACAAACTCAAATATATTTTTGAGGGGATGGGGTCGAGGATCGGGGTTAAAAATAAAACTTTGAAATTGAAAATATTTTTAAAAAAAAACTTAAATTTTTTTTGGGGAGTGTGTGTGTGTGGGGGGGGGGGGGTCGAGGGTAGGGGTGAAAAAATAAAATTTTGAAGTAAAAAATATTTTTTTAAAAATGAATTTAAATTATTATTTTTTTGAAGGGTGTGGGGGGGGGGGGGGGGTGGAAGAGGGGCTGATGCGGGGGGAGGGGGGGGGAATGGGGTAAAAAAAAAATTGAGTTCAGAAATATCTTTTAAAAACAATTTTTAATATTTTTTTGGGGTAGTAGGGGGCTGGGGTTAGGGGTGAGGGTGGGGTAAAAAAATTGAAGTTAGAAACATTTTTTTAAAAAGAATTTTTTTTTTTTTTTGGGGGGAAGGGGGAAGGGTGGTTGGGGGTTGGTTTGAGGGTAGGGACAAAATTAATTGATTTTTTTCAACAAAAAAATTGTAATTTGAACTTGGAAGGGAGTTTTGGAAAATATTTTCCTTAAGTTTTGAAGGGAAGTCATTTTCCTTTAATTTGAGGAAAATGAGTTGATTTGGAAAACATTTTACCCAACCAAACATGAGAAAATTGGAAAACATTTTCCGAAAAATATTTTCTTCCATACCAAACACACCCTAAGTGTAAAATCAACCATTAATTTCATAAAGTGTGTATGTAAAAACAATTAAAGAACTTGTTAGTAAAAATACACCGTTTAAAATAAATATTTGAGTTCAACTAATCTCGTATCAATTCATCCATTGATTTCATAAAGTGTACAAATTTTGTTAGACATCTCAAAATAATATAGTGGACAATATATTATTATTGAACGAAATGAGTATTTAAAAAGCATTTAAAAACTTGTTAGCAAAAATATACCGTTTAAAACATATATCCGAGTTTAGCTAAACTCGTACTGATCTTCTATGTTCAGACTATATACATTTATTATTTATTTCATATTTGCAACATGTCCCCAATATGAGTATCCATATCTCTTTCTTGGCCGAGCAAACATAAAATTTAGGTTTTTATAAATAATAAATGATTGGTGGAACTCTTACCCAAAAAAATAAAATTGGTGAGACTAGAAGTCACTACTTTGCTAGTTCTCGTAATGTGTTAAATTACCTTTATAGTTCACGTGTAAATTCCTCTTCAATGCACTTTGACTCAAGATAAATGACCTTTCATTTCATTTATTTCTTTCTTTATATTCCCTGCGTTTTTTTACTAGTTTAATTTTGACTTAATACACCTATTAAAAAAATAATGATTGTTATAGTGAGTTTACCATTTTAGCCCTATTAACTAACACTATAACAAAAACAACTTTTAGCGGCAATAAATATTGACATTAATAAAGAGTGCTAAAGTCTTTACCGTCATTAGTTAAGTGTCATCAGAACCAATATCGCTAAAGGCTTTAGGGACATATACAAAGAGTGTTAATTGCTGCTAAAAATACATATTTAACGGCAATTAAGAATTAATTGCCGCTAATGATCATTTTTTATGTAGTGTGATAGTCTTAAGCATTAACTCATCAATGTTAATAACTTGAGGGTATAATAGGAAGAAAAAAAAATTGTCCTACCTTGCTTTGTCAAATATGACAAGTAAAAATTAAGAAAAGTCAAATTAGGAAATATTTGACAAGTAAATAGGCACGGAGAAAATATTATTTTAGACTATTTTTCCTTGAACAGAAGTTCTACCGGAAACAATCATTGTCTGGTACATTCTACTCTCTTTAAGCACAACTTTATTTGTTGGATTACATGAAATATGTTTCAATGTTGTTGCTGACTTTGGAAAAGAAATATTCCTTGGTACATATAGGCTTAGAATATACTTCTTGAGCTCATAATATTGAACTTGGTCTATATTGTTATCCAAGTGAAGGCAAAATTCCAAAATAAAGGGAAAACATTCCATGCACAAATAAGATTAACTCAACGTTATATTTTTTGTTCATACCTTTCTATATTACCAATCATAAAGCAAATTGGACAAGATCTAAAATAACTTTATAAATATATACCCCTTCATTTACAGAAGAGTCAAAGTCTTTAAATATCTCGTTGTATTTAAAAGAAATTTGAAATGCATCAAAAATTATATTAATTAATTAATAAGAAGAATTAGCCAGTGAATCCAATATTTCCAATAAATAGATGCAAGATTTAATTTGTACATGAAATTTTAGGTATGAGAATTATGCAACATGAAACTATCACTTAAAACTTATATATACATATGTAAAGAAAAAAAAAAGGAAAAGGTACAATATGAGATGAAAGGAAAAAGGTCTGGAAAAGGAATTACTTTTTTTCTGATATTCTCAAACTTTAATATTACCCAAATTTGTAGCCACATTCAACAAAATGTCACCACATATCCAAGTTCAATCCCCACTTTCATATCTTGCATGGAATTTGCTTACCAACACAATATAAATAGGAGTATATGTTATAACAAGATTAAACAAGCCAATGGAAGTGCAAGAGTACTAGTTGGAGTCTTGGAGATAGAGAAAAATGGTTCTCAAGTCTATTAAGGTGTTCACGAGAGTTCCCTTGACCACTTCATGAGGGTTTAATTACTATGTTGTTTGACACCCTGTTGAAGTGTTTGGGGGAACTCTCGGGTTCACTTTGAAATTTATACAAACAAATAGAAGTGGTAGAGTGGGAGATAATGAATGCAATGATTCATTTCTATAACTATCAAGGTGTTCTCGAGAGTTCCCTTGACCACTTCATGAGGGATTAATATCTTCGTTTTTGATTCCATGTTGAAGTGTTTGGGGGAACTACCGGGTTCACTTTAAAGTTTACACAAACAAGTAAAAGTGCAAGCGTACTAGAGGTAGATAATGAATGCTACAATTCATGGCTACATTATCAAGGTGTTTCCGAGAGTTCCCTTGACCACTTCATGAGGGCATAATTACTTCATTTTTGATGTCCTGCTGAAGTGTTTGGGGGAACTCCTGGGATCACTGTGAAATTTCCACAAACAAGTAGAAGTGCAAGAATACAAGCGGGAAATGATTAATGAAATGATTCATGTCTATATCCATCAAGGTGAGAGTTCCCTTGACTACTTCATGAGAAGGGATTAGTTACTTCATTTTTGATGTTCTACTGAAGTGTTTAATTAGGAACTCCCAAGTTCCTTTTGAAGTTTACACAAACAAGTAAAAGCGCAAGAGAACTAACGGGAAATATAAATGTAATGATTCATATTGCTACCTCTATCAAGGTGTAACTGAGAGTTCCCTTGACCACTTCATCATGAGGGGTTGATATCTTTTTTTTTTGATGTGTTGTTGAAGTGTTTGGGATAATCTCAGGCTCACTTTGAAGTTTATACTAACATTAAAATGCAAGGGTACTAGCGGAAAATGATCATTGCAATGAATCATGCTATATCTATCAAGATGTTCTCGAGAGTTCCCTTAACCACTTCATGAGGACTTAATAACTTCATTTTGAATGTCCTGCTGAAGTATTTGGGGGAACTCCCAAGTTTACTTTGAAATTTACACAAATAAGTATAAGTGCAACAGTACAAGCCGAAAATGGTGAATTGAATGATTCATGTCTACATCTATCAAGGTGATCCCAAGATTTCCCTTGACCACTTCATGATGGTTTAATAACTTCATTTTTAGTGCCCTCTTGAAGTGTTTGGGGGAACTCCCGGGTTCACTTTGAAATTTACACAAGTAGAAGTGCAAGAGTACATGATGAATGCGATGATTCATGTCTACATCTATCAAGGTATTCTCGAGACTTTTCTTGACCACTTCATAAAGGCTTTATTACTTCATTTTTAATGCCCTACTTAAGTGTTTGAGGGAACTCCAAGGTTCACTTTGAAATTTACACAAACAAGTAGAAATGCAAGAGTACGAGCTGAAAAGTATGGGAAATGATAAATGCAATGATTCATGTCTACATCTATATATCAAGGTGATCCCTAGAGTTCCCTTGGCCACTTCATTAGGAATTAATTACTTCATTTTTAATGTCCTACTGAAGTTTTTGGGGGAACTCCCGGGATCACTTTGAAATTTACACAAACAAGTAGAAGTGCAAGAGTACAAATTGGAGAGTACTAGAAATGATGAATGCATTTTTTTATGTCTCTAAATCTATCAAGGTTATCCTGAGAGTTTCCTTAATTAACCACTTTGTGAGGATTAATTATTTCATTTTTGATGTCCTATTGAAGTGTTTGGCTGAACTCTCAGGTTTTATTTCAAATATACACAAATAAGTAAAAGTCCAGAAATTCTAACGAGAGATATTGAATGCGATGATTCATATCTACATCCGATGTTACGAAAGTTTTTTGACCACTTCATGAGGGATTAGTTACCTCATTTTTGGGGACTCTCAGTCTCACTTTGTAAATTAACACAAACAAGTAGAAGTGCAAGACCATTAATTTAAGTTGGTGGAACTACATGACCAAAAATACTCTCATGTTTTTTTATTTCTGGACTTTTATATATATATTATATAGTGTTTTCAGAGCTATTGAATAATATTATGTACTATTTTTGTAATATAATGCAGTGATTTATAAATACAAACTATCATTGTATTTCATTTCACAAACACTAGTATGGTCGTAACCAAAATATATTAATTTAATTTGTGGTATCGTATCTTACTGAATACATCAATACACCTTAAACTTGCTAATATATTTTGTTTTAACATTCAAATCATGGTGTGATTTAATTAAGCATCTAACACATGTTAAAGTGTTTCGATTAAGCACTTTCAACTTAAAAAATTTAGAAGCGCCTATTAAGTAAAATTAGTTAATAACAAAAAATATATTTGAATTAACTATAAATATCAATATCAATTAAAACATGCATGTGATTTAATATTTAATTAGGGATAAGACATAATTAGTGTCAAATAAAAATATTGTATCATCGTTACGATCCAAGAGTACCCCCTAGATGTAACACGACGTACAAGACTCCGAAGAGCCTCATACAAGCCTCTTAGCATATCATAACATAAGAACATAGGAAAATGGTGCGGAATTTAAAACTTTTTCTTTTACAATCGAAGTCTTTTTATAAAAACAAGCGGGAGTCTACACTTTGTCTCAAACCATCTATAACCATTAAGACTACAACTTCGGGATGCAGCCCATACAAAAGCTCTAATCATAAAATAAAAGAAATAAAGGAAATAGTGGGTTTGTCCTCGAAGCTATGAGGACTCACCAAATCTTCAACTTCTTGCTCCTTAGAAACCTATCTTCCAAGAATAGAACTCAAGTCTCCAAACCCTACACTTTGTGAAATCCTTTAAAACATGCAAAAAGGGACATTTTGGTTGAAAAGCATGCATTTACTAAGTTGAGAATCATTATGCACTTGTAGTGTAAAACACAAGTCACAAGCATGTTCATCAAATAATTCATTATAACATAATAGAACCATCTCTTAGGTAAGCCTACGTTATACTTGTGCAATGTATTAATGGCATCACACAATACCACTCATACTAAGTATCCGTTTTAGGCCACCATAGTCATGTTTACCATTCTTGGATCCCATCTTTAGCCTATTCTTATAGATAAGGAAACATGCACATTTAATAAGTCATGACAAGGAAAGCAACTCATAGCAACAATCCAAGTTCACATACAACATTGTAAGTAGCCTTTACATCAAATGAAATTACCATTTAGGCACAAGCACATTCATTACATGAGTCAGCTTGACAAAGAGGAATTTACCATAACCACTCTCAAAGCCTACTTGTGCAATGCATGGATGAAGTTCCATACCCCCACCCACACTAAGTAGTACCTCTTGAATAGCCATAGTATATCCTAGACTTGACCTTGTGGAAATTAGCCTTAACCGACGTAGACCATGTGGGCTTGCATGGAATCCGGTGTCATGCCTCACACCGAAAAGAGGTGCCCTACTTGCCTAAGGTAGAACTAAAATGTATTAGCTTGGAAATGAATCCAATGGCTAAATAACCTACAGGGCGCGTAGTTATGGGATAAGGAGTATGCTACTAGAAACTAAACCTTACTTAACGGGGGAGTTTCCATCTCATGATATTAACTTTAGAAACCCAGCCTTTCTTAATGGGAGAGCCTCTATCTCATATTCAATATCCACTCGGTGCTAAGCATTGATTACCACGATTACATGTTTAGTCTTGAATTGAATTTACACACATGAAGGAGTATCTTGCCCTCCATCCAAAACAATTCATAAAGAGAGCTCATAGATTCATTAGGTGAGAATGGACTTTCAACCTAGAATATTCATTATGTGAGAAGAACTTTCACATTTTACTCATTATGTGTAACTTTTAATCAACACAATAATATCTTCATAATCTTGGAATAATCATGTTTAAGTATGTGTGAGTGAGAATAGACTTTCAACAACACCTCAATTACTTCAAAATCATGATCACTTTACTTTCTCAAAATATGGTCTTAAATCTTGGACACACTCTCATAAGCATGTATAATATCATATATTTCCCCCTTTAAGGACCAAAGACCATATTCAATCAACACATCTAGCATTCATTATCTTAGACATGGATATAATCATAGTTCAAGTAATCAAGTCATAAAATGCATGATCTCAAACACTCATAATATAGGTCATGTTGCTGGAGTTCTTCCACAATAAAATCACATACAATCCAACTAACACAATAGCTTCCCACTTAAAGCCTTAGCATCATTAGCTCATTTATATTAGCTTTTACCATTAAAGCCCTAGAAGTCATCTTCATACTACAAGCCTTACTCTCAAGCAATACCTCACATGATCATCATATATACCTAATTCTCAAGATAATCCAACCACATGCTTCATTCTTAACCAATTATATAGTCATTAACCAATTATATAGTCATATAACATCATACAAACTAAATCTCAATATCATTAAACCATAATCCATCATATAAGCCCTAACATAGTCAATTCATGTTTACAAGCTTTACTTTTAAGTAATTCATCTTCATTTCCTCTAATCTCAAGTAATTCACAAAGTAGTTCATCAATCTTAGAAGGTCACATCTAAGCCCTCAATTGCCTCTATCATGGCATAAATCAAACTATATCAATTTCACCCTAAAACCTTAGGTTAATCAATAATACATGTATAATCATACTAAATTCATGTAATTACATCATAAACAACCATTATACATTCAATTGTATCAACATATAATAATACACACTTTAAGATCCACTTTAGGAAAATAAGGAAATTCATGGATCCTTGAAGAATTCATCTTAAAACAGTAGCAATTCATCAATTTGATCATAATATAAAGCAATTAAACCATTGAAAACATATTTCGAAAGAATCCATGACTTGGAGTGAAACCCCTAGGTTTTGGATAATTTTCTACTTTGAAATTGGAAGTTTGAGGACTTCATGAATGAAAGCATTCCATGAATCAAAGAATACCATACCTTAGATGAAGATTCCTCACGAATTTGGGTAGAAATGATGAGTTCTTGAACCTTAGACTTCAACTTCTTCTTCTTCAATGGAGGTTTTAGTGAGAGAAATATTTGGGGGTAAAGTTGGTTATGATTTGGGGGTCTTGGGATTTATGAAGTAAATAGGTTAGTTAATGGTTTAAAAGTACTTATATAAGTCTATTAAAATAATATAAAACAACCCACATTAAAATAATTAAACTAGGAATTACCTAAAACCAACTTACCTTGGCCGAACCTAGGAAAAAGTACGTGCAGTACCTATGAGGCGTGGATGGACCTACGACCAGTAGGTCCCATCCGTTGGCCACATCTTTTTGGAATCTTGGGTAGATTTGGGGCAGCTTTGGGGTTAGACTTTAGGGTCCTCCTCAAGGACCCCTTGGTTGGTCCTTGGGGAGTCGTACCTTGACATTTCACCCCTAAACCCCTCACCCTAAGTTCGGAAAGCCATTTTACAACATTAACTCTCACATCAAACTCTAAAACTCTCATGTAAGGCTCTAGTTTCACCTACCAGTTTTACGGGGAGTAACAATCATGTGTTCAGATTCTCAATAGAATTAAGTCATAATTTGAGTGTCTAAATAAATTTTACTCGAGTTTAAAGAATCGTTAATGTATTCAACCAAAATATTATTTTAATTCAACTTAATTGTTTATAACTATATGTCGCAGACATAATTGAATAAATAAATACATAATAAGAACCGTCCAACGTGCCTCGTTTTAATAGAGAAAATGTATTAGTGAATGACATGAATATTCTAACTACTCATCAAATAATGATATTTATGATTTAATGAGGGTCATATATAACACTTTGATATCTAATTAATAGAGCTGTCTTTGGGGCCTGTTGGGCCGACCTGGCCTAATTCGTGATTTTATAGGGTTGTACTACGATTTTTGGAGCCCATTTGAGAAAAGGGATTTTTAGCCCGACCTGAATAAGTCTGCCAATTTGTGGTGCTTGAGAAATATGGATAGGCCTGGCCCGTGGGCCAAATAAAAATTAGTTAAAAAATAAAAATAAAATAGAGTATTAAAAATAACAAGAGTCTAAACTCAAAATTTGTTTAAAGTTTGAAATATTACAATTTAAATACAAATTATGTACTAAATATAATAAAAATCTCCTAAAATTTCTCGGGAATCACTACATAGCCTATGGAATAATGTCATAGTTTTTGTGTTTTATTATGATCATTGGAAAACAATTAGGTTAATATTTCTATTTAGCTATTTATGGCTTTACTTGAAATCAAACTTAATAAATATTGTAAATATAATTTTATTTGTGCATTTGATTAACAAGTAGTAACACTAACAACATGTAATATTGTCTTGTCGATATTTATGATAATATTTTAAAATTATAATTTAATTTAAAAAATTATAAAAAAAATATGCTTTTAAAAAAAGAGGATTGGCCCGGTAAAGCCCGTAACCCACGTACTTGTGGGCTGGGCCGACCATTTTCTAGCCCACACAAAAAATGGGCGAGCCCGGCCTGACCCATCAAATTTCAAAGCCTGTATGGGTTAACCTGAATGGGGTGCACCAGCCCATACTGACAGTTCTACTACTTAAGATTAGTTTGATAAAATAAATAAGGTAAAAATAATAATTTTAAATGAGATCTAATAAGGCAAGAAAAATTATGGCAAGTGATTGTAGGCCACATTAGAATTACATAGACAATAATCCCAAATATATCTACTCATATAAATATGAAAGCAAGTGATTTTGCCAAAAAATATATGTCTAGACTAATCATATTTAAGGTGCTAAAATTATATTTTGATTTTCTTCAAATCATGATATACTCAGTCAATTTAATTTTTGTTACATTATTTTTTTATTAGTCCTTTTTAAGTTAACGGAAGCATATCCTAAAATACTTTAACTATTCTTCAAATAATGATTTTTATGATTTGATTTCTTATGATTTTACCAGATTCATATTTATAACTATTCATTAAATAATGATTTTTATGATTTGACCAGATTCATATTTATAACTATTCATCAAATAATGATTATGATTTGACCAGATCCATATTTATCACTTTACCACTATTCGTCAAATAATGACTTTTACAATTTGGTTTCTTGTGATTTGACCAGATTCATATTTATCACTTTGATAACTAACAAAGATTACTTAACTAAAATAAGGTAAATTATTTTAAATGACACTAATAATAAGGCAAGAAAATTTATGGCAAGTGGTTGTTAGGCCACATCAAAACCACATCGAAATTATGTGATCATAGACAAAAAAAATATTTATATATATATATATATATATTAGACAAGTCTATTGCTAAAACTAAACTTGTTTCATTAAGAATTTTATTTTATTTAGAAATATCATGATGAATATTATGAAAATGATGGTATGCCTCCAATAGAAGAAATAATGGAGATAGTGATCGAGATTCCAACATAATTATTATATACCTTCTAACAAAAAAAAATAATGAAGATGGTGAGGAAGATAATGACTATGTTGGTGACTCTGATTATGTGTCCCAACAAAGATAATAATGGAGATGATAAGGATGATGTCGATGATGATAATGATGGTTATGGTGATAATAACGATGATGGAGATTCTAGAAATGATGATTATGATGATGAAAACACATAATCATCTCCTAAATTTCCATCATTGTTATTATCATCTTCCCCATCATCGTCATTAGCGCCATCATCCATATTATTTCTTTAGGACGCACAAAATTAGGATCTCCATTATCGCCATCATCTTCATCATTATCTACATTATTTCCTTTGTGAGGAGGCATATAATCATCTCATAAAACCTTTATCATTTCTTCTATTCGAAAGTGTAAAATAATAATATCTATTAATCTTTCTCATCACTAAAATCATCATGTTTCTTGTACAAATAATCAATATACTTTTCATCAATTGGTTGTATCTATATCACTAGTCAAATAATTTTATAAAAAAATAATTATCTCTATAAAATTAACTATTATTATTCAGAACTCTGGTCATTTACTCTATTTTTAATTTAGAAAGTAAATTATAGCTCAAAATCTATAAGATCTAGAATTGCAAAAGTCATTGCACCTTCAATAGGAAAAAAAAAATTAAAAAAAAATTTAGATTATAAGAATTTTGAAAATAAAAATTGCACAACACTGATTAATTATACAATTGGCTAGATAGTTCCTTTATTTTGTTAAACTTTGTGTCAAAAAAAATAGATAAACAAACTAAAATTGAAAGAATACTAAATTTAGATAACTATTAAGTAAGCTTAACCATCTACCTAATATAATTAATTTTCTTCAATTATATCTTAATGATTCTAACTTGAGTAAGCTTGTATTAAAATTTCAACTAGATTTGAAATTGCTATCTATTCCTAATAAAAAAAGAATTAAATTCTTTATTTTGCAATCATAAGAACTTATCTTTCAAATTGGGTTAAGAATCATATACACTTTAAAAAAAACTTTATTTTTTAAATGATTTATATCTCATGGTGTACTTTAGTATTTTATCTCTTCTATATTTTTTTATCAGTCAATCTTATTGATTTCACATACTTGAGTTTAAAAAAAAATGCCCCAATTGTAATAGGATGTAATGATATATAAATAGTTAATGAAAATGTTTTGAACTTTTTTGCCTTCAATTAAAAATACTACTAAAAATTATTAATTTTTAGTGGAATTTTCCACAGGAAAATATTTAGTGGCTATATTTATAAATATTTTGATTAAATCGTGAGAAAATAAAAAATAATAGTATTTTCATACAAAAAAAAATAAGAAATTTTCCAATAGTTCAGTGGCTTTTTTTTCACCTTGCATTTTTCTAGTAAGATGGTTAAGTGAAAAATAAATGAAAAACCTGTATATTATTATAGTACAAAATTTCATTAATTTACCATGAAAAAATATTTATTTTTTAGTTGTTGTAGGTGTCTTAGAAGAAAGTGAATGAAGTTAAATTTATAATTATTGATTACTCATGATGGATCGCATAATGTCACTTTCATTAAACAATATTTTTTAAGAAGTAAGAATATTACAAAAAAAATCACGTATCCATAGTTTAAACATTGTCCATCGGAATGCCTAAGTTGGTTCGGAGGGTAGTTTTCCACGTGCATGGATGACTCGGGATCGACTCCCCCTCAATGCCTTCAAAGTCTGGTATGGGTTATCCTAGGGGTTCAAAAAAAAAAAGATTGCATAATATTGGGGAAAAAATGAAATTGAAATATTTATAGATTCTGTTCTTTTTATTTGCCAATTTTTTTAAAAAAAAATAGGTCTTGTCTGAAAAAATGTATTTTTATAATTTATTATAGGTTAGAAGAAACTATTTTTGTATGGTTTCATCTATATATTAATTTTCAGTAGCTTTTAGAATTTTGTTATATTTTTAATTAATCTCGGGTTGCGTTATAGATGAAAGGAAATATAGATATCTATCTTTTTATCTCTAGTGAAACTCTAAGAGGATTATTTATTAATACTAGTTTTTGGGAACGTGTGTAGCACGTTTGTCCCTGGTAATTACAACAAGATTTTTATATACTTAAAAAAAATTGAATTTCAGAATAGAAAATATATGTGTACTGTTATTTAAATACAATTACAATATGTATAAATAGTTATTGATAAAAGTAAGTAATCAAAACTCAAAAGAGAAGTGTAACACCAAATTAAAGCTTAACATCAAATAGACAATCTGACAATCATATCAAATAGTTTTAAGAAATTGTAAATTTCACATGAGTTATAGTTGTGAAAATCTCACATAATGTTTGAAGAGAATATATAAAAAATTATCAATATTCATTACATTATTATAGCATCACAATAAATTATACAACTTCAGATGTACATTATGTTCATTCGACAAATATTCAAAAATAAGATGAAATAGAGTAGACTGAAAAACAATAAAATAACTAATTAATTCTAAAAATTTTAAATAACAAAAATTAAAGAGAGAAACATTTCCAGTGTAAAAGAATGGAGGAACTTCCTCAATAACTAACAAAGCATAAATAGATTTACCTCTTTTTTATTGCATATGTGATGAGAAATTAAATCTATCAACAACTATACATTCGAATAACTATTGTATGCATTAACATAAAGTGTATGTGATGAGCAATGTAATTACATCCACCAATAATCATCCATCAACAATTATACATCTGAATAACTAAGTATGTGCATTTATATAAAGTGATTTGAAAATAATTTTTTGGTATGTATATAATAAGTCAGGAATTATAAAAGTCATATAAAAATTGATGATATACATGACATCTATGAAAATTCGATTGGTTAAAGTTGGGATATGTAAAGTTTCTAACTAAAATCCATATATTTGTGCCATATTAAAATGTATGGTAATTCAAAGGACACTTTTGTTCTTTTATGTTAAAGGATATTTCAGTTTTTAAAGGATATAATTTACTGCCTTCTGTTGTTACGAAACACTTCATCTACCAAACTCCACTTTAGAATGAAAACAAATTAAATATTTCGTGAATAAATTCTACCTAGAAATATAATGGATTAATACCATATAATTATTATTTAAAATTTATTAATTAGTTTATTAATAATATTTAAATTTCGTAAAGGGGTAAAATCCTAATCCAACTTTGAAGTTAAGATCTTCCCACTTATAATGATATATATATATATATATATATATTTATATATATATGATGATGATGATGATGATGATGAATATTTTATTATGTATTTATATGCTCAATTATAATAAATTATAATTTAAAATGTCTAAATGAAATTTATTGAAAAATTTAAAGGATTGAATTACATAATGAGATCTCGCCCTGCAATTTTTTTTAATAGAAAAAATAAATTAGGTAATGAAAGCATATTCTACACACCATAACTTTTAATCAAATAATGATTTTTATGATTTCACTTCTTGTGGTTTGACCAGATTTATATTTATTACTTTGATAGCAAACTAATTTTCTTTGTTAAAATACAGTAAATAACTTTAAATGAGACTAATGATAAGGCAAGAAAATTTATGACAAGTGGTTCTTAGGCCACATCAGTATTACATGGAAATAATGAGAACATAAAAAAAAAAATGTATATATATATATCACATATATCTATTGTTAAAATTAAACTTGTTCAGTACTACAAATTTTATTTATTTAGAAATATCATGATGAATACTATGAAAATGATTTTACGTCTCCTAACCGAAGGAATAGTGGAAAGTGATCGAGGTTCCAGCAAAATGATTACATACCTCATAACAAAGATAATAATGAAGAGGATGATGATGTTAATGACGATGTTGGTGATTCGAATTATATGTCTTAACAAAAATAACAATGGAAATGTTGAGGATGATGGTGTAGATGATAACGATGATGATGAAGATGATGATAACAATGATAGAGATTGTAGAGATGATGATAATGATGATAAAACACATAATCATCTCCTAGATCTCCTCAGGGCCGGCTCAAACCCGATGGTGGCCTAAGGCCAAACTCAAACTAGAGGCCTTAAAAAAAATTATAAATTTTTTAATTTTAAATCTATTTTTCTATTTTTTTTAGATGCAAAGTTGTTAATAATTTTTATGTAGTCAATCTCTTCTAGTAATTCTTTTTCAATCGATAATATAGCCAAACCACTTAATCTTTCTTGAGACATTGTCGATCTTAAATAAGATTTTATTATTTTTAATTTTTTAAAACTTCTTTCAGTTGAGGCGACTGTTACGGGAATTGTTAACATTATTCGATAAGCAATGTAAGCATTTGGAAATGAATAAAGTCTTTTTATTTGATTGAGTATCTCAATTAGAGTATTGTCTTCTACTTTTATGATTTTCCTTAACACTTTTAATTCAAAAAATAAGTCTAAACCGTCAATATTGGAGTGAGTATTATGTTTTAAGGAACATTCAAGATTAAGACAATATTTTTTTAAAATTTTCATCATCAAATGATCTCAATTTCTTCCCACTAAATAGAAAACCAAAAATATTTTCATATACTTCAAATTGTTCAAATCTATTTTGAAGTGAGAAGATGGCTTGGTCTACTATGTATAAGAAGTAATCAACTCTAAATGATTCGGGTTGCTGCAATATATTTTTCTCCAAATTTAAAATATAAATTATCAATAGAACAAGTAAATTCTTAAGCTTTGAATAAGAGATATGTAAGATTAAAATTCAGAGAAGAGAAGTGAGAATAAATAGAAGAGAGGAAGGGAGGAGGATAAAATATATAAAAATAAAATTAGAAAAAAAAAACTTGTACATTAAGAAAAAAGTACACAACTTTTTATTGGAAAGTTAAAAAGTCATAGTCATAACTCATATATATCACTTCAGCCGTCTGCATTTTTTTCCCAATCGTTTGCATTTTTTTTCCAGCCGTTTGCATTTATTATTGTCTTCATTTTAATTTTTTTTTAATTTAATCTTACCTAATTAACTAAAAAATGGGGGCCCCTAAAATTGGGGGCCTAAGGCCAAGGACTTTTCCTTAAGCCTAACCAGCCGCCCCTCCTTCATTGTTTTTATCATTGTCATCATCGTTATCATCAGTGTTCTCAGTCGTGTTGTTTTCATCATTATTTTTGTTAGGAGGCACATAATTTGGATTACCATCATCATCGTCATCTTCCTCATCATCTACATTATTTTCTTTGTGAGGAAGCATATAATCATCCCGCTAGAATCTTTATCAACATCTCCATAATTTCTTATGTTCGAAAGTGTAAATTAATATTATCCGTTAAATTTCCCCTTCATTAAAATCATATGTTTCTTGTACAAATAATCATTGTACATGTCAGTGGTTGTATCTATCATTAGTCAAAATAATTTTATAAAAAAGCAATCATCTCTTCTAAATTAACTACTTTTATATCAGAACTATTGTCATTTACTTTCTTTTCTAATCTGGAAAAATAAATTATAGATCAAAATTTATAAGATCTAGAATTGCAAAAGTCATTGCACCTTCAATAGGAAAAAAATATTAAAGGAAAAATGCAAATTATAAAAATTCACACAACACTGATTAATTACACTACTGAATAAGCTTAGTCATCTACCTAATATAATTAATTTTCTTCAATTTTGTCTTAAACCAAGTTTGAGAAGGAATTAAGTGTTTTACTCTAATTAATCCTATTTAATCTTGATTTAATTTTAAAATGGAAGGAAAAATCAAGTCACGTAATAGGAGGAAAACCAAGCAATCTTTATTTTATTTTGAATAATTATTTATAGTGGCTAGATGAAGGATGAAAATCAAAAGGTACAAAATT
Organism: Solanum verrucosum; assembly: GCF_900185275.1. NCBI lineage: Eukaryota > Viridiplantae > Streptophyta > Magnoliopsida > Solanales > Solanaceae > Solanum > Solanum verrucosum. The sequence goes on from NW_026020217.1 coordinate 1,314,915, forward strand.
ACTATTTTACATTTTTATAATAGATTTATCTACAATACACTTTTTCCCCACAATGCTCGAATCAATTAAAAATTTGTAACTTCACTAATTCATTAAAATCCCCAATCGAAAGATTTTTAAGCTAGGATATATTTTGCTAGAATATTCTTTCATTTATTTGACCACATAAATGCCCCATACGCAGTTCAAACCCCACTTTCACATTTGGCATGTAATTTTCTTAGCAAAACAATGATATAAACAGGAATTTTGGTTGTGACAACATTAAACAAACAAGTAGAAGTGCAAGAGACTACTAGCTAGTTGGAGATGATGAACACAAATGGTTTTCAAGTCTCTCAAGGTGTTCCCTAGAATTCTCTTGATGTAATGACCCGGAAGGTCATTTTTGGAAATTTTGAATATTCATTTAACTAGAGTAAATTAATTGACGGTTAATTATTAAATAACTAATTTTAGTTAATAATTATGGGTTAAATTTATAATTCTTTTAAATACCATATACCACTTGACCCTTGTAGAAAAATAAATTATTAGGGTTGAGAATTTTTGGTTCATAACTTAAGAAAAGAAATGGAGACTTACCTGCGTATAGCGGCGACTGGCGTGGAAACCATCCACTGCACTTCACGATCAGGTAACATTCATAAATTCATTAATTATGCAATTGAAAATGTGTATTGAGGTCAAATGTAGTTACAAGTATTATTATCATTATAATAATGTGTGAAAAAGAGTAAGAAGGGAATCAAATTGCGAACTTGATTAATTATATGTATATTTATAAGTTACAGTGGATTAGAATTGGATTTCGTGCAATCATGTGATCATTACGGCCAAATGCCATTTATGTAATCATAATAGCTGTTAGTATTACTTTATATTGGCTTTGAAGAGGAAAAAGGGGATTTGGAATAAGAAAATTGGTATATATCTATATAAAGTAATTTTGGAATTGAGAAACAATGGTGATTGGCTAATGATAGAAAAATGGTGAATACTAGGAATAATGATTCAATGGTTACAGTTAATTCAGGAGTTAGCGAACCAGTTTTGATATTTTCCAGATTTTTGTTTATCCATAATTGTCACATTATAAACTATATTTTTGACATATTGAAATAGGTAATTAAATATTAGGGGTATTGTATTTTGTGAATATCCTTAGATTTATGATATTGGAGAAGTTGGGACTTAACCCTAGGCTTCAAATTTGGAGAAAATTGAAAGAGTTTGACATGTTAATTGGCATTGAGATTTAAGAACTTGATTATAGATTTGGGATGAGTTTTTGGGTCTAGGTTAGACCTATAGTAGCATGAGTGTTGTTAGTTTTGAAATCTTATTGTGGTTAATTATTTGACTAGATTGCTTTGAGTTGGAAGTTCAACGAAAAGGGAAGGCTCAAGTCCCGGAGTGATTGTTCGATTATTTGAGGCAAGTGATTTTCTAAACCCTTGTTAAGTGTATGGAATTCATGTATTTCCTTCTAATATGTGTTTAGGTTAATGAGGCTTGGTGATGGGTTGACTTGTCCACATTGATTAATTCTAATGATGAGAAAGGGATAATAAAAGGCAATGTGATCAATTGTTTGTGTGATGTGTTGAGAATTGTTTGAAAGGCTTGTTGAATCATTGTTGATGTTGTATCCTGATTGTGTTGTTGTGAATTGTGCAATGTTATGAAAATGGTCATCTCTTCATTATTTGTGTGAACATGTCATTTGCATTGTTCTGAGACATGGTTGTGACAAGTGTTATGTGCATTGAGAAAGAATAAGAAAATAAAGAGGATGTACCATCTCGAGGGACGTATCGCGCGCCGCGATGGATACTATATTTCGAGGGACGTGTCGCGCGCCGCGACGGATACTATAAATCGAGGGACGTATCGCGTGCCACGATGGTTACTATTATCGAGGGTCATATCACGCGCCGCGATGGATGCATGGACAGATATGTCCCTCATGGGTCCCGGACTGAGAGACAGCGGGTGTGTATCTGTAATGACCCGAAAGGTCATTTTGGTAATTTTTCGTGGAAATGACTATTTTGCCCTTTCGGTAGTTGCCTCGAGTCCCATGTTTTGTGGTTGTAAAGTTAGTTTGAGGAAAACTTGGTAAAAAGTTGAGTTTTTGAGAAGTTGAGTTTTTATGAGTTAAAGTTGGTTAAAAAGTGCTTTTTCGAGTTATTTGGAGTTTCGGGACTCGGATCGGATTTCCGTCGATTTCGGCAGTTTTAGAATGTCGAAACGGGTCTGTGTGAAGTTACGGAGTTGAATTTGGAGTTGAAACGAAGAATTGAGGTCCTAAGTTGCTAAAGTTGTGAAATTGTGATAAAGAGTTGACTTTGGTCAACATATGAGGTTCCGTGGCTCGGATTGAAATTCCGAGAGTACCGTTGGTTTCGGGAGGCGATTCTAAGTCTAGAATGAGTCTTGGTTGAATTTTTAGACGCTCCGTTTGAGTTTTGAATTTTTTTGGCGTTAAACTAGTTTCTTGGCAGCTTATTGAATTTCGGGTCAAGGAGTCCTCGAATTCAAATTCCGACGGTTCCATTGAGTCCGGAACGTCGAATTTAGTGGGGGTACATATTTAGTTTGTGTGCACGAGATTCCGAACGAATCCCGAGGGTCCAACGGGGACTTAAACTTTGGTGTTATTGTTGTGTTTCAGCTGCAATAGCAGTCCTTTTTAAGTCAAAAAACAGTAGCCATTTTCCCCCAACTTGAAAAATACCCATTTCTCCATATTTAGACTTTGAGAGCTCGAAAATAGGTGATTTCAAGTGGGTTTTCGCAAGGAATTCATTGGGTAAGTTATTTCCAACTTATATCTTTGATTTCCATCGATTATTTATGGATTTTAACATCAAAATTTGAGATCTCAACTGAAAAATTTGGGGGTTTTCGCCTAATCCGAATTTAATAGAAAATTTGAGTTTGTGAACTCATTTCAACTCTTTTTTCGAAACGGTTTTCACTATTGGATTTTAAATTTCTTGGGGAACATTTTTCACTAAAAATTTCCAGATTTCGAGAATATTTTTCGGAACGAGATTTTTTTGACCATTTTACCCTTTTTCTCCAAATTTCACGATATTGGTGTTGTTAGATTCGTATTGATTGTGGGATTCCATTTATAAATAGATTGTGGTGATTTGGAGCGTGCTCGAAAGGGTAAAACTCAAATTTGAGTTACTAGTTGAAGTGTTTTGAGGCAAGTAACTTCTAAACTTTGTTAAACTCTTAGACTACACATGACTACTTTCCTAATTGTGTTGGGGAGTAATGGGGATTGAGGATGAGTTTTATTTGTTGATTAAAATTGTTGTAAATGAAAGATGAGGAATAAAACGAGTTAAGTGTGTTATATGTGACTTGAATTTGTTGAATAAGTCATGTGATAACCGATATTGAGGGAATAGAAGAGCATGAGTAAGCTATGATTGATACAGACATTGATGTTGAGACAGATGATGTGTAATACTATGATGTGGTCGTGATATGGTTGTGATTGAGACATACAATGTGTAATACTATGATGTGGTCGTGATATGGTTGTGATTGAGACAGATAATGTGTAATACTATGATGTGATCGTGATATGATTGTGATTGATGACATGTGCATATTCATTATTCATCCTATGTGTGAACTATCTGTTGCATGAGTTCTGAGACACTGATATGAGGATGGATGGATATGAGACACAGTTGAGACTAGCTCCGGCTAGAGATATATGAGATGGACTAGCTCCGGCTAGCGATTTGGATGCCGATGGGATCTGGTTCCGGCGGTGATACATGGTCCATGTGTGGCCCCCATGGGTTCTGATTTGAGTATTCAGCGCGGACTGATTACGTCAACAGATATGTATCGTAGGACAGACATGCATCATGACTACATGACATTATTATTGCATTTGCATCGCATTTGACTTCATCTTTGTCTGTGGTGTGTGGATTTTACCTATTTGCCCCTCTTCATGTGATATATGATCTATTTGCTCTTACATGAGGATATGAGGTTGATGTTGAGACACTGTTGGATATATCTGTTGATTATGAATTGTGTAGTATAGGTTGTTGGTTCGCTATTAGAATGAAGTTTCGGTGGTTCGGTTGGGATTGAAAGGAGTTGTTTGTAGCTGCTAGTTTAGCTTAGTTTAGTGTTACTTGCGAGTACCTGTTGCTTTTGGTACTCACCCTTGCTTCTACACAGTTGTGTAGGTTGACAGCTCTATCAGATCCGACTTATTACTCATCTTCAAATTAGAGCTTCCAAACTTACTTGAGAGGTAGCGGTTCATTCCAGACGTGCCCTCAAGTTATCTATATTTATTGTTTTGTTCTATTCTAGAACTTTACTATGAGACTTGTATATTTTATTCAGATTCCGTATTAGAGGTTTGTACATGTGACAACCAATTCTGGGGTTATGTTGAGTTTATTTAAAGACTTTCGCTTATCTTTCTATCTTATTCTTGTTTTATTAATTCCGTATCGTCGGGTTTTTGGGTGTTAGGCTGACGTGTCCGGTGGGGTTTGGACACGTGCCATCACATCCGGTTTTGGGGTGTGACAGTATCATTAGGTCAGACATGCATCACTATACTTGACATTGCATTTCATTGCATTGCACTTCTTTATTATTGGTGAACTTGATCTTGTGTGTTGCTGATCTTGTGAGTGTCTTTCTATGGAACTTGTGACTGATGAATATTGAGCTTGTTGTTGAAGATATGCAATTGTTAGAGTGTTGTTGTTGAGGATATGAAACTATTTCTGTTGTTGAGGATATGAAACTATTTCTGTTGTTGAGGATATAAAATTGTTAGAGTGTTGTGTTGAGTTATGTGCTTTGTAAACTGCGAACTGTTATGTTGGGCTGGTACTAAGCAGGTTGTAGTTGTGGAGGTGGTAATTGATGAACTTGTTGTTGAGAATATATGATTGTTAGAATGTTGTTGTTGAGATATGTGCTTGTAAATTATGAACTGTTAAGTTGGGCTGGCTTTATACAGATTGTAGTTGTGAAGGTTCGGTTGGGGTGTAAGGAGTACTTGTATTCTATCCCCTTAGCTCGTGTTTAGAGGTTTACTTGCTGAGTACCGTGTGGTTTGGTACTTACCCCTTGCTTCTACAATTTTTTGTAGGTTACGAGCCTGGATTTTTGTGGTACTTGTTATTCTCTTCTTTTTCGAGGCTTCTGGGAGATTTGTGAGGTAGTTGTTTGTCTTCTCAGCGATCCTTCTTACTCTTGTTTATGATCTTGTTCTACTCTAGAAACAATGTCATATGAGACTTGTATTTTTCTTTTGATTCAATTGTAATACTTTAGAGACTTGTACACGTGACAACCAGATTTTGGGGGTATATTTGAGTTTATTATAAAAATTTCTGCATTTTATTGTAATGATTGAGTTTTAGGCTGACTTGTCTTAGTGGGTTAAGACGAGTGTCATCACGTCCATTTTTGGGTCGTGACACTTGACCACTTCATTAGGGTTTACTTCGTTGTTTGATGCCCTGCTGAAGTGTTTGGGGAACTCCCAGGCTCACTTTGAAATTCACATAAACTAATAGAAGTGGAAGAGTACTGGTTGTAGATAATGAACACAATGGTTCACGTATAATCTATCAAGGTGTTCCCTAGAGTTCCCTTGACCACTTTATGAGGGATTACTTTGTTGTTTGAAGCCCTGCTGAAGTGTTTGGAAAAACTCTCTGGTTCACTTTGAAAATTACACAAACAAGTAGAAGTGCAAGAGTACTAGCTAAAAATGATGAATATAATGATTCACGTATAATCTATCAAGGTGGTGTTCCCTAGAGTTCCCTTGACTGCTTCTTGGGGGCTTACTTTATTGTTTGAAGCCCTGCTGAAGTGTTTGGGAAACTCCCGGGTTCACTTTGAAAATTACATATAAACTAGTGGAAATGCAAGAATACTAGCTAGAGATGATGAGCATAATGGTTTGCATATTTATATATCAAGGTGATTCCTAGAGAGTTCTCTTGACTGCTTCATGAGGACTTAAGTGTTGAGTCTATTGGTCACTTTTCAACTTTAATGAAACCTTAAAGATCATTCTACCCCAAAAAATTGTTTGGTAAACGCCACTGTCAACTAGCTAAAAATAATTCTTGTTAATAAAGTTATTATTATCATTTGATAATAAGAACGAGTGATAATTAAGTACAATATAGTCAGTTTCATAATATTCTCATCCGACTTCATTACAATATCCCTTGGCAAATGAAGTGTATCATTCTCGTATTCCAAATATTTCAAGTACTATTACTTGTGAGGTTAGACATTGTTATAGGGAGGCCAACCAAGTTGCAAATGCCTTGACAAAATGGAGTATTACAAATGAGGAGTTGTTTATTTTTGCATAGGCTCACCTACCATTGATAGCCATCAGACCTTACAAACTTGATCTCATACCAATGGAGTCCCTAAGGCATAAGAAGAGAAATAATTATTTTGTATAGAACTAATCCAGTTGAGATGTTATAGCTAATTTTGTCTATTACACTGGACTTGTAATTTTGTACAAAACTTGTATAGTTTTTGTCAGAGAAAAGAAATTTTCATTCGACTTCTTACACTTGCTTAGGAAACATTGCATCATCTATAACCCTTTTTACCTTTTTAGAATTGAAAAAATAGATTTTGTTGTGCAGAAGATTAATAATAAGTAGTTCAGAAATTTCGTTGTCAAAAAATGAGAGGAAACCCCTCTACTTATAGCCAATAAAGGGTAGTGTGAATAAATGTTTGTTGTGCCTTATCCGAAAGGTCGCAACCCTTTGAAAAATTCACAATCCTTTAGAAAAGTCACAACCTTTCTGAAAAATCACAGTCCTTCAGAAAAGTCACAACCTTTCTGAAAAATCACAATCCTTCACAAAAGTCACAACCTTTTGAAAAGTCGTATCTCTTCAGAAAAATCACAACTCTTCATAAAAGTCACAACTCTTCATTTTTCATTCACACTTTTTACTTCAACATAAAATAACCTTAAATTTGTTAACTATACAAAATTGGAAAACGTACATGTTAACTATTACTAAACCAAGTTTAATTAGGTTTAATTATAGTAAAACACTTAAATCCTTTTCACAGAAAATTTAAGATTCATAGCTATAAATTCCTAACCCATCTAACAATCTTTTAATCAAGTTAATTTACCATGGAGATTTTTGCTTATGAAGAATCTAATTTGTATTACACCTTAGGGTGGCCTGAAAAACCCCCCATAAATTTCCATCATTCTTTTGCATTTGAATTAGTAGTAATTCAATTTATTTGTGAAATCGGACATCTTTTGTATGATATTTCTGGCAAACAATACAAAAACAAATGTCCACCAATCTCAACATGTTTCACTATGGAATCTCAAGATTTCAAGAATTAAGTAAAGACTTATCAAGCTCAGTGCCGGCTCAATACTTATAAAAATTAGGCATATGTCTTAGCCCCCAATTTTAAGGGGCCTCAAATTAATTTTTTTATATAAAAAATTAATTATTTAAGATAAATGTATTTTTCAAATATATATATTATTCTCCTTATAACCTCAATCAATTAGAAGAAATTAAGAAAAATATTGTTTTGTCTTCTTACACTCTCTTCACCAACTCTCGCGTTGTAATTTCTAGACCCCTTTTATACTCTATGTAAGTTAGAGCTCTACTAAAAATATGAATCAATAGTAAAAATCATGTGTTGGATAAAGTGAATTATAAGCCTGTTTAGATTGACTTATTTTATGTGCTTTTAAATAAAAAAGAAGTTTATAAGCAGTTTTGTCAACTTATTACTTATAGAATAATGTTAACAATTTATATAATAATTGCCTCAGCTAAAAGATTTTAGGCCTTTAATTTAAATTTCGCTTTAGGCCTCCAAGTACGTTGGGCCGCCCCTGGTCAAGCTATACACGACCAGTTAAGAAATTGTCAAGTTCCATTGATCTTCGAATTCAAAGTGATTGTTGATGAGTTGATCAAATCGGCACATAAATATAGCCATTATTTTGTGCTCGTTGATGATCGTTACGTATTCGGACTTGATGTGAAGATTAAATCGGCACATAAGATCAAGCTATACACGACCAGTTAAGAAATTGTCAAGTTCCATTGATCTTTGAATTCAAAGTGATCGTTGATGAGTTGATCAAATCGGCACATAAATATAGCCATTATTTTGTGCTCGTTGATGATCGTTACGTATTCGGACTTGATGTGAAGATTAAATCGGCACATAAGATCAAGCTATACACGACCAGTTAAGAAATTGTCAAGTTCCATTGATCTTTGAATTCAAAGTGATCGTTGATGAGTTGATCAAATCGGCACATAAATATAGCTATTATTTTGTGCTCATTGATGATCGTTACGTATTCGGACTTGATGTGAAGATTAAATCGGCACATAAGATCAAGTTATACACGACCAGTTAAGAAATTGTCAAGTTCCATTGATCTTTGAATTCAAAGTGATCGTTGATGAGTTGATCAAATCGGCACATAAATATAGCCATTATTTTGTGCTCGTTGGTGATCGTTACGTATTCGGACTTGATGTGAAGATTAAATCGGCACATAAGATCAAGCTATACATGACCAGTTAAGAAATTGTCAAGTTCCATTGATCTTTGAATTCAAAGTGATTGTTGATGAGTTGATCAAATCGGCGCATAAATATAGCCATTATTTTGTGCTCGTTGATGATCGTTACGTATTGGGACTTGATGTGAAGATTAATATGTCACACATATACAAGCAAATAAATGAGAATGATAGTAATGTCATGGCAAAAACTATTTCAACTAAGAGTTGCAAAATATGTGAAGAGGATATATTTGGAGGATCCTCAATTATAAAGATGTCATGCAAACATATGTTTCACTTAAATTGTATGAAATTTTTTTTGATAGGAACATATGTTGCCCAACTTGTACTCCTATCAATGACGGAGAATCCTAAGTTAATTGTCTAAATAAAATTTTATTGTAAGTCTAAGTGCCCTTTTTCATTTGAATTTATTGGGTTGATAAATGATACATTTTACTTTTACTGTGATTGTACTTATGTAAGGTTTTTATTTTTTGTATTTATTGATAATGGTTATGGGATTTGATTGTTATGAGTACTGTTATGTATATTTGAGCGATTTATGTGTACCTTGTTCGATATTTCATTAAGATCTGGTTAAGTAAGGCCCAACCTCTTTATTTATACTTATCCGTGATTTTTTTATTTATATTTTTAATAAATCATTACAAGACACTGTCTACTGGTATAAATTTACGGGGAAAAAAGGTGTACCTTGTTTGATTCTTTATCTCACAATGCCCCTTTGAGTTATGTATCATGATGACCACAAAGCTAGATAGATATTGTGGTTACATGTTATTCCATTTTTTGAATTCAACACACAATCGTGACTAGGTTCAACTTGACCAAAATGCATTTTTTACCTTATAAATTTTTGGTGTCAGAAAGGATATTAATTACTATCTTAAGTAAGCGTTTAATCAGAATTTGGAAGCATGGTTTTAAGTTTTGATTTTAAATCAATGTTTATTTATGAAATATGTGCAAAGATATAACTTCGACTTTAAATCACGTGGGATGATCTTATCAAAGTATAGGTAGTTATTACTATTCTAGACACACTGTATCCAAGTGAATTCACATGTATCTTGAGATACATAGACACACTCGCTCGCTTCCCTCGTCCTCCTCCCATCTCGCTCACCACGCTCCTATATATATCGGTATCCCAGATACATATGTACATAAATATATATGATGCATCTAGTATGTTTCACATGTATCTGGGATACATGACTATCTATCCCGCCTCCCTCCCCATCTCACTCGCCTCTCTCCGTATTTTAGGGTATCTAGTAGTAGAAATACAGTATCTAGGTGTATCTTTCTCAATTTTTGATAGAAAGCTCTTAATTAGTGATAAGATACGTAATTATTTGAAAGTGTAGGTAGAATTAATATATATGGTATAGATATATATCTAATAAAGTAGTTTTTCCAGTTAATCATTCCCTTAGTAGATCTAAATTAATACTAAACATCAATTAATATGAATAGTATATAAAATACTCATATTGATCATTATTTCTTAAGAGACGTGTAAAGTCCAAACCGAAAAAGACCGGAGGTGTAAGTATGAATACAAGAAATATTCCTTGGAATAAACAATAGGCTGATCATAAAGTTAAGAATATACTCCTTGAGATTTTAATATTGAACCTGGTCTGCATTGTTATCCAAGTGAAGGCAAATATGAATATAAATTCTCTGATCTAATTACATGTCTAAGCTTTTAGCTACCAAAATAAAAGGAGAACATTCCATGCACAAATTAAATTGACTTGTTAACGTTATATTATTTTTGTTGACACCTTTTATTTTATCAATCATAAAGTAAATTGGACAAGATATCTAGTGTATCTTTATAAAATATACACATCCCTCCGTCGCACAAGAGTTAAAGTATTTAAAAATTGCGATGTGAATTTGTATATGATTTTTTAAATGTATTTAAAAGAAATTTGACATATTTAAAAAACTTCTGAAAAATCGTATAATTTAATAGTCTCATTAAAGAAAATAATTAAGCATAAAAAATAGTAGTTATAAGGATCAGATGTAGTATTATACAAATTAAAAGCTACTAAATTAAATAAATTTTAAATATCATAAGTTAAAAGTTTGGTATAATAATTAGCAAGGGAAGCCATCACCCAAACTTTAAGACATGGAAAAAAAAAGTACAATATTAGGTGTAAAGACAACGATCTAGAGAAGGAATTACTTTTTTTCCTGATATATTATCAAACTTTAATATTGTCCATATTTGTAGCCACATTCAATATAGTGTCACCCCATATCCTAGTTCAAACCCCACTTTCACATTTGGCATGGAATTTTTTAGGAAAACAATGTTATAAATAGGAATGTATGTTGTAACAACATCAAACAAACAAGTAGAAATGCAAGAGTATACTACTAACTAGTTGGAGGATGATGAACAAAAATGATTTTCAAGTCTATCAAGGTGTTCCCTAGAGTTTCCTTGACCGCTTCATTAGGGTTTAGTTTGTTGTTTGATGCATGCCCTGCTGAAGTGTTTGGAGGAACTCCTGGGCTCACTTTGAAATTTACACAAACGACTAGAAGTGCAAGAGTACTGGTTGTGGATGATGAACACAATGATTCACGTATAATCTATATATCAAGGTGTTCCCTAGAGTTCCCTTGACCGCTTCATTAGGGTTAATTACTTTGTTGTTTGATGCCCTGCTGAAGTGTTTGGGGGAACTCCCGGGCTCACTTTGAAATTTACCCAAACGAATAGAAGTGCAAGAGTTGATGAACACAATGGTTATAGCACTAGTATTTCCATATTAAGTCATGAAAATATATATCCGACAATTAATTTTGAATATAAACATTTCTAATATTCCACTAAAAAGGGGGAAAATTAGTACTGATAAAATAAACATGGAATAAATAAAAAGATCTATGTATCAAAAATAATTTTTTTCATCAATGTATTCGTTTAATTTCTTGAATGTCATACACACTATTATCGTCATCAAAACACTTCAGTCGTGCCATGATTGCGAGTTCCTTAAGCTCAAATCGCAAGATATTATCGTTAATTGTAACACATACTCTATATATATGTCTCAATTTATGTTGAACTTTTCATTTTTTGAGAGTCAAACAGTTTAAGTTTGATTAGGAATTTGCGCATGGAATCTTCAATTTTTTTTGAAATGAAATTTATATATTTGTAAACTATGTAAAAAGTACTATATAAGTCACAATATGAAAAATTTACGATCAAATATAGACTTGTTTGAATCTCTGCATGCGGACGGAGTGAATCAAATATTGTATTGATGATTCACACGGTTTTCTACCATATGTAGTTCAATTTCATAGTTTTTACTTAATTCTTAAGTTAAGAGAAGAAATTTGAAAAATGCCACATAAATTCAGGAATAATGCATAAATGAATTGATTCTGAATAAAGGAAAATAAATTATTATGAAAATAAAATATATAAAATAAGAGAGTCTGTTGTAAATAAACAGAAGCATTCTTCTCAGGCTTTCATTCTTTAGTTTAGATAATTATGCTTAATTATCTTGATAGATAGGATGAGTTTATATAAAAATTATAAATCTTTTGTAATATCTATGAACATTTTTCTGGGAATATTTGGTTGAAAATGTTTATGAATATCTCCAAAAGAAAACAAAAAAGAAGTTGGACGAGCTAAGTTATGACTAGGAGTGGCAAACGAGTGAGTCGAGTCGAATATGAGTCGATCGAAAATGAGTTAAATAAAAATGTATAGTGTAAAATCAACCATTGATTTCACATTAATATTCCGCTCATGTTGATCTAATCCATCGTAATTAGACTAAGTAAACTGTAAACAAGATTAGACAATTAGGAACTAAGGGTGTGCTTGTTATGAAGGAAAATATTTTCCTAGAAAATGTTTTTCGGCAAAACAAGTAGATTTTTGACTTATTTTCTCATGTTTGGTTGGTGAGTAGAAAATATTTTCCGGAAAAGACTTTTAGTGTTTGATTTATGAATGAAAAACGTGTTTGAGAAATATCTTTAATTTTTACTAGAATAGAAAATAATTTTTGAAATTTAAAATATTTTTTAAAAACAAACTTAAATTATTTTTTTTGGGGGGAGGGGGGGGGGTTGAGGATAGGGGTGAAAAAATAAAAATTTGAAGTTGAAAATATTTTTTTAAAAACTTAAAAAAAAAATTGTGGGCTGGGGGGGGGGGGGGGGGGGGGTTGGTAGGGGGTGGGTGGGGTGAAAAAATGAAATTTTGAAGTTGAAAATATTGTTTAAAAACCAATTAAAATTTTTTTTGGTAGGTTGGGGGATCGAGGGTAAGGGTGAAAAAATAAAAATTTGAAGTAGAAAATATTTTTTAAAAACGAATTTAATTTTTTTTTAAAGGGTGTGGGGGGCTGGAAGCGGGGCTGATGTGGGGGAGAGGGGGGAGGGGGCGAGGGTAGGGGTGAAATAAAAATTGAAATTAGAAATACTTTTTAAAATTAATTTTTAATTTTCTTTTGGGGTAGTAGGGGGCTGGGGTTATGGGTGAGGGTGGGGTAAAAAAATTGAAGTTAGAAACATTTTTTAAAAAAAGAGGTTTTTTTTTTTTTTTGGGGGGGGGGGGGTGGTTGGGGGCTGGTTTGAGGATAGGGACAAAATAAATTGATTTTTTCAACAAAAAAAAATTGTAATTTGAACTTGGAAGGGAGTTTTGGAAAATGTTTTCCTTAAGTTTTGAAGGGAAGTCATTTTCCTTTAATTTCAGGAAAATGAGTTGATTTTCCGAAACATTTTACCCAACCAAACATGTTTTCCTCCATACCAAACACACCCCAAGTGTAAAATCAACCATTGATTTCATAAAGTGAGTATGTAAAAACATTTAAAGAACTTGTTAGTAAAAATACACCGTTTAAAATAAATATATGAGTTCAGCTAATCTCATACCGATTCATCAATTGATTTCATAAAGTGTACAAATTTTGTTGGACATCTCAAAATAATATAGTGGACAATATATTCAGGGGAGTATACAAGAGGGGGTCACCAGGTTTACGTGAACCCATGGTCCCCTCCCGAAATCATATATAGTAGTGTTATATTTTTTAAAAATATTTAAATATAGATGCGTGATCTCAGACTCGAAGTATCATATAATGTAGTACGATGATGATTGGATGCACCTCTCTGGGTGATGTTAGAAATTTGAATCTTTTATCTATCTTGTTTTAGATTTCTTTCTAAGATTTTGTAACTAGTTTGGATAAATAAAAGTTAATTTTGGACCTATGATTTTAAAATTTTAATGGTTTTCAGTAAAAAGAATCTAACCGATCAAATTAATGTCTTAGATCCACCTTTTTGTAATAGTGCACCCATTATCTATAAATCCTGAATACGCCTCTGAATATATTATTATTGAACGAAAGGAGTATGTAAAAGCATTTAAAAAATTTGTTAGCAACAATATACCGTTAAAAATAAATATCCGAGTTCAGCTAAACTCGTACGGATCTTCTACGTTCAGACGAATGTACATTTATTATTTATTTCATATTTGCAACATGTCCCCAATATGAGTATCCATATCTCTTTCTTGGCCGAGCAAACATATAAAATTTAGGTTTTTATAAATAATAAATGATTGGTGGAACTCTTACCCAAAAAAATAATAATTGGTGAGACTAGAACTCACTACCTTTGCTAGTTCTCTTAATATGTTAAATTACCTTTATAGTTCACGTGTAAATTCCTCTTCAATGCACTTTGAGTCAAGATAAATGACCTTTCATTTCATTTATTTCTTTCTTTACATTCCCTCCGTTTTTTTACTAGTTTAATTTTGATTTAATACACCTATTAAAAAAGTAATGATTGTTATAGTGCGTTTACCATTTTAGCCCTATTAACTAACACTACAACAAAAACAACTTTTAGCTACAATAAATATTGACATTAATAAAGAGTGCTAAAGTCTTTACCGGCATTAGTTAAGTGTCATTAGAACCAATATCGCTAAAGGCTTTAGTGACATATACAAAGAGTGTTAATTGCCGCTAAAAATACATATTTAGCGGCAATTCAGAATTAATTGTCGCTTATGATATTTTTTATGTAGTGTGATAGTCTTAAGCATTAACTCATCAATGTTAATAACTTGAGGTATAATAGGAAGAAAAAAATTGTCCTTCTTTGCTTTGTCAAATATGACAAGTAAAAATTAAGAGAAGTCAAATTAGAAAATATTTGACAAGTAAATAGGCACGGAGGAAATATTATTTTAGACTATTTTTCCTTGAACAGAAGTTCAACCGGAAACAATCATTGTTTGGTACATTCTACTCTCTTTAAGCCCAACTTTATTTGTTGGATTACATGAAATATGTTTCGATGTTGTTGCTGACTTTGGAAAAAAATATTCCTTGGTACATATAGGCTTAGAATATACTTCTTGAGCTCATAATATTGAACTTGGTCTATATTGTTATCCAAGTGAAGGCAAAATTCCAAAATAAAGGGAAAACATTCCATGCACAAATAAGATTGACTCAACTTTATATTTTCTGTTGATACCTTTCTATATTACCAATCATAAAGCAAATTGGACAAGATCTAGAATAACTTTATAAATATATACCCCTTCATTTACACAAGAGTCAAAGTATTTAAATATTTCGTTGTATTTAAAAGAAATTTGAAATGCATCAAAAATTATATTAATTAATTAATAATAAGAATTAGCCAGTGAATCCATTATTTCCAATAAATAGATGCAAGATTTAATTTGTACATGAAACTTTAGGTATGAGAAGTATGCAACATGAAACTATCACTTAAAACTTATATATATACATGTAAAGAAAAAAAAAAAAAAGGAAAAGGTACAATATGAGATGAAAGGAAAAAGGTCTGGAAAAGGAATTACTTTTTTTCTGATATTCTCAAACTTTAATATTACCCAAATTTGTAGCCACATTCAACAAAATGTCACCACATATCCAAGTTCTATCCCCACTTTCATATCTTGCATGGAATTTTCTTACCAACACAATATAAATAGGAGTGTATGTTATAACAGGATTAAACAAGCCAATGGAAGTGCAAGAGTACTAGTTGGAGTCTTGGAGATAAAGAAAAATGTTTCTCAAGTCTATTAAGGTGTTCACGAGAGTTCCCTTGACCACTTCATGAGGGTTTAATTACTACGTTGTTTGATGCCCTGTTGAAGTGTTTGGGGGAACTCCCGGGTTCACTTTGAAATTTATACAAACAAATAGAAGTGGTAGAGTACTAATGGGAGATAATGAATGCAATGATTCATTTCTATAACTATCAAGGTGTTCTCGAGAGTTCCCTTGACTACTTCATGAGGGATTAATATCTTCGTTTTTTATTCCATGTTGAAGTGTTTGGGGGAACTCCCGGGTTCACTTTAAAGTTTACACAAACAAGTAAAAGTGCAAGCGTACTAAGAGGTAGATAATGAATGCTACAATTCATGGCTACATATATCAAGGTGTTCCCGAGAGTTCCCTTGACCACTTCATGAGGACATAATTACTTCATTTTTGATGTCCTGCTGAAGTGTTTGGGGGAACTCCTGGGATCACTTTGAAATTTCCACAAACAAGTAGAAGTGCAAGAATACAAGCGGGAAATGATTAATGAAATGATTCATGTCTATATCCATCAAGGTGAGAGTTCCCTTGACTACTTCATGAGAAGGGATTAGTTACTTCATTTTTGATGTCCTGCTGAAGTGTTTAATTAGGAACTCCCAAGTTCCTTTTGAAGTTTACACAAACAAGTAAAAGTGCAAAAGAACTAGCGGGAAATATAAATGTAATGATTCATATTGATACATCTATCAAGGTGTAACGGAGAGTTCCCTTGACCACTTCATCATGAGGGGTTGATATCTTTTTTTTTTATGTCTTGCTAAAGTGTCTGGGGTAATCTCAGGCTCACTTTGAAGTTTATACTAACATTAAAATACAAGGGTACTAGCGGAAAATGATCATTGCAATGAATCATGCTATATCTATCAAGGTGTTCTCGAGAGTTCCCTTAACCCCTTCATGAGGACTTAATTACTTCATTTTGAATGTCCTGCTGAAGTATTTGGGGGAACTCCCAAGTTTACTTTGAAATTTACACAAATAAGTATAAGTGCAATAGTATAAGCCGAAAATGGTGAATTGAATGATTCATGTCTACATCTATCAAGGTGATCCCAAGATTTCCCTTGACCACTTCATGATGATTTAATAACTTCATTTTTAGTGCCCTCCTGAAGTGTTTGGGGGAACTCCCGGGTTCACTTTGAAATTTACACAAGTAGAAGTGCAAGAGTACATGATGAATGCGATGATTCATATCTACATCTATCAAGGTATTCTCGAGACTTTTCTTGACCACTTCATAAAGGCTTTATTACTTCATTTTTAATGCCCTACTTAAGTGTTTGAGGGAACTCCAAGGTTCACTTTGAAATTTACACAGACAAGTAGAAATGCAAGAGTACGAGCTGAAAAGTATGTGAAATGATAAATGCAATGATTCATGTCTACATCTATATATCAAGGTGATCCCTAGAGTTCCCTTGACCACTTCATCAGGAATTAATTACTTCATTTTTAATGTCCTACTGAAGTGTTTGGGGGAACTCCCGGGATCACTTTGAAATTTACACAAACAAGTAGAAGTGCAAGAGTACAACTGGAAAGTACTAGAAATGATGAATGCATTTTTTTATGTCTCTAAATCTATCAAGGTTATCCTGAGAGTTTCCTTAATTAACCACTTTGTGAGGATTAATTACTTCATTTTTTTATGTCCTATTGAAGTGTTTGGCTGAACTCTCAGGTTCAATTTCAAATATACACAAATAAGTAAAAGTCCAGAAATTCTAACGAGAGATATTGAATGCGATGATTCATATCTACATCCGGTGTTTCGAAAGTTTCTTTGACCATTTCATGAGGGATTAGTTACCTCGTTTTTGGGGACCCTCAGTCTCACTTTGTAAATTTACACAAACAAGTAGAAGTGCAAGACCATTAATTTAAGTTGGTGGAACTACATGACCAAAAATACTCTCATGTTTTTTTGTTTCTGGACTATTATATATGTATTATATAGTGTTTTCAGGGCTATTGAATAATATTATGTACTATTTTTGTAATATAATGCAGTGATTTATAAATACAAACTATCATTGTATTTCATTTCACAAACACTAGTATGGTCGTAACCAAAATATATTAATTTAATTTGTGGTATCGTATCTTACTGAATACATCAATACACCTTAAACTTGCTAATATATTCTGTTTTAACATTCAAATCATGGTGTGATTTAATTAAGCATCTAACACATGTTAAAGTGTTTCGATTAAGCACTTTCAACTAAAAAAATTTAGAAGCGCATATTACGTAAAATTAGTTAATAATAAAAAATATATTTGAATTAACTATAAATATCAGTATGAATTAAAACATGCATGTGATTTAATATTTTATTGGGGATAACACATAATTAGTGTCAAATAAAAATATTGTATCATTGTTACGATCCAAGAGTGGCCCCTAGATGTAACACGGCGTAGAAGACTCCGAAGAGCCTCATACAAGCCTCTTAGCATATCATAACATAAGAACATAGGAAAATGGTGCGGAATTTAAAACTTTTTCTTTTACAATCGAAGTCTTTTTATAAAAACAAGCGGGAGTCTACACTTTGTCTCAAACCATCTATAACCATTAAGACTACAACTTGGGGATGCAGCCCACACAAAAGCTCTAAACATAAAATAAAAGACATAAAGAAAATAGTGGGTTTGTCCTCGAAGTTATGAGTTACTTGCACCTTAGAAACCTGTCTTCCAAGAATAGAACTCAAGTCTCCAAATCCTACACTTTGCGAAATCCTTTAAAACATGCAAAAAGGGACATTTTGGTTGAAAAGCATGCATTTACTAAGTTGAGCATCATTATGCACTTTTAGTGTAAAACACAAGTCACAAGCATATTCATCAAATAATTCATTATAACATAATAGAACCATCTCTTAGGTAACCCTATGTTATACTTGTGCAATGTATTAATGGCATCCCATAATACCACTCATACTAAGTATCCATTTTAGGCCACCATAGTCATGTTTACCATTCTTGGATCCCATCTTTAGCCTATTCTTATAGATAAGGAAACATGCACATTTAATAAGTCATGACAAGGAAAGCAACTCATAGCAACAATCCAAGTTAACATACAACATTATAAGTAGCCTTTAAATCAAATGAAATTACCATTTAGGCACAAGCACATTCATTACATGAGTCATCTTGACAAAGAGGAGTCTACCATAACCACTCTCAAAGCTTACTTGTGCAATGCATGGATGAAGTCCCATACCCCCACCCACACTAAGTAGTACCTCTTGAATAGCCATAGTATATCCTAGACTTGACCTTGTGGAAATTAGCCTTAACCGACGTAGACCATGTGGGCTTGCATGGAATCCGGTGTCATGCCTCACACCGAAAAGAGGTGTCCTACTTGCCTAAGGTAGAACTAAAATGTATTAGCTTAGAAATGAATCCAATGGCTAAATAACCTACGGGGGCACATAGTCATGGGATAAGGAGATTGCTACTAGAAACTCAACCTTACTTAACGGGGGAGCTTCCATCTCATGAGATTAACTTTAGAAACCCGACCTTTCTTAATGGGAGAGCCTCTATCTCATATTCAATATCCACTCGGTGCTAAGCATTGATTACCACGATTACATGTTTAGTCTTGAATTGAATTTACACACATGAAGGAGTATCTTGCCCTCCATTCAACACAATTCATAAAGAGAGCTCATAGATTCATTAGGTGAGAATGGACTTTCAACCTAGAATCTTCATTATGTGAGAAGAACTTCTACATTCTATTCATTATGTGTAACTTTTAATCAACACAATAATATCTTCATAATCATGGAATAATCATGTTTAAGTGTATGTGAGTGAGAATAGACTTTCAACAACACCTCAATTACTTCAAAGTCATGATCACTTTACTTTCTCAAAAGATGGTCTTAAATCATGAACACACTCTCATAAGCATGTATAATGTCATATATTTCCCCTTTTAAGGACCAAAGACCATATTCAATCAACACATCTAGCATTCATTATCTTAGACATGGATATAATCATAGTTCAAGTAATCAAGTCATAAAATGCCTGATCTCAAACACTCATAATATAGGTCATGTTGGTGGAGTTCTTCCACAATAAAATCACATACAATCCAACAAACACAATAGCTTCCCACTTAAAGCCTTAGCATCGTTAGCTCATTTATATTAGCTTTTAACATTAAAGCCCTAGAAGTCATCTTCATACTACAAGCCTTACTCTCAAGCAATACCCCACATGATCATCATATATACCTAATTCTCAAGATAATCCAACCACATGCTTCATTCTTAACCAAATATATTCATATAACATCATACAAACTAAATCTCAATATCATTAAACCATAATCCATCATATAAGCCCTAATCTAGTCAATTCATGTTTATAAGCTTTACTTTTAAGTAATTCATCTTCAGTTCCTCTAATTTCAAGTAATTCACAAAGTAGTTCATCAATCTTAGAAGGTCACATCTAAGCCCTCAATTGCCTCTTCCATGGCATAAATCAAACTATATCAATTTCACCCTAAAACCTTAGGTTAAACAATAATACATATAATCATACTAAATTCATGTAATTACATCATAAATAACCATTATCCATTCAATTGTATCAACATATAATAATATTCACACTTTAAGATCCACTTTAGGAAAGTTAGGAAATTCATAGATCCTTGAAGAATTCATCTTAAAACAGTAGCAATTCATCAATTTGATCATAATAAAAAGTAATTAAACCATCGAAAACATATTTTGAAAGAATCCATGACTTGGAGTGAAAACCCTAGGTTTTGGAGAATTTTCTACTTTGAAATTGGAAGTTTGAGGACTTCATGAATGAAAGCATTCCATGAATCAAAGACTACCATACCTTAGATGAAGATTCCTCACAAATTTGGGTAGAAAATATGAGTTCTTGAACCTTAGACTTCAACTTCTTCTTCTTCAATGGAGGTTTTAGTGAGAGAAATATTTGGGGGTAAAGTTGGTTATGATTTGGGGGTCTTGGGATTTATGAAGTAAATAGGTTAGTTAATGGTTTAAAAGTACTTATATAAGTTTATTAAAATAATATAAAACAACCCCACATTAAAATAATTAAACTAGGAATTACCTAAAACCAACTTACCTTGGCCGAACCTAGGAAAAAGTACATGCAACACCTATGCCCATGACCCACGGACCGTGGGTGGGTCTACGCCCCGTCCTGAAGGTCTTGGGTGGTGGTCTGCAACTCCTCACTTGGGGTCTTGACCTACGAGCCTCCCCCACGAGGCGTGGATGGACCTACGCCCAGTAGGTCCCATCCGTTGGTCACATCTTTTTGGCAACTTGGGTAGATTTGGGGCAGCTATGGGGTTAGACTTTAGGGTCCTCCTCAAGGACCCCTTGGTTGGTCCTTGGGGAGTCGTACCTTGACGTTTCACCCCTAAACCCCTCACCCTAAGTTCGGAAAGCCATTTTACAACATTAACTCTCACATCAAACTCTAAAACTCTCATGTAAGGCTCTAGTTTCACCTACTAGTTTTACGGGGAGTAACAATCATGTGTTCAGATTCTCAATAGAAATAAGTCATAATTTTAGTGTCTAAATAAATTTTACTCGAGTTTAAAGAATCGTTAATGTATTCAACCAAAATATTATTTTAATTCAACTTAATTGTTTATAACTATATGTCGCAGACATAACTGAATAAATAAATACATAATAAGAACCGTCCAACGTGCCTCCTTTTAATAGAGAAAATGTATTAGTGAATGACATGAATATTCTAATTACTCATCAAATAATGATATTTATGATTTAACGAGGGTCATATATAACACTTTGATATCTAATTAATAGAGCCGTCATCTAGGCCCGTTGGGCCGACCTGGCCTAATTCGTCATTTTATAGGTTGTACTACGATTTTTGGAGCCCATTTGAGAAAAGAGATTTTTAGCCTGACCTGAATAAGTCTGCCAATTTGTGGTGCTTGAGAAATATGGATAGGCCTGGCCCGTGGGCCAAATAAAAATTAGTTAAAAAATAAAAATAAAATAGAGTATTAAAAATAACAAGAGTCTAAACTCAAAATTTGGTTAAAGTTTGAATATTTACAATTTAAATACAAATTATGTACTAAATATAATAAAAATCTCCTAAAATTTCTAGGGAATCACTATGTAGCCTATGGAATATTGTCATAGTTTTTGTGTTTTATTATGATCAATGGAAAACAATTAGGTTAATATTTCTATTTAGCTATTTATGCCTTTACTTGAAATCAAACTTAATAAATATTGTAAAGATAATTTTATTTGTGCATTTGATTAACAAGTAGTAACACTAACAACATGTAATATTGTCCTGTCGATATTTCTGATAATATTTTTAAATTATAATTTAATTTAAAAAATTATAAAAAAATATTCTTTTAAAAAAAGAGGATTGGCCCGGTAAAACCCGTAGCCCACGTACTTGTGGGCTGGGCCGACCATTTTCTTGCCCACACAAAAAATGGGCTGGCCCGGCCTGACCCATCAAATTTCAAAGCCTGTATAGGTTAACCTGAATGAGGTGGACCAACCCATATTGACAGCTCTACTAATTAAGATTAGTTTGTTAAAATAAATAAGGTAAAAATAATAATTTTAAATGAGATCTAATAAGGCAAGAAAAATTATGGCAAGTGATTGTAGGCCACATTAGAATTACATAGACAATAATCCCAAATATATCTATAAATATGAAAGCAAGTGATTTTGCCAAAAAAAAATATGTCTAGACTAATCATATATAAGGTGCTAAAATTATAAATTTTATTTTGATTTTCTTCAAATCATGATATACTCGGTCAATTTAATTTATGTTACATTATTTTTTTATTAGTCCTTTTTTAGTGAACGGAAGCATATCCTAAAATACTTTAACTATTCTTCAAATAATGATTTTTATGATTTGACCAGATTCATATTTATAACTATTCGTCAAATAATGATTTTTATGATTTGACCAGATCCATATTTATCACTTTACCACTATTCGTCAAATAATGACTTTTATAATTTGGTTTCTTGTGATTTGACCAGATTCATATTTATCACTTTGATAACTAACAAAGATTACTTAACTAAACTAAGGTAAATTTTTTTAAATGACACTAATAATAAGGCAAGAAAATTTATGGCAAGTGGTTGTTAGGCCACATCAAAACCACATCGAAATTATGTGATCATAGACAAAAAAATA
This sequence comes from Solanum verrucosum, assembly GCF_900185275.1. Taxonomy (NCBI): domain Eukaryota; kingdom Viridiplantae; phylum Streptophyta; class Magnoliopsida; order Solanales; family Solanaceae; genus Solanum; species Solanum verrucosum. The sequence continues at coordinate 1,337,985 of NW_026020217.1, forward strand.
TTAATATATATATATTAGACAAGTCTATTGCTAAAACTAAACTTGTTTCACTAAGAATTTTATTTTATTTAGAAATATCATGATGAATATTATGAAAATGATGGTATGCCTCCTATAGAAGAAATAATGGAGATAGTGATCGAGATTCCAACATAATGATTATATACCTTCTAACAAAGAAAATAATGAAGATGGTGAGGAAGATAATGACAATGTTGGTGACTCTGATTATGTGTCCTAACAAAGATAATAATGGAGATGATAAGGATGATGCCGATGATGATAATGATGGTTATGGTGATAATAACAATGATGGAGATTCTAGAAATGATGATTATGATGATGAAAACACATAATCATCTCCTAAATTTCCATCATTGTTATTATCATCTTCCCCATCATCGTCATTATTGCCATCATCCGTATTAATTTTTTAGGACGCACAAAATCAGGATCTCCATTATCGTCATTATCTACATTATTTCCTTTGTGAGGAGGCATATAATCATCTCCTAAAACCTTTATCATTTCTTCTATTCGAAAGTGTAAAATAATAATATCTATTAATCTTTCTCATCACTAAAATCATCATGTTTCTTGTACAAATAATCAGTATACTTTTCATCAATTGGTTGTATCTCTATCACTAGTCAAAATAATTTTATAAAAAAATAATTATCTCTATAAAATTAACTATTATTATTCAGAACTCTGGTCATTTACTCTATTTTTATTTTAGAAAGTAAATTATAGCTCAAAATCTGTAAGATCTAGAATTGCAAAAGTCATTGCACCTTCAATAGGAAAAAAAAATTTAAAAAAAATGTAGATTATAAGAATTTTGAAAATAAAAATTGCACAACACTGATTAATTACATAATTGGCTAGATAGTTCCTTTATTTTGTTAAAATTTGTGTCAAAAAAATTAAATAAACAAACTAAAATTGAAAGAATACTAAATTTTAGATAACTATTGAGTAAGCTTAGCCATCTACCTAATATAATTAATTTTCTTCAATTATGTCTTAATGATTCTTACTTGAGCTTGTATTAAAATTTCAACTAGATTTGAAATTGCTATCTATTCCTAATAAAAAAAGAATTAAATTGTTTATTTTTCAATCAAAAGAACTTATCTTTCAAATTGGGTTAAGAATCATATACACTTTAAAAAAACTTTATTTTTTAAATGATTTATATGTCATGGTATACTTTAGTATTTTGTCTCTTCTATATTTTGTTATCAGTCAATCTTATTGATTTCACATACTTGAGTTTTAAAAAAAATGCCCCAATTGTAATAGGATGTAAGGATATATAAATAGTTAATGAAAATGTTTTGAACTTTTTTGCCTTCAATTAAAAATACTACTAAAAATTATTATTTTTTAGTGAAATTTCCCAAAGGAAAATATTTAGTGGCTATATTTATAAATATTTGATTAAATCGTGAGAAAATAAAAAATAATAGTATTTTCATACAAAAAAAAATAAGAAATTTTCCAATAGTTCAGTGGCTCTTTTTTTCACCTTGCATTTTTCTAGTAAGCTGGTTAAGTGAAAAATAAATGAAAAACCCGTATATTATTATAGTACAAAATTTCATTAATTTACCATGAAAAAATATTTATTTTTTAGTTGTTGTAGGTGTCTTAGAAGAAAGTGAATGAAGTTAAATTTATAATTATTGATTGCTCATGATGGATCGCATATTGTTACTGTCATTAAACAAATTTTTTTAAGAAGTAAGAATATTACAAAAAAAATCACGTATCCATAGTTTAAACATTGTCCATCGGAATGACTAAGTTGGTTCGGAGGGTAGTTATCCACATGGATGGATGACTCGGGATCGACTTCCCCCCTCAATGCCTTCAAAGTCTTGTATGGGTTATCCTAGGGTTTCAAAAAAAAAAAAGATTGCATAATCTTGGGGAAAAAATGAATTGAAATATTTACAGATTATGTTCATTTTATCTGCCAATTTTTTTTTAAAAAAATAGGTCTTTTATGAAAAAATGTATAATTTATTATAGGTTAGAAGAAACTATTTTTATATGGTTTCATCTATATAATAATTTTCTGTAGCTTTTAGAATTTTGTTATATTTTTAATTAATCTCGGGTTGCGTTATAGATGAAAGGAAATATAGATATCTCTCTTTTTATGGCTAGTGAAACTCTAAGAGGATTATTTATTAATACTAGTTTTTGGAACGCACGTTTGTCCCTGGTAATTACAACAAGATTGTTATATACTTAAAAAAAATTGAATTTCAGAATAGAAAATATGTGTATTGTTATTTAAATACAATTACAATATGTATAAATAGTTATTCATAAAAGTAAGTAATCAAAACTCAAAAGAGAAGTGTAACACCAAATTAAACCTTAACATCAAATAGACAATCTGACAATCATATCAAATAGTTCTAAGAAATTGTAAATTTCACATGAGTTATTAGTTGTGAAGAGAATATATAAAAAATTATCAATATTCATTACATTATTATAGCATCACAATAAATTATACAACTTCAGATGTACATTATGTTCATTCGACAAATATTCAAAAATAAGATGAAATAGAGTAGACTAAAAAACAATAAAATAACTAATAAATTCTAAAAAATTTAAATAACAAAAAGTAAAGAGAGAAACATCTCCAGTGTAAAAGAATGGAGGAACTTCCTCAATAACTAACAAAGCATATATAAATATATTTACCTCTTTTTTATTGCATATGTGATGACAAATTAAATCTATCAACAACTATACAGTCAAATAACTAAGAGTATGCATTAACATAAAGTGTATGTGATGAGCAATGTAATTACATCCACCAATAATCATCCATCAACAATTATACATATGATCAACTAAGTATGTGCATTTATATAAAGTGATTTTGAAAATAATTTTTTGGTATGTATATAATAAGTCAGGAATTATAAAAGTCATATAAAAATTGATGATATACATGACATCTATGAAAATTCGATTGGTTAAAGTTGGAATATGTAAAGTTCTAACTAAAATCTATATATGGGTGCCATATTAAGATGTATGGTAATTCAAAGGACATTTTTGTTCTTTAATGTTAAAGGATATTTCAGTTTTTAAAGGATATAATTTACTGCCTTCTTTTGTTACAAAACACTTCATCTACCAAACTCCACTTTAGAATGAAAACAAATTAAATATTTCGTGAATAAATTCTAACTAGAAATATAATGGATTAATACCATATAATTATTATTTAAAATTTATTAATTAGTTTATTAATAATTTTAAATTTAGTAAACGGGTAAAATCCTAATCCAACTTTGAAGTTAAGATCTTCCCACTTATAATGATATATATATATATATATATATATATATATATGATGATGATGAATATTTTATTATGTATTTATGTGCTCAATTATAATAAATTATAATTTAAAGTGTCTAAATTAAATTTATTTAAAAATCTAAACGATTGAATTACCTAATGAGATCTCGCCCTGCAATTTTTTTTAATAGAAAAAATAAATTATGTAATGAAAAGCATATTCTACATACCATAACTTTTAATTATTGATTTTTATGATTTGACTTCTTGTGATTTGACCAGATTTATATTTATTACTTAGATAGCAAACTAATTTTTCTTAAGTTAAAATACAGTAAATAACTTTAAATGAGACTAATAATAAGGCAAGAAAATTTATGACAAGTGGTTCTTAGGCCAAATCAGTATTACAAGGAAATAATGAGAACATAGAAAACAAATGTATATATGTCACACCCCAAAACCAGATGTGATGGCACGTGCCCAAACCCCACCGGACACGTCAGCCTAACACCCAAAAACCCGACGATACAGAATTTATAAAACAAGAATAAGATAGAAAGATAAGCGGAAGTCTTTAAATAAACTCAACATAACCCCAGAATTGGTTGTCACATGTACAAACCTCTAATACAGAATCTGAATAAAATATACAAGTCTCATAGTAAAGTTCTAGAATAGAACAGAACAGTAAATATAGATAACTTGAGGGCACGTCTGGAATGAACCGCTACCTCTCAAGTAAGTCTGAAAGCTCTAATATGAAGATGAGTAATAAGCCGGATCTGATAGAGCTGTCAACCTACACAACTGTGTAGAAGCAAGGGTGAGTACCAAAAGCAACAGGTACTCGCAAGTAACACTAAACTAAGCTAAACCAGCAGCTACAAACAACTCCTTTCAATTCCAACCGAACCACCGAAACTTCATTCTAACAGCGAACCAACAACCTATACTACACAATTCATAATCAATAGATATATCTAACAGTGTCTCAACATCAACCTCATATCCTCATGTAAGAGCAAATAGATCATATATCACATGAAGAGGAGCAAATATGAAAAATCCACACACCACAGACAAAGATGAAGTCAAATGCGATGCAAATGCAATAATGATGTCATGTAGTCGTGATGCATGTATGTCCTAAGATACACATCTGTTGACGTAATCAGACCGCGCTGAATACTCAAATCAGAACCCATGGGGGCCACACATGGACCATGTATCACCGCCGGAACCAGATCCCATCGGCATCCAAATCGCTAGCCGGAGCTAGTCCATCTCATATATCTCTAGCCGGAGCTAGTCTCAACTGTGTCTCATATCCATCCATCCTCATATCAGTGTCTCAGAACTCATGCAACAGATAGTTCACACATGAGATGAATAATGAATATGCATATGTCATCAATCACAATCATATCACGATCACATCATAGTATTACACATTATTTGTCTCAATCACAATCATATCACGATCACATCATAGTATTACACATCATCTATCTCAATCACAATCATATCACGACCACATCATAGTATTACACATCATCTGTCTCAACATCAATGTCTGTATCAATCATAGACTACTCATGCTCTTCTATCACCTCAATATCAGTTATCACATGACTTATTCAACAAATTCAAGTCACATATAACACATTTAGCTCGTTTTATTCCCCATCTTTCAATTACAACAATTTCAATCAACAAATAAAACTCATCCTCAATCCCCATTACTCCCCAACACAATTAGAAAAGTAGTCATGTGTAGTCTAAGAGTTTAACAAAGTTTAGAAGTCACTTGCCTCAAAACACTTCAACTAGTAACTCAAATTTGAGTTTTACCCTTCCGAGCACGCTCCAAATCACCACAATCTATTCATAAATGGAATCTCACAATCAATACGAATCTAACAACACCAATATTGTGAAATTTGGAGAAAAGGGTAAAATGGTCAAAAAAATCTCGTTCCGAAAAATATTCTCGAAATCTAGAAATTTTTAGTGAAAAATGTTCCCCAAGAAATTTAGAATCCAATAGTGAAAACCGTTTCGAAAAAGGAGTTGAAATGAGTTCACAAACTCAAATTTTCTATTAAATTCGGATTAGGCAAAAACCCCCAAATTTTTCAGTTGAGATCTCAAATTTTGATGTTAAAATCCATAAATAATCGATGGAAATCAAAGATATAAGTTGGAAATAACTTACCCAATGAATTCCTTGCGAAAACCCACTTGAAATCACCTATTTTTGAGCTCTCAAAGTCTAAAAATGGAGAAATGGGTATTTTTCAAGTTGGGGGAAAATGGCTACTGTTTTTGGCTTTAAAAATAAGAAAAAAGACTGCTGTTGCAGCTAAAAAGAAACACAGCAGCTGAAACAACAATAACACCAAAGTTTAAGTCCCCGTTGGACCCTCGGGATTCGTTCGAAATCTCGTGCACACAAACTAAATATGTATCCCCACTAAATTCGACATTCCGGACTCAATGGAACCGTCGGAATTTGAATTTGAGGACTCCTTGACCCGAAATTCAATAAGATGCCAAGAAACTAGTTTAACGCCAAAAAAAATTGAAACTCAAACGGAGCGTCTAAAAATTCAACCAAGACTCATTTTAGACTTAGAATCGCCTCCCGAAACCAACGGTACTCTCGGAATTTCAATCTGAGCCTCGGAACCTCATATGTTCACCGAAGTCAACTCTTTATCAAAATTTCACAACTTTAGCAACTTAGGACCTCAATTCTTCGTTTCAACTCCAAATTCGACTCCGTAACTTCACACAGACCCGTTTCGACATTCTAAAATTGCCGGAATCGACGGAAATCCGATCCGAGTCCCGAAACTCCAAATGACTCGAAAAAGCACTTTTTAACCAACTTTAACTCATAAAAACTCAACTTCTCAAAAACTCAACTTTTTACCAACTTTTCCTCAAACCAACTTTACAACCACAAAACATGGATCTCGGGGCAACTACCGAAAGGGCAAAATAGTCATTTCCACGAAAAATTACCAAAATAACCTTTCGGGTCATTACAATATATATTTCACATATATCTATTGTTAAAATTAAACTTGTTCAGTACTACAAATTTTTATTTATTTAGAAATATCATGATGAATACTATGAAAATTATTTTTCGTCTCCTAACCGAAGGAATAGTGGAAATTGATTGAGGTTCCAGCAAAATGATTACATACCTCATAACAAAGATAATAATGAAGAGGATGATGACGTTAATGATGATGTTGGTGATTCGAATTATATGTCTTAACAAAAATAACTATGGAAATGCTAAGGATGATGGTGTAGATGATAACGATGATGATGAAGATGATGATAACAATGATAGAGATTCTAGAGATGATGATAATGATGATAAAACACATAATCATCTCCTAGATCTCCTTCATTGTTTTTATCATTGTCATCACCGTTATCATCAGTGTTCTCAGTCGTGTTATTTTCATCATTATTTTTGTTAGGAGGCACATAATTTGGATCACCATCGTCATCGTCATCTTCCTCATCATCTACATTATTTTCTTTCTGAGGAAGCAAATAATCATCCCGCTAGAATCTTTATCAACATCTCTATAATTTCTTATGTTCGAAAGTGTAAATTAATATTATCCGTTAAATTTCCCTTTCATTAAAATCATATGTTTCTTGTACAAATAATCATTGTGCATGTCAGTGGCTGTATCTATCATTAGTCAAAATAATTTTATAAAAAAGCAATCATCTCTTCTAAATTAACTACTTTTATATCAGAACTATTGTCATTTACTTTCTTTTCTATCTGGAAAAATAAATTATAGATCAAAATTTATAAGATCTAGAATTGCAAAAGTCATTGCACCTTCAATAGGGAAAAAATATTAAAGAAAAAATGCAAATTATAAGAACTTAAAGAAAAAAAAATTCACACAACACTGATTAATTACACTACTGAATAAGCTTAATCATCTACCTAATATAATTAATTTTCTTCAATTTTGAATTAAACCAAGTTTGAGAAGGAATTAAGTGTTTTACTCTAATTAAGCCTATTTAATCTTGATTTAATTTTAAAATGGAAGGAAAAATCAAGTCACGTAATAGGAGGAAAACCAAGCAATCTTTATTTTATTATGAATAATTATTTATAGTGGCTAGATGAAGGATGAGAATCAAAAGGTACAAAATTACTATTTTACATTTTTATAAGAGATTTATCTACAATACACTTTTTCCCCACAATGCTCGAATCAATTAAAAATTTGTAACTTCACTAATTCATTAAAATCCCCAATCGAAAGATTTTTAAGCTAGGATATATTTTGCTAGAATATTCTTTCATTTATTTGACCACATAAATGCCCCATACTCAGTTCAAACCCCACTTTCACATTTGGCATGTAATTTTCTTAGCAAAACAATGATATAAACAGGAATGTAGGTTGTGACAACATTAAACAAACAAGTAGAAGTGCAAGAGACTACTAGCTAGTTGGAGATGATGAACATAAATGGTTTTCAAGTCTATCAAGGTGTTCCCTAGAGTTCTCTTGACCGCTTCATTAGGGTTTACTTCGTTGTTAGATGCCCTGCTGAAGTGTTTGGGGAACTCCCGGGCTCACTTTGAAATTCACATAAACTAATAGAAGTGGAAGAGTACTGGTTGTAGATAATGAACACAATGGTTCACGTATAATCTATCAAGATGTTCCCTAGGGTTCCCTTGACCACTTTATGAGGGCTTACTTTGTTGTTTGAAGCCCTGCTGAAATGTTTGGAAAAACTCCCGGATTCACTTTGAAAATTACACAAACAAGTAGAAGTGCAAGAGTACTAGCTAGACCTCCAAGTACGTTGTGTCGCCCCTGATCAAGCTATACACGACCAGTTAAGAAATTGTCAAGTTCCATTGATCTTCGAATTCAAAGTGATTGTTGATGAGTTGATCAAATCGGCACATAAATATAGCCATTGTTCTGTGCTCGTTGATCATCGTTACGTATTGTGACTTGGTGTTAAGATTAATATGTCATACATATACAAGCAAATAAATGAGAATGTAGTAATGTCATGGCAAAAACTATTTCAACTAAGAGTTGCAAAATATGTGAAGAGGATATATTTGGAGGATCCTCAATTATAAAGATGACATGCAAACATATGTTTCACTTAAATTGTATGAAAATTTTGTTTGATAGGAACAAAAGTTGCCCAACTTGTACTCCTATAATTGCCTAAATAAAATTTTATGGCAAGTCTAAGTGCCCTTTTTCATTTGAATTCATTGGATTAATAAACGATACATTTTACTTTTTTACTGTGATTGTACTTATGTAAGGTTTTTATTTTTTGTATTTATTGATAATGGTTATGGGAGTTGATTGTTATGAGTACTGTTATGTATATTTGAGCGATTTATGTGTACCTTGTTCGATACTTCATTAAGATTTGGTTAAGTAAGGCTCAACCTCCTTGTTTATACTTATCCGTGATTTCTTTATTTGTATTTTTAATAAATCATTACAAGACATTGTCTACTGTATAAATTTGCAGGAAAAAAAGGTGTACCTTGTTTGATTCTTTATCTCACAATGCCCCTTTGAGTTATATGTATCATGATGACCACAAAAGCTAGATAGATTTTGTGGTTACATGTTATTCCATTTTTTGAATTCAACACACAATCGTGACTAGGTTCAACTTGACCAAAATGCATTTTTTACCTTTTAAATTTTTGGTGTCAGAAAGGATATTAATTACTATCTTAAGTAAGCGTTTAATCAGAATTTGGAAGCATGGTTTTAAGTTTTGATTTTAAATCAATGTTTATTTATGAAATATGTGCAAAGATATGACTTCGACTTTAAATCATGTGGGATGATCTTATCAAAGTATAGGTAGTTATTACTATTCTAGACACATTGTATCCAAGTGAATTCACATGTATCTTGAGATACATAGACACACCTGCTCGCTTCCCTCGTCTTCCTCCCATCTCGCTCACCACGCTCCTATATATATCGGTATCCCAGATACATGCAAATCACACAAGATACATACGTACATACATATATATATATATATGATGTATCTAATATGTTTCACATGTATCTGGGATACATGACTATCTAGCCCGCCTCTCTCCCTATTTTAGGGTATCTAGTAGTAGAAATACAGTATCTAGGTGTATCTTTCTCAATTTTTGATAGAAAGCTCTTAATTAATGATAAGATACGTAATTATTTGAAAGTGTAGGTAGAATTAATATATATGGTATAGATATATATCTAATAAAGTAGTTTTTCCAGTTAATCATTCCCTTAGTAGATCTAAATTAATACTAAACATCAATTAATATGAATAGTATATAAAATACTCATATTGATCATTATTTCTTAAGAAACGTGTAAAGTCCAAACCGAATAAAATCGGAGGAGTAAGTATGAATACAAGAAATATTCATTGGAATAAACAATAGGCTGATCATAAAGCTAAGAATATACTCCTTGAGATTTTAATATTGAACCTGGTCTGCATTATTATCCAAGTGAAGGCAAATATGAATATAAATTCTCTGATCTAATTACATGTCTAAGCTTTTAGCTACCAAAATTAAAGGAGAACATTCTATGCACAAATAAAATTGACTTATGAACGTTATATTATTTTTGTTGACACCTTTTATTTTATCAATCATAAAGTAAATTGGACAAGATATCTAGTATATCTTTATAAAATATACACACCCCTCCGTCGCATAAGAGTCAAAGTATTTAAACGTCGCGATGTGAATTTGTATATGATTTTTTAAATGTATTTAAAAGAAATTTGACATATTTAAAAAAAATCTGAAAAATCGTATATAATAGTCTAATTAAAGAAAATAATTAATCATAAAAAATAGTAGTTATAAGGACCAGATGTAGTATTATACAAATTAAAAGCTACTAAATTAAATAACTTTTAAATACCTTAAGTTAAAACTTTGGTATAATAATTAGCAAGGGAAGCCATCCCCCAAACTTAAGAAAAAAAGTACAATATGAGGTGTAAAGACAAGGATTTAGAGAAGGAATTACTTTTTTTCCTGATATATTCTCAAACTTTAATATTACCCATATTTGTAGCGACATTCAATATAGTGTCACCCCATATCCTAGTTCAAACCCCACTTTCACATTTGACATGGAATTTTTTAGCAAAACAATGTTGTAAATAGGAATGTACATTGTAACAACATCAAACAAACAAGTAGAAATGCAAGAGTATTATACTACTAACTAGTTGGAGATGATGAACAAAAATGGTTTTCAAGTCTATCAAAGTGTTCCCTAGAGTTCCCTTGACCGCTTCATTAGGGTTTACTTTGTTGTTTGATGCATGCCCTGCTGAAGTGTTGGGGGAACTCCTGGGCTCACTTTGAAATTTACACAAATGACTAGAAGTGCAAGAGTACTGGTTGTAGATAATGAACACAATGATTCACGTATAATCTATTTATCAAGATTCCCTAGAGTTTTCTTGACCGCTTCATTAGGGTTAATTACTTTGTTGTTTGATGCCCTGTTGGAGTGTTTGAGGGAATTCCTGGGCTCACTTTGAAATTTACCCAAACGAATAGAAGTGCAAGAGTTGATGAACACAATGGTTATAGCACTAGTATTTCCATATTAAGTCATGAAGATATATATCCGACAATAAATTTTGAATATAAACATTTCTCATATTCCACTAAAAAGGGAGGAAATTAGTACTGATAAAAAAAAACATGGAATAAATAAAAAGATCTGTATATCAAAAATAATTTATTTTCATCAATGTATATATTCGTTTAATTTCTTGAATGTCATACACACTATTATCGTCATCAACTTCAGTCGTGCTATGATTGCGAGTTCCTTAAGCTCAAATCGCAAGATATTATCGTTAATTGTAACACATACTTCATCTGTCTCAATTTATGTTGATCATTTTTCGAGAGTCAAACAGTTTAAGTTTGATTAGGAATTTGCGCACGAAATTTTCAATTTTTTTGAAATGAAATTTATATATTTGTAAACTATGTAAAAAGTACTATATAAGTCACAATATGAAACTCATGAGTAACTCATTATGTTGCTTCATTCAGGAATAATGCATAAATGAATTGATTCTGAATAAAGGAAAATAAATTATTATGAAAATAAAATATATAAAATAAGAGAGTCTGTTGTAAATAAACAGAAGCATTCTTCTCAGGCTTTCATTCTTTAGTTTAGATAATTACGCTTAATTATCTTGATAGATAGGATGAGTTTATATAAAATTATAAATCTTTTGTAATATCTATGAACATTTTTCTGGGAATATTTAGTTGAAAATGTTTATAAATATCTCCAAAAAAAAAAAAAAAAGAAGTTGGACGAGCTAAGTTATGACTAGGAGTGGCAAACGAGCGAGTCGAGCCGAATATGAGTCGATCGAAAACGAGTTGAATAAAAATGTATAGTGTAAAATCAACCATTGATTTCGCATTAATATTCTGCTCATGTTGATCTAATCCATCTTAATTAAACTAAGTAAACTGTAAACAAGATTAGACAATTAGGAACTAAGGGTGTGTTTGGTATGAAGGAAAATGTTTTCCTAGAAAATGTTTTTTTGCAAAATAAGTAGATTTTTTACTTATTTTCTCATGTTTGGTTGGTGAGTAGAAAATATTTTCTAGAAAAGATTTTTAGTGTTTGATTTATGAATGAAAAACGTTTTTAAGAAATATCTTTTATTTTTACTAGAGTAGAAAATAATTTTTGAAATTTAAAATATTTTTTAAAAACAAACTTAATTTTTTTTTGTGGGGGGGGGGGGGGGGGGGGGGGGGTGGGGTTCGATCGTAGGGGTGAAAAAATGAAATTTGGAAGTTGAAAATATTTTTTAAAAAGTAAACTTAAATTTTATTTTTTTTTGGAGGGGGGGGGGGGGGGGTCGAGGGTAGATGTGAAAAAAATGAAATTTGGATGTTGAAAATATTTTTTAAAAACAAACTCAGATATTTTTTTGAGGGGTTGGATCGAGGATCGGGGTGAAAAATAAAATTTTGAAATTGAAAAATGAAAATATATTTTTTTAAAAACTTAAATATTTTTTGGGGAGTGGGGAAGGAGGGGGAATCAAGGGTAGGAGTGAAAAAATAAAAATTTGAAGTAGAAAATATTTTTTTAAAATGAATTAAATTTTTTTTTGAAGGGTGTGGCGGGCTGATGTGGGCAGGAGGGGGCGAGGGTGGGGGTAAATAAATAAAAAATTGAAATTAGAAATATTTTTTAAAAACCATTTTTTATATTATTTTTTTGGGGTAGTAGGGGGCTGGGGTTAGGGGAGAGAGTGGGGTAAAAAAATTGAAGTTAGAAACATTTTTTAAAAAAGAGTTTTTCTTTTTTTTTTTTGGGTGGGGGGGGGGTGTGGTTGGGGGCTGGTTTGAGGGTAGGGACAAAATAAATTGATTTTTTCAACCAAAAAAATTGTAATTTGAACTTGGAAGGGAGTTTTGGAAAATGTTTTCCTTAAGTTTTGAAGAAAAGTCATTTTCTTTTAATTTGAGGAAAATGAGTTGATTTGGAAAACATTTTACCCAACCAAACATGAGAAAATTAGAAAACATTTTCCGAAAAATATTTTCCTCCATACCAAACACACCCTAAGTGTAAAATCAACCATTGATTTCATAAAGTGAGTATGTAAAAACATTTAAAGAACTTGTTAGTAAAAATACACCGTTTAAAATAAATATTTGAGTTCAGCTAATTAAACTCGTACCGATTCATCCATTGATTTCATAAAGTGTACAAATTTTGTTGGACATCTCAAAATAATATAGTGGACAATATATTATTATTGAACGAAAAGAGTATGTAAAAAGCATTTAAAAAACTTGTTAGCAAATATATACCGTTTAAAACAAATATCTGAGTTCAGCTAAACTCGTACAGATCTTCTACGTTCAGACGAATATACATTAATTATTTATTTCATACTTGCAACATGTCCCCAATATGAGTATCCATATCTCTTTCTTGGCAGAGCAAACATATTAAATTTAGGTTTTTATAAATAATAAATGATTAGTGGAACTCTTATCCAAAAAAATAAAATTGGTGAGACTAGAACTCACTACTTTGCTAGTTCTCGTAATATGTTAAATTACCTTTATAGTTCACGTGTAAATTCCTCTTCAATGCACTTTGAGTCAAGATAAATGACCTTTAATTTCATTTATTTCTTTCTTTATATTCCCTCCGTTTTTTTTATTTGTTAAATTTTGACTTAATACACCTATTAAAAAAATAATGATTGGTATAGTGAGTTTACCATTTTAGCCCTATTAACTAACACTATAACAAAAATAATTTTTAGCGGCAATAAATATTGACATTAATAAAGAGTGCTAAAGTCTTTACCGTCATTAGTTAAGTTTCATTAGAACCAATATCGCTAAAGGCTTTAGGGACATATACAAAGAGTG
>NW_026020217.1:1351939-1704644 GCF_900185275.1 Solanum verrucosum
GAAGTTAGAAAATTTTTAAAAAAGAGTTTTCTTTTTTTTTGGGGGGGGGTTGGTTGGGGTTTGTGGGGGACAAAATAAATTGATTTTTTCAACCAAAAAATTGTAATTTGAACTTGGAAGGAGTTTTGGAAAATGTTTTCCTTAAGTTTTGAAGAAAAGTCATTTTCTTTTAATTTGAGGAAAATGAGTTGATTTGGAAAACATTTTACCCAACCAAAATGAGAAAATTAGAAAACATTTTCCGAAAAATATTTTCCTCCATACCAAACACACCCTAAGTGTAAAATCAACCATTGATTTCATAAAGTGAGTATGTAAAAACATTTAAAGAATTGTTAGTAAAATACACCGTTTAAAATAAATATTTGAGTTCAGCTAATTAAACTCGTACCGATTCATCCATTGATTTCATAAGTGTACAAATTTTGTTGGACATCTCAAATAATATAGTGGACAATATATTATTATTGAACGAAAGAGTATGTAAAAGCATTTAAAAAACTTGTTAGCAAATATATACCGTTTAAAACAATATCTGAGTTCAGCTAAACTCGTACAGATCTTCTACGTTCAGACGAATATACATTAATTATTTATTTCATACTTGCAACATGTCCCCAATATGAGTATCCATATCTCTTTCTTGGCAGAGCAAACATATTAAATTTAGGTTTTTATAATAATAAATGATTAGTGGAACTCTTATCCAAAAAATAAATTGGTGAGACTAGAACTCACTACTTTGCTAGTTTCGTAATATGTTAAATTACCTTTATAGTTCACGTGTAAATTCCTCTTCAATGCACTTTGAGTCAAGATAAATGACCTTTAATTTCATTTATTTCTTTCTTTATATTCCCTCCGTTTTTTTATTTGTTAATTTTGACTTAATACACCTATTAAAAAAATAATGATTGGTATAGTGAGTTTACCATTTTAGCCCTATTAACTAACACTATAACAAAAATAATTTTAGCGGCAATAAATATTGACATTAATAAAGAGTGCTAAAGTCTTTACCGTCATTAGTTAAGTTTCATTAGAACCAATATCGCTAAAGGCTTTAGGGACATATACAAAGAGTGTTAATTGCCGCTAAAATACATTTAATTGCCGCTAATGATCATTTTTTATGTAGTGTGATAGTCTTAAGCATTAACTCATCAATATTAATAACTTGAGGGTATAATAGGAAGAAAAAAATTTGTCCTTCCTTGCTTTGTCAAATATGACAAGTAAAAATAAGAGAAGTCAAATTAGGAAATATTTGACAAGTAGATAGGCACGGAGAAAATATTATTTTAGACTATTTTTCCTTGAACAGAAGTTCTACCATAAACAATCATTGTCTGGTACATTCTACTCTCTTTAAGCACAACTTTATTTGTTGATTACATGAAATATGTTTCGATGTTGTTGCTGACTTTGGAAAAGAAATATTCCTTGGTACATATAGGCTTAGAATATACTTCTTGAGCTCATAATATTGAACTTGGTCTATATTGTTATCCAAGTGAAGGCAAATTCCAAATAAAGGGAAAACATTCCATGCACAAATAAGATTGACTCAACGTTATATTTTCTGTTGATACCTTTCTATATTACCAATCATAAAGCAAATTGGACAAGATCTAGAATAACTTTATAAATATATACCCCTTCCTTTACACAAGAGTCAAAGTATTTAAATATCTCGTAGCATTTAAAAGAAATTTGACATGCATCAAAAATTATATTAATTAATTAATAATAAGAATTAGCCAGTGAATCCATTATTTCCAGTAAATAGATGCAAGATTTAATTTGTACATGAAACTTTAGGTATGAGAATTATGCAACATGAAACTATCACTTAAAACTTATAAATACACATGTAAAGAAAAAAAGAAGGAAAAAGTACAATTTGAGATGAAAGGAAAAAGGTCTGGAAAAGGAATTACTTTTTTTTCTGATATTCTCAAACTTTAATATTACCCAAATTTGTAGCCACATTCAACAAAATGTCACCACATATCCAAGTTCAAAACCCACTTTCATATCTTGCATGGAATTTGCTTACCAACACAATATAAATAGGAGTGTATGTTATAACAAGATTAAACAAGCCAATGGTAGTGCAAGAGTACTAGTTGGAGTCTTGGAGATAGAGAAAAATGGTTCTCAAGTCTATTAAGGTGTTCACGAGAGTTCCCTTGACCACTTCATCAGGGTTTAATTACTACGTTATTTGATGCCCTGTTGAAGTGTTTGGGGGAACTCCCGGGTTCACTTTGAAATTTATACAAACAAATAGAAGTGGTAGAGTACTAATGGGAGATAATGAATGCAATGATTCATTTCTATAACTATCAAGGTGTTATCGAGAGTTTCCTTGACCACTTCATGAGGGATTAATATCTTCATTTTTGATGCCCTGTTGAAGTGTTTGGGGGAACTCCGGGGTTCACTTTAAAGTTTACACAAACAAATAAAAGTGCAAGCGTACTAGAGGTAGATAATGAATGCTACAATTCATGGCTACATCTATCAAGGTGTTCCCAAGAGTTCCCTTAACCACTTCATGAGGGCTTAATTACTACATTTCTGATGTCCTGCTGAGTGTTTGGGGGAACTCCTGGGATCACTTTGAAATTTACACAAGTAGAAGTGCAAGAGTACATGATGAATGTGATGATTCATGTCTACATCTATCAAGGTATTCTCGAGACTTTTCTTGACCACTTCATAAAGGCTTTATTACTTCATTTTTAATGCCCTACTTAAGTGTTTGAGGGAACTCCCAGATTCACTTTGAAATTTACACAAACAAGTAGAAATGCAAGAGTACGAGCTGAAAAGTATGGGAAATGACGAATGCAATGATTTATGTCTACATCTATATATCAAGGTGATCCCTAGAGTTCCCTTGACCACTTCATTAGGAATTAATTACTTCATTTTTAATGTCCTACTGAAGTGTTTGGGGGAACTCCTGGGTTCACTTTGAAATTTACACAAACAAGTAGAAGTGCAAGAGTACAAACTGGAAAGTACTGGAAATGATGAATGCAATTTTTTATGTCTCTAAATCTATCAAGGTTATCCCGAGAGTTTCCTTAATTCACCACTTTGTGAGGATTAATTACTTCATTTTTTGATGTCCTATTGAAGTGTTTGGCTGAACTCTCAGGTTCAATTTCAAATATACACAAATAAGTAAAAGTCCAGAAATTCTAACGAGAGATATTGAATGCAATGATTCATATCTACATCCGGTGTTTCGAAAGTTTCTTTGACCACTTCATGAGGGATTACTTACCTCGTTTGAAGCTCTACTGAAGTGTTTGGGGACTCTCAGGCTCACTTTGTAAATTTACACAAACAAGTAGAAGTGCAAGAGCATTAATTTAAGTTGGTGGAACTACACGACCAAAAATACTCTCATGTTTTTTTGTTTCTGGACTATTATATATGTATTATATAGTGTTTTCAGGGCTATTGAATAATATTATGTACTATTTTTGTAATATAATGCAGTGATTTATAAATACAAACTATCATTGTATTTCATTTCACAAACACTAGTATGGTCGTAACCAATATATATTAATTTAATTTGTGGTATCGTATCTTACTAAATACATCAATACACCTTAAACTTGCTAATAGATTTTATTTTTAACATTCAAATCATGGTGTGATTTAATTAAGCATCTATCACATGTTAAAGTGTTTCAATTAAGCACTTTCAACTAAAAAAATTTAGAAGCGCCTATTACGTAAAATTAGTTAATCATATAAAATATATTTGAATTAACTATAAATATCAATATCAATTAAAACATGCATGTGATTTAATATTTTATTGGGGATAACACATAATTAGTGTCAAATAAAAATATTGTATCAATGTTACGACCCAAGAGTACCCCCTAGACGTAACACGACGTACAAGATTATGAAGAGCCTCATACAAGCCTCTTAGCATATCATAACATAAGAACATAGGAAAATGGTGTGGAGTTTAAAACTTTTTCTTTTACAATCGAAGTCTTTTTATAAAAACAAGTGGGAGTCTAAACTTTTTCTCAAACCATCTATAACAATTAAGACTACAACTTCGGGACGTAGCCCATACAAAAGCTCAAAACGCAAAATAAAAGACATAAAGGAAATAGTGGGTTTGTCCTCGTAGCTATGAGGACTCACCAAATCTTCAACTCCTTGCCCCTTAGAAACCTATCTTCCAAGAATAGAACTCAAGTCTCCAAACCCTACACTTTGTGAAAAATGTATATGAAATATGGGTTAGCACAAAGATGTACTAAGTATGATAGCCATGCATAAAATCCTTTAAAACATGCAAAAAGGGACATTTTGGTTGAAAAGCATGCATTTACTAAGTTGAGAATCATTATGCACTTTTAGTGTAAAACACAAATCACAAGCATGCTCATCAAATAATTCATTATAGCATAATAAAACTATCTCTTAGGTAACCCTAAGTTATACTTGTGCAATGTATTAATGGAATCCCATAATACCACTCATACTAAGTATCCCTATTAGACCACCATAGTCATGTTTACCGTTCTTGGATCCCATCTTTAGCCTATTCTTATAGACAAGTAAACATGCACATTTAATAAGTCATGACAAGGAAAGCAACTCATAGCAACAATCCAAATTAACATACAACATTATAAGTAACCTTTACATCAAATGAAATTACCATTTAGGCACAAGCACATTCATTACATGAGTCAGCTTGACAAAGAGGAACATACCATAACCACTCTCAAAGCCTACTTGTGCAATGCATGGATGAAGTCCCATACCCCACCCACACTAAGTAGTACCTCTTGAATAGCCATAATATATCCTAGACTTGACCTTGTGGAAATTAGCCTTAACCGACGTAGACCATGTGAGCTTGCATGGAATTCGGTGTCATGCCCCACACCGAAAAGAGGTGTCATACTTGCCTAGGGTAGAACTAAAATGTATTAGCTTGGAAATGAATCCAATGGCTAAATAACCTACAGGGGCACATAGTTATGGGATAAGGAGATTGCTACTAGAAACTCAACCTTAACGGGGGAGCTTCCATCTCATGAGATTAACTTTAGAAACCCGGCCTTTCTTAATGGGAGAGCCTCTATCTCATATTCAATATCCACTCGGTGCTAAGCATTGATTACCACGATTACATGTTTAGTCTTGAATTAAATTTACACTCATTATGGAGTATCTTACCCTCCATCCAACACAATTCATAAAGAGAGTTCATAGATTCATTAGGTGAGAATGGACTTTCAACCTAGAATATTCATTATGTGAGAAGAACTTTCACACTCTATTCATTATGTGTTTATGAGAATGAACTTTCAATCAACACAATAATATCTTCATAATCATGGAATAATCATATTTAAGTGTGTGTGAGTGAGAATAGACTTTCAACAACACCTCAATTACTTCAAAGTCATGATTACTTTACTTTCTCAAAAGATGGTCTTAAATTATGAACACACTTTCATAAGCATGTATAATATCATATATTCCGCCCTTTAAGGACCAAAGACCATATTCAATCAACACATCTAGCATTCATTAGCTTAGACATGGATATAATCATAGTTCAAGTAATCAAGTCATAAATGCCTGATCTCAAACACTCATAATATAGGTCATGTTGGTGGAGTTCTTCCACAATAAAATCACATGCAATCCAACACACACAATAGCTTCCCACTTAAAGCCTTAGCATCATTAGCTCATTTATATTAGCTTTTACCATTAAAGCCCTAGAAGTCATCTTCATACTACAAGCCTTACTCTCAAGCAATACCTCACATGATCATCATATATACCTAATTCTCAAGATAATCCAACCACATGTTTCATTCTTAACCCATTATAGTCATATAACATTATACAAACTAAATCTCCATATCATTAAACCATGATCCATCATATAAGCCCTAATCTAGTCAATTCATGTTTACAAGCTTTACTTTTAAGTAATTCATCTTCAGTTCCTCTAATCTCAAGTAATTCATAAAGTAGTTCATCAATCTTAGAAGGTCACATCTAAGCCCTCAATTGCCTCTTCCATGGCATAAACCAAACTACATCAATTTCACCTTAAAATCTTAGGTTAATTAATAATACATGTATAATCATACTAAATTCATGTAATTACATCATAAACAATCATTATCCATTCAATTGTATCAACATATAATAATACTCACACTTTAAGATTCACTTTAGGAAAATTAGGAAATTCATGGATCCTTGAAGAATTCATCTTAAAACAGTAGCAATTCATCAATTTGACCATAATATAAAGCAATTAAACCATTGAAAACGTATTTAGAAAGAATCCATGACTTGGAGTGAAAATCCTAGGTTTGGGAGAATTTTCTACTTTGAAATTGGAAGTTTGAGGACTTCATGGATGAAAGAATTCCATGAATCAAAGACTACCATACCTTAGATGAAGATTCCTCACAAATTTGGGTAGAAAAGATGAGTTCTTGAACCTTAGACTTCTACTTCTTCTTCTTCAATGGAGGTTTTAGTGATAGAAATATTTGGGGGTAAAGTTGGTTATGATTTGGGGGTCTTGGAATTTTTGAAGTAAATAGGTTAGGTAATGGTTTAAAAGTACTTATATAAGTCTATTAAAATAATATAAAACAACCCCACATTAAAATAATTAAACTAGGAATTACCTAAAACCAACTTACCTTGGCCGAACCTGGGCAAAAGTACATGCAGCACCTACGCCCATGACCCACGGACCGTGGGTGGGTCTACGCCCCATCCTGAAGGTCATGGGTGGTGGTCTGCAACCCCTCACTTGGGGTCTTGACCTACGAGCCTCCCCCACGAGGCGTGGATGGACATACGCCCAATAGGTCCCATTCGTAGGTCAAATCATTTTGGCAGCTTGGGTAGATTTGGGGTTAGATTTTAGGGACGTCCTCCTCAAGGACCCCTTGGTTGGTCCTTGGAGTCGTACCTTAATGTTTAACCCCTAAACCCCTCACCCTAAGTTCGGAAAGCCAATTTACAACATTAACTCTCACATCAAACTCTAAAACTCTCACATAAGGCTCTAGTTTCACCTACTAGTTTTACGGGGAGTAAAAATCATGTGTTCAGATTCTCAATAGAAATAAGTCATAATTTGAGTGTCTAAATAAATTTTACTCCATTTTAAAGAATCGTTAATGTATTCAACCAAAATATTATTTTAATTCAACTTAATTGTTTATAACTATATGTCGCAGACATAATTGAATAAATACTTACATAATAAGAACCGTCCAATGTGCCTCCTTTTAATAGAGAAAATGTATTAGTGAGTGACATGAATATTCTAACTACTCATCAAATAATGATATTTATGATTTAACGAGAGTCACATATAACACTTTGATATCTAATTAATAGAGCCGCCATCTAGGCCCGTTGGGTAGGCCTGGCCTAATTCGTGATTTTATAGGGTTGTACTACGATTTTTGGAGCCCATTTGAGAAAAGAGATTTTTAGCCCGACCTGAATAAGTCTGCCAATTTGTGGTGCTTGAGAAATATGGATAGGCCTGGCCCGTGGGCCAAATAAAAATTAGTTAAAAAATAAAAATAAAATAGAGTATTAAAAATAACAAGAGTCTAAACTCAAAATTTGGTTAAAGTTTGAAATATTACAATTTAAATACAAATTATGTACTAAATATAATAAAAATCTCCTAAAATTTCTAGGGAATCACTATGTAGCCTATGGAATATTGTCATAGTTTTTGTGTTTTATTATGATCAATGGAAAACAATTAGGTTAATATTTCTATTTAGCTATTTATGCCTTTACTTGAAATCAAACTTAATAAATATTAGAAAGATAATTTTATTTGTGCATTTGATTAACAAGTAGTAACACTAACAACATGTAATATTGTCTTGTCGATATTTATGATAATATTTTTAAATTATAATTTAATTTAAAAAATTATAAAAAAATATACTTTTAATAAAAGAGGATTGGCCCTGTAAAGCCCGTAGCCCACGTACTTGTGGGCTGGGCCGACCATTTTCTAGCCCACACAAAAAATGGGCTAGCTCGGCCTGACCCATCAAATTTCAAAGCTTGTATGGGTTAACCTGAATGAGGTGGACCAGCCTATATTGACAGCTCTATTGATTAAGATTAGTTTATTAAAAAAAAAAAAGATTAGTTTATTAAAATAAAAAAGGTAAAAATAATAATTTTAAATGAGATCTAATAAGGCAAGAAAAAATATGGCAAGTGCTTGTAGGCCACATTAGAATTACATAGACAATAATCCCAAATATATCTACTCATATAAATATGAAAGCACGTGATTTTGCAAAAAAAAAAAATATGTCTAGACTAATCATATTTAAGGTGCTAAAGATTATAAATTTTATTTTGATTTTCTTCAAATCATGATATACTCGGTCAATTTAATTTATGTTACATTATTTTTTTATTAGTCCTTTTTTAGTGAACGGAAGTATATCCTAAAATACTTTGACTATTCTTCAAATAATGATTTTTATTATTTGATTTCTTATGATTTGACCGGATTCATATTTATAACTATTCATTAAATAATGATTTTTATGATTTAACCAGATTCATATTTATAACTATTCGTCAAATAATGATTTTTGTGATTTGACCAGATCCATATTTATCACTTTACCACTATTCGTCAAATAATGACTTTAATAATTTGGTTTCTTGTGATTTGACCAGATTCATATTTATCACTTAGATAACTAACAAAGATTACTTAACTAAAATAAGGTAAATTTTTTTAAATGACACTAATAATAAGGCAAGAAAATTTATGGCAAGTGGTTGTTAGGCCACATCAAAACCACATCGAAATTATGTGATCATAGACAAAAAAATATTTATATATATTAGACAAGTCTATTGCTAAAATTAAACTTGTTTCATTAAGAATTTTATTTTATTTAGAAATATCATGATGAATATTATGAAAATGATGGTATGCCTCCTAATAAAAGAAATAATGCAGGTAGTGATCGAGATTCCAACATAATGATTATATACCTTCTAACAAAGAAAATAATGGAGATGGTGAGGAAGATAATGACGTCCTAACAAAGATAATAATGAAGATGATAAGGATGATGCCGATGATGATAATGATGGTTGTGGTGATAATAACGATGACGGAGATTCTAGAAATGATGATTATGATGATGAAAACACATAATCATCTCCTAAATTTCCATCATTGTTATTATCATCTTCCCCATCATCGTCATTATCGCCATCATCCATATTTTTTTTTTAGGACGCAAAAAATCAGGATCTCCATTATCGGTATCATCTTCATCATTACCTACATTATTTCCTTTGTGAGGTGGCATATAATCATCCCCTAAAACCTTTATCATTTCTTCTATTCGAATGTGTAAAGTAATAATATCTATTAATCTTTCTCATCACAAAATCATCATGCTTCTTGTACAAATAATCAGTATAACTTTCATCAATTGGTTGTATTTATATCACTAGTCAAAATAATTTTATAAAAAATATAATTATCTCTATAAAATTAACTATTATTATTCAGAACTCTAGTCATTTACTCTATTTTTAATTTAGAAAATAAATTATAGCTCAAAATCTATAAGATCTAGAATTGTTAAAGTCATTGCACCTTCAATAGGAAAAAAAAATGTAGATTATAAGAATTTCGAAAATAAAAATTGCACAACACTGATTAATTACCCAATTGGCTAGATAGTTCCTTTATTTTGTTAAACTTGGTGTCAAAAAAATTAGATAACAAACTAAAATTGAAAAAATACTAAATTTTAGATAACTATTGAGTAAGCTTAACCATCTACCTAATATAATTAATTTTCTTCAATTATGTCTTAATGATTCTTACTTGGGCTTGTATTAAAATTTCAACTAGATTTGAAATTGCTATCTATTCCTAATAAAAAAGGAATTAAATTTTGCAATCATGACAACTTATCGTTCAAATTGGGTTAAGAATCATATACACTCTAAAAAAAGAACTTTATTTTTTAAATGATTTATTTCTTATGGTGTACTTTAGTATTTTATCTCTTCTATATTTTGTTATCGGCCAATCTTATTGATTTCACATACTTCAGTTTAAAAAAAATGCCCCCAATTGTAATAGGATGTAATGATATATAAATAGTTAATGAAAATGTTTTGAACTTTTTTGCTTTCAATTAAATATACTAATAAAAATTATTATTTTTTAGTGAAATTTCCACAGGAAAATATTTAGTGGCTATATTTATAAATATTTTTATTAAATCGTGAGAAAATAAAAAATAATAGTATTTTCATACAAAAAAATAACAAACTTTCCAATAGTCCAGTGACAATCTTTTTTTCACCTTGCATTTTTCTAGTAAGCTGGTTAAATGAAAAATCCATATATTATTATAGTACAAAATTTCATTAATTTATCATGAAAAAATATTTATTTTTTAGTTGTTGTAGGTGTCTTAGAAGAAAGTGAATGAAGTTAAATTTATAATTATTGATTGCTCATGATGGATCAATACTGTCATTGTCATTAAATAATTTTTTTTAATAAGTAAGAATATTACAAAAAAAAAATCATGTATCTATAGTTTAAATATTGTCCATCAAAATGACTAAGTTGGTTCGAAGGGTAGTTATCCACATGCATGGATGACTCGGGATAGACTCCCCCCTCAATGCCTTCAAAGTCGGGTCTAGGTTATCCTAGGGTTTCAAAAAAAAAAAGAATGCTTAATCTTGGGGAAAAAAAGAAATTGAAATATTTACAGATTCTGTTCTTTTTATCTGCTATTTTTTTTAAAAAAAATATGTCTTTTATGAAAAAATGTATTTTTATAGTTTATTATAGGTTAGAAGAAACTATTTTTATATGGTTTCATCTATATATTAATTTTCAGTAGCTTTTAGAACTTTGTTATATTTTTATTAAATTTCGGGTTGCGTTATAGATGAAAAGGAAATATAGATATCTCTTTCTTTTATAGCTAGTGAAACTCTAAGAGGATTATTTATTAATACTAGTTTTTGGAATGTGTGTTGCACGTTTGTCCTAGGTAATTACAACCAGATTTTTATATAATTAAAAAAATGAATTTCAGAATAGAAAATATATGTGTATTGTGATTTAAATACAATTACAATATGTATGAATAGTTATTCATAAAATTAAGTAATCAAAACTCAAAAGAGAAGGTGTGTAACACCAAATTAAAGCTTAACATCAAATAGACAATCTGACAATCATATCAAATAGTTTTAAGAAATTGTAAATTTCACTTGAGTTATTAGTTGTGAAGATCTCACATAATGTTTGAAGAGAATATATAAAAAAATTATCAATATTCATTACATTATTATAGCATCACAATAAATTATACAACTTCAGATGTACATTATGTTCATTTGACAAATATTCAAAAATAAGATGAAATAGAGTAGACTAAAAACAATAAAATAGCTAATAAATTCTAAAACTTTTAAATAACAAAAATTAAAGAGATAAACATTTCCAGTGTAAAAGAAAGGAGGAACTTCCGCAATAACTAACAAAGCATAAATAGATTTACCTATTTTTTATTGCATATGTGATGAGCAATTAAATCTATTAACAATTATACATTTGAATAACAAAGTGTATGCATTAACATAAAGTGTCTGTGATGAGCAATGTAATTACATCCACCAATAATCATCCATCAACAATTATACATCTGAATAACTAAGTATGTGCATTAATATAAAGTGATTTTGAAAAAAACTTTTTGATATGTATATAATAAGTCAGGAATTATAAAAGTCATAAAAAAAATTGATGATATACATAACATCTATGAGAATTCGATTTGTTAAAGTTGGGATATGTAAAGTTTCTAACTAAAATCTATATATGTGTGCCATATTAAGATGTATGGTAATTCAAAGGACATTTTTGTTCATTAATGTTAAAGGATATTTTAGTTTTTAAAGGATATAATTTACTGCCTTTTGTTGTTACGAAACACTTCATCTACCAAACTCCACTTTAGAATGAAAACATATTAAATGTTTCGGGAATAAATTTTACCTAGAAATATAATGCATTAATACCATATAATTATTATTTAAAATTTATTAATTAGTTTATTAATAATATTTAAATTTAGTGAAGGGGTAAAATCGTAATTCAATTTTGAAGTTAAGATCTTTTCACTTATCATAATATATATATGTATATATATATATTTGATGATGAATATTTTATTAATATAAATATTTTATTATGTATTTATGTGCTCAATTATAATAAATAATAATTTAAAGTGTCTAAATGAAATTTATTGAAAAATTTAAAGGATTGAATTACATAATGAGATCTCGCCCTGCACTTTTTTTTAATAGAAAAAATAAATTAGGTAATGAAAAGCATATTCTACACACCATAACTCTTAGTCAAATAATGATTTTTATGATTTGACTTCTAATGATTTGATCAGATTTATATTTATTACTTTGATAGCAAACTAATATTACTTAGTTAAAATACAGTAAATAACTTTAAATAAGACTAATAATAAGGCAAGTAATTTTATGACAAGTGGTTCTTAGGCCACATCAGTATTACATGGAAATAATGAGTACATAGAAAAAAATGTATATATATATCACATAGATCCATTGTTAAAATTAAACTTGTTCAGTACTACAAATTTTATTTATTTAGAAATATCATGATGAATACTATGAAAATGATTTTACGTCTCCTAACCAAAGGAATAGTGGAAAGTGATCGAGGTTCTAGCAAAATGATTACATAGTTCTTAACAAAGATAATAATGAAGAGGATGATGACGTTAATGACGATGTTGGTGATTCTGATTATATGTCTTAACAAAAATAACACTGGAAATGATGAGGATGATGGCGTGGACGATAACGATGATGATGAAGATGATGATAACAATGATAGAGATTCTAGAGATGATGATAATGATGATAAAGCACATAATCATCTCCTAGATCTCCTTCATTGTTATTATCATTGTCATCACCGTCATCATCAGCGTTCTCAGCCGTGTTGTTTTCATCATTATTTTTGTTAGGAGGCACATAATTTGGATCACCATCATCATCGCCATCTTCCTCATCATCTACATTATTTTATTTGTGAGGAAGCATATAATCATCCCGCTAGAATCTTTATCAACATCTCTATAATTTCTTCTGTTCGAAAGTGTAAAATAATAATATCCGTTAATTTCCCCCTTCATTAAAATCACATGTTTCTTGTACAAATAATCATTGTACTTGTCAATGCTTGTATCTATCATTAGCCAAAATAATTTTATAACAAAACAATCATCTCTTCAAAATTAACTACTATTATATCATAACGATGGTCATTTACGTTCATTTCTAATCTGGAAAAATAATGTATAGATCAAAATTTATAAGATCTAGAATTGCAAAAGTCATTGCACCTTCAATAGGAAAAAAAAATTAAAGGAAAAATGCAAATTATAAGAACTTAAAAAAACAAAATTCACACAACACTTTTTCCCCACAATGCTCGAATCAATTCAAAATTTGTAACTTCACTAATTCATTAAAATCCCCAATCGAAAGATTTTTAAGCTAGGATATATTTTGCTAGAATATTCTTTCATTTATTTGACCACATAAATGCCCCATACTCAGTTCAAACCCCACTTTCACATTTTGCATGTAATTTTCTTAGTAAATCAATGTTATAAACAGGAATGTATGTTGTCACAACATTACACAAACAAGTAGAAGTGCAAGAGACTACTAGCTAGTTGGAGATGATGAACACAAATAATTTTTAAGTCGATCAAGGTGTTCCCTAGAGTTATCTTGACCGCTTCATTAGGGTTTACTTCATTGTTTGATGCCCTGCTGAAGTGTTTGGGGGAACTCTCGGGCTCACTTTGAAATTCACATAAATGAATAGAAGTGGAAGAGTACTGGTTGTAGATGATGAACACAACGGTTCACGTATAATCTATCAAGGTGTTCCCTAGAATTCCCTTGACCACTTTATGAGTTCTTACATTGTTGTTTGAAGCCCTGCTAAAGTGTTTGGGGAAACTCCCAGGTTCACTTTGAAAATTACACAAACAAGTAGAAGTGCAAGAGTACTAGATAAAAATGATGAATACAATGATTCACGTATAATCTATCAAGGTGGTGTTTCCTAGAGTTTTCTTGACTGCTTCGTGGGGGCTTACTTTGTTGTTTGAAGCCCTGCTGAAGTGTTTGGGGAACTCCCGAGTTCACTTTGAAAATTACATAAACTAGTAGAAATAGGAATACTAGCTAGAGATGATGAGCATAATGGTTTGCATATTTATCTATCAAGGTGATTCCTAGAGTTTCCTTGACTGCTTCATGACGACTTAAGTGTTGAGTCTATTGGTCACTTTTCAACTTTAATGAAGTCTTAAAGACCATTCTACCCCCAAAAATTGTTTGCTAAACGCCATTGTCAACTAGCCCAAAATAATTCTTGTTAATAAAGTGATTATCATCATTTGATAATAAGAACGAGTGATAATTAAGTACAATATAGTCAGTTTCATAATTGTTACGCCCCGAGCCTAGACCCTGGGCGGGACTGCCACTCGAAAACCATTGTTGGCCCCAAGCGAACCCTTGGCCTGGCTTACTTAACTCAGCGGAAGACAATATTCATACTCATAATGATTAATAACACTTAACTGAACCAAATAATAAAATAATTGAGAATGTTTAAAGGTTAAAACATTCAACTTGGCCAAAAGTGGCAACCCAAGTCTTAACAATAAGAAATGATAATGAAAAGACTCAAAGGACTAACATTTGACTGTCTATGAAGCCTCTAAAACAACTGAGATGGATGTTGGGACAACCCAACAAAATCCTAATGAACTAACTAGAAAGCAATGAAAATAGATCCTCCGGAATGCTAGGAGGCCCACCGACTGACTCTGAACTGCTCACTGGATCAACGGTGTGTTGGAATGCCAATCCTAGTTACATGTGTCTGCATCATACGACGATGCAGGCCAACTGGCATCAGGACATTGAATGTACGAGGATGCAAGTTGGAATGATAAAATAACATAGGCTGGAAAGGGAACCTGAAAGAAACACTTACCTTGGCTCTTCTCAACTCATGAATACTTAACTGAACTTATTTCAATATAAAGAAGTTTAAAACAAGTGCAATATAAAGAAAAGCTATTTAAAAACATGATGTCAACTCTGTGTATATACAAGGATACAACATAACTCTGAAATGTATGTAAAAATACAATAAACTGATGTATATAAAAATACAATAACTTATGTGGGAGTTTCTCTAACCGACAGCCATCACATAAGAGCTATAGGGATGATACATCGATCTACCTCACGCTGCCAGCGCATCCTATACCCGGCCAGAGGTATAGGACCTGAACTACTAAATGGATCCACTAGTCTATTGTGAAAAGGGTTCATCTAAAAAGTATGACCATTTTCTACCCATGGTGGCTACATGATTTTATGGAGATATGAGTTATCTGAACTCATGCTCGCCCCCAATTTGGTGCTCAATACTACTCCCAAAATATACTAGCTCTTATATTTAAAAAAAAAAACATATTTCATCTGTAATTTGAGATTAGTGCTCAAAAACTTAGCTCAAAGGATATCTTGGAAATCTCAGTTTCCTTTCTTCCTTCATTTAGAAAGCTATTACTCTTTTCTAAAAAACTAGCCCGAAGACTCTTTGGAAATCTCAGCTTCCGTTCTTATTTAAATGTGAAAAAAAACATTTAAAACCCTTTGGGAATACATAGTCCCCATATACCTTTGAAGAAATAAACTTCAAACTTTACTCTTTACTCTTTACTCAACTTGAACTTTAAGTCTTAAAACAAAGTTAAAACATTTGGAAAAGACTTTTGGAAAACTCTAAGAACTTCTCTTAACTTGACTCTTACTTTTCTTGACTTTGATCTTAACTTTCCTTGAATTGGATTATGGATTCAAGGTTCATGATCTCATGTTTATGGATGATTTCATCATGTTTAGATGTACCTTAGAGTGTTGGAATCAAGTAGAAAACATAGGTACATTGCTAAGGAACAAGTACGAAAAGATGGGGGAAGAATGGGAAGAACCGGTGTCCCTGGCGCTCTGAGAGGCGCGGGGTGCCAGCCCTTGAGATTCAAGGACCAAGTTGGGGCGCTCTGAATGGCGCGTCTCCACAGAGCCCCACATTCAGGGACTGCTTTGGGGCGCGCTGGCTGGCGCGACGCCCCACCACCTTCCCCAGGTGTTTGACGTCTTTTCTTCTCTGTTTTTCAACTCTAAACCGTCTAAACTTCATTGGTTCTTTCCCCAAACACTTAGGATCATTTATACCCTCAATATATGATAGATTCAAACCGAAATTGCACCTGGAAACATGAATCAAATTGCAAGAAACTTCAACAAAACAACCCACAAGAATTCAAACGAATTTCATCAAGAACTCGAAGGATTTACTTTCAAATCACACATATTTTGTTGAATTGAATTATGATTGGGGCGTGTGGGTGAACTAACCCAACGCTATGTGATCTCACATACCTTGTAGGGATCACTCCCGACGAATTCCACAAGCTATCCTTGACAAAATCGACTAACCTTGAACGTTCTTCTCCTTTCTCCTCTTTTCTCCTCTTCTCCAAGCCCTAGCGTGAAAATTCACTTTTCTAAAACAGACTAAAATCTGAATTTATCCCAATTAAACTCCTAAAAACGAATTAGAATAATTAGGTAAGGAAAAGACTAAATTAACCTTCAAAAATCCGGATTAGACTTTCCTTAATCCACTAGCCCAACTTCCAAAGGGGATAACTTATTCATACAAACTCGGAATCGCACAAACTCGGAGGCGTTGGAAAGATCATTCCAAGAGCTTTCCAACCATGTCTGGAAGTACACCTAACTCATCTTGAGCTAGGAGTTATAGCCGTTTGAAGTTGACCAAAACTCAACGTTTCCTAACTTAAACAAATTTCCAGTTTTTCATTCTTTCCAAAAATGACTATTTCGAATTATTAGCTTCTTCCTAGTTATTTTAAATTGTGAGATGTTACAATAATATTCTCATCCGACTTCAATACAATATCCCTTGGCAAATGAAGATTATCATTACACGTATTCAAAATATTTCAAGTACTATTACTTGTGAGGTTAGACATTGTTACTGGGAGGCCAACCAAGTTGTATATGCCTTGACAAAATGGAGTATTATAAATGAGGATTTTATTTTTTTTTGCACAGGCTCACCTACCATCGATAGCCATCAGACCTTACAAACTTGATCTCATACAAATGGAGTCCCTGAGGCATAAGCAGAGGAATAATTATTTGTATAGAACTAATCCAGTTGAGATGTTATAGTTAATTTTGTTTATTACGCTGGACTTTTAAATTTGTACAAAACTTGTATAGTTTTTTTGTTTATTACGCTGGACTTTTAAATTTGCACAAAACTTGTATAGTTTTTGTCAGAAAAAAGAAATTCTCATCCGACTTCTTACACTTGCTTAGGAAACATTGCATCATCTATAACCCTTTTTACCTTTTAAGAATTGGAAAAATAGATTTTGTTGTGCAGAAGATTAATAATAAGTAGTTCAGAAATTTCATTGACAAAAAATGAGAGGAAACCCCTCTACTTATAGCCAATAAAGGATAGTGTGAATAAATGTTTGTTGTGCCTTATCCGAAAGGTCACAACCCTTTGAAAAAATCACAATCCTTCGGAAAAGTCACAACCTTTCTGAAAAATCACAGTCCTTCAGAAAGTCACAACCTTCTGAAAAATCACAATCCTTCAGAAAAGTCACAACCTTCTGAAAAATCACAATCCTTCAGAAAAGGCACAACCTTCTGAAAATTCACAATCCTTCAGAAAAGTCACAACTTTTATTTGAAAAGTCGTATCTCTTCAGAAAAACCACAACTCTTCATAAAAGTCACAACTCTTCATTTTTCATTCACACCTTTTGTTTCAACATAGAATAACCTTAAATTTGTTAACTATACAAAATTAGAAAACGTACATGTCACTATTACTAAACCAAGTTTAATAAGACCGGAGGAGTAAGTATGAATACAAGAAATATTCCTTGGAATAAACAATAGGCTGATCATAAAGCTAAGAATATACTGCTTGAGATTTTAATATTGAACCTGGTCTTCATTGTTATCCAAGTGAAGGCAAATATGAATATAAATTCTCTGATCTAATTACATGTTTAAGCTTTTAGCTACCAAAATAAAAGGAGAACATTCCATGCACAAATAAAATTGACTTGTGAACGTTATATTATTTTTGTTGACACCTTTTATTTTATCAATCATAAAGTAAATTGGACAAGATATCTAGTATATCTTTATAAAATATACACACTCCTCCGTCGCACAAGAGTCAAAGTATTTAAAAATCACGATTTGAATTTGTATATGATTTTTTAAATGTATTTAAGAGAAATTTGACATATTTTTAAAAAAATCTGAAAAATTGTATATAATAGTTTAATTAAAGAAAATAATTAATCATAAAAAATAGTAGTTATAAGGACCAGAAGTAGTATTACACAAATTAAAAGCTACTAAATTAAATAAATTTTAAATATCATAAGTTAAAACTTTGGTATAATAATTACCAAGGGAAGCCATCACCCAAACTTTAAGACATGGAAAAAAAAAAGTACAATATGAGGTGTAAAGACAAGGATCTAGAGAAGGAATTACTTTTTTTCCTGATATATTCTCAAACTTTAATATTACCCATATTTGTAGCCACATTCAATATAGGGCCACCCCATATCCTAATTCAAACCCCAGTTTCACATTTGGCATGGAATTTTTTAGCAAAACAATGTTATAAATAGGAATGAATGTTGTAACAACATCAAACAAACAAGTAGAAATGCAAGAGTATACTACGAACTAGTTGGAGAAGATGAACAAAAATGGCTTTCAAGTCTATCAAGGTGTTCCCTAGAGTTCCCTTGACCGCTTCATTAGGGTTTACTTCGTTGTTTGATGCTTGCCCTGCTGAAGTGTTTGGGGGAACTCCTGGGCACACTTTGAAATTTACACAAACAACTAGAAGTGCTAGAGTACTGGTTGTAGATGATGAACACAATGATTCACGTATAATCTATATATCAAGGTGTTCATGAGAGTTCCCTTGACCACTTCATGAGGGTTTAATTACTACGTTGTTTGATGCCCTGTTGAAGTGTTTGGGGGAACTCCCGAGTTCACTTTGAAATTTATACAAACAAATAGAAGTGGTAGAGTTCTAATGGGAGATAATGAATGCAATGATTCATTTCTATAACTATCAAGGTGTTCTCGAGAGTTCCCTTGACCACTTCATGAGGGATTAATATCTTCGTTTTTTATGCCATGTTAAGTGTTTGGGGGAACTCCCGGGTTCACTTTGAAGTTTACACGAACAAGTAAAAGTGCAAGCGTACTAGAGGTAGATAATGAATGCTACAATTCATGGCTACATCTATCAAGGTGTTCCCGAGAGTTCCCTTGACCACTTCATGAGGGTTTAATTACTTCATTTTTGATGTCCTGCTGAAGTGTTTAAGGGAAATCCTGGGATCACTTTGAAATTTCCACAAACAAGTAGAAGTGCAAGAGTACAAGCGGGAAATGATTAATGAAATGATTCATGTCTATATCAATCAAGGTGAGAGTTCCCTTGACTACTTCATGAGAAGGGATTAGTTACTTCATTTTTGATGTCATGTTGAAGTGTTTAATTAGGAACTCCAAAGCTCCTTTTGAAGTTTACACAAACAAGTAAAAGCGCAAGAGAACTAGCGGGAAATATAAATGTAATGATTCACGTTGCTACATCTATCAAGGTGTAACTAAGAGTTCCCCTTACCACTTCATCATGAGGGGTTGATATCTTCTTTTTTGATGTCTTGCTGAAGTGTTTGGGGAAGTCTCAGGCTCACTTTGAAGTTTATACTAACATTAAAATGAAAGGGTACTAGCGGAAAATGATCATTGCAATGAATCATGCTATATCTATCAAGGTGTTCTCGAGAGTTCCCTTAACCACTTCACTAGACTTAATTACTTCATTTTGAATGTCCTGCTAAAGTATTTGGGGGAACTCCCACGTTTACTTTGAAATTTACACAAATAAGTATAAGTGCAATAGTACAAGTTGAAAATGGTGAATTGAATGATTCATGTCTACATCTATCAAGGTGATCCTAAGAGTTCCCTTGACCACTTCATGATGGTTTAATAACTTCATTTTTAGTGCCCTCCTGAAGTGTTTGGGGGAACTACC
This sequence comes from Solanum verrucosum, assembly GCF_900185275.1. Lineage (NCBI taxonomy): Eukaryota > Viridiplantae > Streptophyta > Magnoliopsida > Solanales > Solanaceae > Solanum > Solanum verrucosum. Next base: position 1,372,368 of record NW_026020217.1, read on the forward strand.
GGGTTCACTTTGAAATTTACACAAGTAGAAGTGCAAGAGTACATGATGAATGCGATGATTCATGTCTACATCTATCAAGGTATTCTTGAAACTTTTCGTGACCACTTCATAAAGGCTTTATTACTTCATTTTTAATGCCCCACTTAAGTGTTTGAGGGAACTCACGGGTTCACTTTGAAATTTACACAAACAAGTAGAAATGCAAGAGTACGAGCTTAAAAGTATGGGAAATGATGAATGCAATGATTCATGTCTACATCTATATATCAAGGTGATCCCTAGAGTTCCCTTGACCACTTCATTAGGAATTAATTACTTCATTTTTAATGTCCTACTGAAGTGTTTGGGGGAACTCACGGGTTCACTTTGAAATTTACACAAACAAGTAGAAGTGCAAGAGTACAAATTGGAAAGTACTGGAAATGATGAATGCAATTTTTTATGTCTCTAAATCTATCAAGGTTATCCCGAGAGTTTCCTTAATTAACCACTTTGTGAGAATTAATTACTTCATTTTTTGATGTCCTATTAAAGTGTTTGGCTGAACTCTCAGGTTCAATATTTACGTGGAAATAATGAGAACATAGACAAAAAAAAAATTATATATATATATCACATAGATCTATTGCTAAAATTAAACTAGTAGTACTAAAAATTTTATTTTATTTAGAAATATCATGATGAATATTATGAAAATGATTTTATGCCTCCAAACTGAAGGAATAGTGAAAAATGATCGAGGTTCCAGCAAAATGATTGCATACCTCTTAACAAAGAAAATAATGAAGAGGATGATGACGTTAATGACGATGTTGGTGACTCTGATTATATGTCCTAACAAAAATAACAATGGAAATGATGAGGATGATGGCGTGGATGATAACAATGATGATGAAGATGATGATAACGATGATGGGGATTCTAGAGATGATGATAATGATGATAAAGCACATAATCATCTCCTAGATCTTCTTCATTGTTATTATCATTGTCATCACCGTTGTTGCCTACGTTCTCAGCCGTGTTATTTTCATCGAGAAAAGACATAAAGTCACCATTGAAGTTGTCCCGAATTTTCAAAACGGCACCTTAATTTTGCAGTTGTCCTATTACCCCACGAAACTATCTAAATCCACAATAAATATACCATTTTGACTAATTTTAACACCACTCATGTTGTCACGAAAATATAAGCGTGTGAAGACTCTTGATACAGCTTCAGACCAACGTAAAATTGTCATGTGGCACCCCAATTTGACTTATTTTAAAAAGAAAAACATAAAAACTCATGTATTAATTTTTTTTACTTTATTAGGAATATTTTTATTTTTTCAAATCTTTTTTCTTATCTTCCCTACCATCATTAGCTCACCCATATTTCTTGGGGCATCCATGTCTTCCTTCATTATTTTTTTTCTTTCTGGTCATTGTTTTTTTTAAAACTAGTGTTATTGTGTTCATTCTTCTTCTTCTTCTTCTTCTTTTTTGAAAAACAAATTAGTTCCTCCTACAAATTAAGATTGGGATTTGGGAATAGTAAAACTATGAAAACTCGATTTGGGAGTAAGGAGTTGGAGAAAGTGATGATTTAAATTTCAAATTTTGACTTGATGATATTTTGAGTATTTAGATTTTGATTATTTGATGATATTTATTTTCATAAATAAATTAATTGGTGATAGTAAATAGGCAGAAGTGAATGTTGGCTGCTAAAGAGACACAAAGCATAAAAAAAAGTCAATTGCAAGACACCAACAAAGAACATGAAATAAAATTTCCCAAGAAAACGATGAAGGGTATGGAATAGAAGAAAACAAAAAAAGAAAAAAAAGATGGAACAGAAATTGAGGTGAAGAAGAAAGAGAAAAAGAATAAATGAAAAAGAAAACCAAAGAAATCAAATAAAAATAATTAAAAAATACTTTAACACGTAGCAAGTGACTATTAGTGCGTGACTTACAAATATTTTGGTATAAGTGGTATTGGGTGAAAAATGGGATGTACATACTATTTTGAAGTTGTTCAATGGGGTAATAGGACACCTGCAAAGTTAAGATGTCTTTTTGAAAATTCGAGACAACTTTAGTGGTGACTTTATGTCTTTTCTCTATTTTCATCATTATTTTTGTTAGAAGGCACATAATTTGGATCACCATCATCCTCATCATCTACATTATTTTCTTTGTAAGGAAGCATATAATCATCCCGCTATAATTTTTATTGACATCTCTATCATTTCTTTTGTTCAAAAGTGTAAAATAATACTCCATATCTGTTCATTTTCCCATCATTAAAATCACCATATTTCTTGTAAAAGTAATCATTGTACTTGTCAATGGCTATATCTATATCATCAGCCAAAATAGTTTTATAACAAAACAATCATCTCTTTAAAATTAACTACTATTATATCAAAGCTATAGTCATTTACTTTCATTTCTAATCTGAAGAAAAAAAAAATTATAGCTCAAAATCTATAAGATCTAGAATTGCAAGTCACTAAAGGAAAAATGCAAATTATAAGAACTTAAGAAAAAAAATTCACACAACACTGATTAATTACACTATTGAATTAATAAGCTTAGTCATCTATACCTAATTCTTCAATTTTGTCTTAAACCAAGTTTTAGAATGATTTAAGTGTTTTACTCTAATTAAGCCTATTTAATATTGGTTTAATATTCTACTCCTAGTACCCAGTTGAATCTTAAACAAACTTTAGATATTTTAGCTCTTTTGAATATATATTAGTGTTATGGATTTTCTTCATATTATGCCTTCTTATGCTTTATAAAATATATGAGACACAATTTCATTCACATTTAACTAAGTAGATTATCATCTCAAATACAGTGAGAGTTAACTCAGTGTCTGAATAGGTTACAAAGTAAGCATTGAACAAAAAAACAAAATCTAATCTTGGACTGCCAATACATTAAAACATATAGACAACAAAATTTGGTAGATATATGAGAAATGTACAATGACAAAACCAAAATAGGTATACTCTCAAGTCTCTATGAGTCACCTTCCGCGAGGAGACTTTTGATAGGCTTGTAATGGAGAAGCAGACGGTGTCATCTGCAGGGGTGAACGATGATGCCTCATAGGCGATACAGCCACTGGGCTGGGAATAGCTCTATGCTCAGTATGTGAGAGTTTGCTAACACCTTTGGGTGATTGAAGTTCTTCAAGAGCAGTTAAAACCTCGGACATTTTGGGGCGAAGCTTGGGCTCATTGCTTAGACACTGCCAAGCAAGGTTAGCAGCTGTATACGCTCCTTTCTGGGGATACTGGCCTTCTAGTTTGGTGTCCATTATTCGAAACAACTTCCGTTTGTCTCCTAAATATGGCTTTGCCCAGTCTACAAGATTCTGTTCTATACCGACCTTTGTGTTGTCGACTGCACGTCGTCCTGAAAGCAGTTCGAGCAACACAACACCAAAGCTGTATACATCACTTTTTGCTGTCAAACGACCTGGAAGATAGCGGGATATTTAGTTACAAGATAATAGTCCAGCAGTATTACAATAGAATGTGTTTCATGAGGAAAGCAGAGTTATGTTTACTCATAATAAGAAATCAAGCTCTTTGTTCTCCGTGAAAATACCACAACTTTATAGAAAGTCTAAACAAATAAGATCGGTAACTGGGGATACTTTTAAGGGTCATCTTTACATCACAAAGGTAAGGGTAAGGTTTGCGTAGACCATCATAACTAGATTTATCATCAAAAATCATCGTTTAATATGTTTTACTCCAAAATCTACAAAATGGATATCTAATCAGAAGGTCATGCTATATGTTTATTATAGCTAAGCTAACAAGAGAGGCAATGTATTAACCTGTAGCAACATATTCTGGAGCAGCATAGCCTTGTGTACCCATTACTTGAGTGGATACGTGTGTGCGATCACCAGTTGGCCCGGCCTTGGCCAAACCAAAATCTGACAGCTTTGAATTAAATTCCTGCAGTCCAAGAAAGCAGATATGTCTTAAGCTTCGCAAGAACAGCAGGAGAACTTATGCTGCGGAAAGGCATATTTACACAAAGGGAGATCGGGGTCTGATACGTACAGCATCCAACAGAATATTAGAAGCCTTGAAATCTCGATATATGACTTGTTCTTTAGCATCATGAAGGAAAGCAAGGCCTCTAGCAGCACCAATAGCCACCTTAATTCTTGTTGCCCAATTCAGAGGTTGAGGTCCTCCTGTTTAACAAAAAGATTAAGCCAAGAATCACCACCAATTAGTAAATACACATATAATTCTCCATTGTTTCGGGACACAAGGGAAATGACATAAGGGAGAAACTACTATGACAAATCCAAAGCTAGGAGGGGAAGAAAGCAGGCATACTTCTAAACAAATGGTTCTCCAAGCTTCCTTTAGGCATGAACTCATACACTAAAAGGTGGTTGTCACCGTCGATGCAATAGCCAATGAGTTTAACCAGATTTGGATGACGAAGTTGCCCAAGGTAATTAACTTCAGTCTGCAGAGTATTGAACATTAGTTACTATGCCAACGAGAAAAAAAGTTCAATATTAGCAGGATTATAACAGAAGTAACATACCAACCACTCCTTGTGACCTTGAAAACCTTCAGGCTTCAATTTCTTGACAGCAATCACTATCCCAGAACCAGGCTTTGAAGCAGTAAGAGTTTGCGCATCGATCCATCCTTTAAAAACACAACCAAATCCTCCTTCCCCAAGAAGACTGTCAGGTCTAAAATTCCTTGTTGCATTTTTCAGTTCATTGAATGAGAAGGATTTGACATTAGGAGAAAATAATATTTCGCTTTCAGATCTCGGAGTAGGAAGGCTTTCGGAACTACTTTTCCTACCATAGGATGGAATACTTAGGCTTGATGGAACAGAAGAATTGCTTTTTCTGTCAGGAAATCTTGAGGCTTCATAAGCTGGCATATAAAAAGAGTAGGAAATGTTATCATTCAGTCACATATACCAATATGCATTCTTAGAATAAAACTATTCTTTCCAATCGTATATGGTTGATTTTAGGGGACAGGTCAATTTCAGTTAACTTACTATGATGTTTTTTACATCCTAAACATAAGGAAATTGGACACAGACATGAAAAAGAAGAATCTTGGTGATTGGAAATAAATGTACAACTACAACAAAACAACATATCGAGTGCAATCCCACTAGTTGAGCCTGGGGAGGGTAGAGTGTACGCAAACCTTGCCCCTACATTAGGAGGTAGAGAGGTTGTTTCCAATACACCTTCAGCTCAAGGACAAAGGTGCAACTACTCGCAGCAAAACATAATTATTCAATGTATTCAGAGGAAAAGAATGATTTGTAAATAATCTAATCATTTTTTGAGTTCAAACAACAGATGAGGCTGAGAAGCAACTAAGCAAAAAGCAAACACAGATATCACAATACTCAAGCAAAAGTTAACAATCAACATCCAAAACTCACAAATCTCCATACCATAATATCTTGTAAAAGTCAACCAACTTGGAAAAAAATACAAAGATCCATGCTTTAATGCACCAACATAAAGATTAAACCAAATTCATCAATAAACAGAAGCAAAATGAAACAAACCACACATCAGAGTTCTCTCTACAAGCTAAAAACTAGACTTACAATTTTAATGCCTCTCCCTATACAGTGATAGGAAGCAATCAAGATTCTCTAACAAAAAGAAAGCAAACAACTAAATTCACCCAAAAACCAAAGCAATTAAAAGCAAAGAACTAAATCACCCATCACAAAGCAGAAAAAGATGCACACAAAAAAACAATCTTTATCTTTTTCCATACCCCCCCCCCCCCCCCCCACACACACACGCACACCTCCACCCACAGGAATCAGCTCAATAAACTCTGAAATACCCAACAGAGGAACAAGCAAAAACAGAAAGGGTCAAGTACCAGAAGGGGTAGTAGAGCTCAAAGTAGCTTCAACTCTAGCTGGGGAACCAACACAATTGCCCATCAAGAAAAAATTTTAAAAAAACCCCACAAAAGATCAATCCTTTACAAGTCAAATTCAAGTCTTGGGAGCAATATTTCTGCAAAAAAGCTCAAATCTTGAACAACCCAAATACAAGATATTTTTGTTTTTGGAGTTGTAAAAAGTTTGGTGGGAAAAACTGAAAAGGGTCACATGAACAACTACAAAGAATAGTTCTTGAAGGCTTTTGAGTAGATAAATATAAAGAGAAAAAAAAAAAAGGAATTAGAAGAGAAGAAGCTATAGAAATGGTGAAGTAGCTTCCTTTTTCCATTTCTCACTTGTCTTTTTCTACTCGACAAAATGTGTGTCCTCTGTGATAACGTGGGTGTCACTACTCCGTCATCTTTTTCTTAATTCCTAATTTGCCCCTACTTCCGTATCATCGGAGTCCGACTAATTCAAATTCATGTCGTTATAGCCAATAGTGCTTCCCTCTCAATTTTGCATACTCCAAAACTCGAACCTGAAATATCTGATTAAAGAAGAAACACCTCATTCATGGCAACACATCTTTTGACAATAGTAATTTCATAATAATGATATCGAGTTTCTAATTAAATGTTTTTTTACTTTATTTAAAACTTAGTATCTAATTATAAAGATTTTAAATTTAAATTGACGTTTTATATTTTACATATTTGAAAAACATCTAATCTATTTTTTGACTCATATATTTTTTTTTACTTTATTTTAAAATGGTATTTAATTATTTAAAAATTAAATTTAAATTGAAAAGTTATATTACAAATTTGAAAAACACCTAATAATTTTTAAACAAAATTAAAATTTGATTAAGGATAAAATTATCCACTTTTAAGTGAGTAATACATGGACGCTCATAAGGAATGATTAGTCCCAAATTTATTCCTCGTGAGTCGCGATGCACGTTTTCAACTAATTATTAATTATCTCATTCGTTTCATTTTAATTGGTTCATGTTTACTTTATTGTATTATTTTTATTAATTCTAAAAACTATATTTGACTACTTCATTAATTTCAAATTATCTATTGGATTTATTTTACATGTTCATTAAAAAGTAAAAGGAATTTTGGACTGTTGCATCTTCGTCTTAAAACATAATTTATCTTCGTTGAATATTACTTTTCTGAAATATTTGTAGTCGTAGATAAGCATTACTCTTACGGACAAAATGGAAAAAAGTTAATTAATTTTGTATTGAACTTTTAAAATAATAAATTATTTGAAATAATCATTTTTTAAAATTACGATAGATAATTTAAGACAAATACTTTATGTAGTTATTTAACTTTCTAGTTTAAAAAAATATTATTCAAATTTACCAATGTTCTCATGTATTACCCTAAAAGCTAAAAGTAAAAATCTACTATGGGAAAAACTTAAATTAATTACTTCTTCTGTCTTTATTATGTGTTCCATTTAATTTGAGCACTAAAACTATGATTAGACTTGATTTTTTATTACGAAAAAAGGAACTAAAATTGACCTTTACTTTGAACTACTTAACTAAAAACAAAACAAGTTTCAGTAGACTTAATCTTATATATTAAGTTATATATAAGAAAATATTGGTAGTGTAAAGTTTTTTCTTTCATTAGAAGTGGTCAAATTTGAGTATATTACTAATTTTTTTGTGTAGATATATTTTTTTTCTTCTTCGCCTTTATTTTTTTTAAAACACATTTTTTATGTTAAATGATCTATCAAAAATGATATTATTATCTCACATAAAACGAAGATAAAGTTTACATATATTTTATTTTCCTCAAATTTCACTAATAGAATCACACTAAATGTATTATTATTAATATTTAGTTTTCCTCAAAATCATTTATAGAACCACACTAAAAGTATGTCATTGTCAATAATTAACTTGCAATAAATAAAGAGTACCTACCAAGTTATTGTTCATTGATATTATCCCAATAATTGTAAAAGTATAATATGAAGGGCACATAGGAAAAAAATATAAGACCAACACCTCGTGATAAAAGGTCCCTTTTTATCTTGACTATAGATTTATTACTTAAATTTAAAATTTAATAAGTTAAAAAAAAATTTAAATATATTTTTGGAATTTAAAATTTTGTATAAATATGTATTTTACTTGAAAAAAAAATATAGAAGTTTTATGAGTGGAAGTCCCAAAACCTAACTTGATTTTTTTTTTAAGACAGAGTGTTAAAATCTTATCCATAATCTATGACCAATATTTGAAGATAAATCTTCAAAATCTATGATCAAGTGCTAGCTTTATAAGTATGACTATTTGAGACATTAATAATTATATATAGTTAATTATAACATTTTAATAATCTATCTAGAACAAAAATCTAATTAGCGAGATAGGTAACACATGTTTAAAGGTCAAAGACATGAGTTCATCATTGAAATAAAATAGTTTCATAATTTAATGTATGTCACTTGGATTTATACTTTTGACAAAATGAGTTTCTAGAATTTCTAATTAACAAAATTAAATTGGAATTCGACAAATAAATTTAATAAAGATTTTTTATGACCTATTTTAGGTCGTTGAGTAATTCAATTTTTTTCCCATTGGAGCCTCGACTAAATCCGTCATACCCAGGGCTTAAACTCAAGACATCTGATTAAGAGTGAAACAGTCCAGCACTACACACGTCATGGTGGTGTTGAGTAATTCAATCTGACCTTTAAAATATTAAACACATTCTTGTATATTCAGTGTGTCAACACAAGGCTCACATGTAGTTAAGTACAGTATTCAAACATCTCTTCTCTTTGGAAACAAACAACTTAAAGAAAATAAAAATATTTTTTTTAAAAAAAGGACCAACTATAAATGTAATGTAATTCGTAAGAAAACAAATGGCATCCCATAAAGACGGTCAACGATCGCCCTCTGCCTCAGTTGAATTCGTCACATCAAACTTATATCTAGTATTATTTATTATTTCTCTCATATAATTTGCGAGCTATTACAAAAATAGTGATTACGAATTTCCTTTTACAAATATTCCAAAGAAAAAACATGTATAGTATATTGCCAAATTCATTGCCCAAACATGTATAGTGAGTGTGTAACTTGAGAAAAAAAATGGGAGCAACTTCAAGAAAAAATGTGTCTTTTGCCCTGAAAATGAAAGCATTAAAGAGTGCACATGAGGTTGAGTATTAAATTAAACTTATACACTATATAGTATATGGTCCCAAACAAACCTATAAGTATAACTATGAATGGAGGATGGAAAATATCTACTTCACACACGGCCCCCTCCCCTCTCCTTATCGAACAACGTTAAAATTCTTAAGCTTGGTATACCTAGACAAATATCATCACATAAATGAGGACGGAGCTAATATTTTTCAAAAGAATGTTATTCTTAAATTAAAGGTTATCAAGATATTTGATTTAAGACATGATAAAAACACCCTATGAAATTAAAACAAAAAAATGTATTATTTCTTACTCCCAAGATTCCACTGGTTCACATATGAATCTCATTTTTCCTTGTTGGGAAAATTTATTATAAAAACTAAATTTTCCTTCCAAAAATAATTATATTAATTTCACAATTATCCTAGCTCCTCAAACATGAATTTCATTTATGAGTTCCTTTTGTAATCATATTAGGGAAATGTTTGAACAAAAAAAGGATAATATTCATTTTGACTCTATTTAAAAAGAAAATAAATTACCAACAATAAGCCAGGCAAACAATAATAATATATTCCCTTTTTGTGCAATCAGCAGGTACCCACCAAACGAATTAAAATAATGATTTTGATTATAATACTTTCTCTTATACAACAATAAATATTTAAAGTAGTAGGACTTTTAAAGGGAAAAAAAAATTCAGTTGACTTAAAATCCAGTATCTGAACCTGGCCAAGACAAGTCTATTTCAATAATTCAAGATAAAGAATAATTAAAAACCATCCACTTTAGTCCCATATTTTCTTCTTTAATCAACCTGTCATCTTTATTTATTAGTATACATTATACAATTTCTCTGTCTCACTTGATGTGATACTATATATTAAATTAAAACTAAGTCACCTATGATCATATTATTATTATTCTTTAGAAAAATGGGCTTGATATACTCATAAAAATGAGATTCTTGCTCCACATTTTACTCTAATTTAGGTGAAGCACATTTTAAGGCAAGCATGCACAAAAAGAAGTTACATTCATGTGGATTATTTGATTAATATTATAACTTTATGTTATACGAAAATCTATAAACAAGTGGAAGTTTTAATAAAATAATAAAAAGTTGACTTTATACTTTAAAATCCAGTTATAAATCTACAATTCAAGTAAAGCACTTAACCCCACGATTTATTCTTGTCAAAATCTTGCAAATCATTTTATTAATTACTATTATTTCCCATCTTACAATTAAAAATATGAGTAAATTTTACTCAACCCCTTAATCAATCACCACTTGACAACACAATCTCCTTTGTTTTGCCATTTTCTTTTTTTGCTCAAAGGTTCATTAAATCAAAGTATATGATGACTTATAGGGGCTATGGCGAGTTAGGTTAAATTTGAATATGTCAAATCGAGTAGGTTATAGTTTGGATATTTATCATTTGTAGGAAGAGGAGAGAGGAGTGAGATTCAAAGAGCGATTTGGGCAAGATGATGTATCAGCGAATACAATCTAATACATATAAGCTAATAATAAGTTTTATATAGCATATCAAATATTAGTAACTCAAACAAAAATCAAATCAATATTAATATTGGTAAAGAAGAATCAATTCAACACTAGAAAATGTAATAGTTTTGAATATCTATTTTACTTTAAAATTATTTTACCATAAAATGAGAAAATGCAATGAAGTGATTTGATAATTGTAGAATTAGGTTCTAAAATGTAAGCATGATGTGTTTTTGTTAACCACCTCAGCAATGATGTAAGGTTCCTTCAAAGAGTCTTCTTTGTTTTTTTCCTTTCTATAATATTTTTCCACATAAATCACAATGATTCTCTTTTTTCCACTTTCTTTTTTTATTCTTATGCACTTACTATTACTTTTTTGAATTTTGTGTCATTGATCTTCTTGCAAGCATATTTAAAGGTTTGTCACAAGACCTATACTTTGTGAAAGTTTTCGATCTCAAATAAAATATATTTAATCTATATAGTTTGTGAACCTGGTTCAATAATAAGAATTAGATGCAAATTTAAAGGACTTGTCATTACTTAAGAAATGTCAAAAATTGATCTAGCGGAGGTCGATTTTTGTAAAAAAAAATTGTTTATAGGAAATCAATCTTAGGATGTCAGTTTGCATTTTATTTTTGATTTATCGCACCAAAAAATAAATCGATCTCCAAAGGTTAATTTTTTCTTTAAAAAAAATTATTATTTCTTTAAAAAAAACATGACCTCTTTTTTAGTAGTGGATTTGAGGTCAGTTTTTGACAGCTTTTAAAAGTGTATATGGAGTCATCTATATTAGAGAACATACACTTTATTCTCCAATTTAGAATTTTTCAATGTGAATTTAGATTTTCGTATTTCAATATGAAATCACTCGTGAATTCAAACAAAAAGAAAAAAACACAGAGTTACATTTTTTTATTTGCATTTTTTTTGCAAAAAAAATAATATTACGTACCTCTTTGCCCTTTAAGGGCATCTCCAACCCAAACACCAAATTTGTTGTCAGCACTATTTTTTGTGTAATCAACTCCAACCCACTGCACCAAATTTTACACCAAAAAAGAATATTTTTCTCTCTTCATTATTATATTATTATTTCTTATTTCATTTATATTTTCTTATTTCATAAAACATTCACCATATAGAATTCATATTATTTCCTTTTATAATCGTTTAATATAAAATTATTTTGTACCATAATTTTTTAAACAATATAAATTGCTAGCAAATATTATACATTATACATAATAATGGATAATACAAATAAAAGTGAATCATTAATGAAATACAATTAAATAAACATTACATAATTGAAAAAAATTATTTTAAATTCTACATAAATATTCAACTTTCAAGATCACTACGGTGCTCCCATAAATGCTCTATTAATGCATTACGTAGTTCAAAATGAGCAATGTTTGCATTTTTAATTTTTGTGAAGGTTAATTGTAGTTATATCCAATTATAATTTATAGTAGAATTAACATAAATTTAATTTTAAAAAAAAGTCATATATAGAAAAATTAATTTGTAAAAAACTAAATTTTATATCTAAAATTAATATTACATAAAAAATAATTAAATATACAAGAGATTTAATTAAAACATGCAATTTATATAATGTTTAATTAAAAGTTTGTATAATGATATAATATTAAAATATTCAAAAAGTGAATTGGTGTGATGAATAGTGTTACACCAAATTTGATGTAACACTATTCACACACCAAATTTGATGTAAAAATTGGTATGGATTGAAGCTCAAAACACTAAATTTGGATTGAAGATGGTCTTATGTAATAAATTGGAAACATTTCATTTGCCAACATAGTCAATGAGTCATTGCGATGGCATCACACAAATAATGCCAAATAAATTGCATACTAAAAGGAAAACATTTAGCCAAAAATTTCAATGGTTAGAATTTTTATTATTTATTTATTTATTTAACACGTACAAAGAATTTTCATACAATCCATTCACACAAGAATTGACATAGTAGTTAGCTTCCTTGTCAGCTTCATTCATGCAAACGTAACAGATTACTTCTCCCTTAATTAAAAGTTTCAATTTTTAGTTTTCGTATGGACTCTAGACACAGATAACATAAATTTGAATTAGCCAAGTTCTAATACGAATATCGAACATAAAATAGAAAAGGTGAAACTTCTTTGTTGACCAGATCTATTTTTTCAATATTTCTAAGTGTGTGCAAGTGGACGATGTTATCATAATTCTTTTGTTGGAACGTTGGTATTAATTAATATGAAATTATGGGTGGCCATGTTTATGTACAGTCATGGGACCTTAGACTTAAAGTCACTAACGGAAGACCATCATATCACATAGAAAAAAATTTTACTAAAACAATTCTTGTTCATTTTAATAGTTATGTTGCACTCTCCTTATAAGTTGTTCATAGTTTGTCAGTCTTAAATTATTCATCATGATTTAAAATATTCTCTTCGTCTTAAAAATTATTTGCTAAGCGTTTATTTTATTAAAGTGCTCGTACCTTTTCCATCTTAAATTATCTATCATGATTTTTTAAAACTAGTTACTATTATTTGTTTTGAAAGTTCAAGACAATATTAATATTTTTTTTCCTTAGTAGAAATTGATTTGAAGACTACAAACACCTCAAAAAAATAAATATATATTAGTGAAGAGAAATTATCTTAAAACATATGGGTTTAAAACATAATGAGTTCAACATTAAAAATTTCATAAAATTTAAATTTTAAATTTGCGCCTCATCTAGAAGAGGACTTGGAATTCACTTAGTTTCTTAGCTTTGAGTTTCGATTGTGATAAAGGAACTTAGTAAGAAAGAACCTGATAGAATACTCAATAACTTTGTGTAATTTCCACCTTAAAAGGAAATAAATTTTCGTTTTGATGACCCTTTTTATGGATCAAGAATATTCAACTTCGATGTAACATTTAACGCTTTAATTTCTCTAATAGGTTAGAGATCCACATCATCCATGGTCTATGGAAAATAAATGGTGAATGATAAATAGTGACATTGTTGATGTTGATTCTATATATGAAGTGATCAAAGGGGAATTAGGAAAAGATAAAAGAGTTAAAAAGACACTTTGGTTCCACTATAAGAAATGTGACTTTATAAGGGTGTTTAACCAAGGTTATAAGCTGATTAAACTGATTTATAAATATTTCTTAAACTTATTTAAGTATTGTTATATTAAATATTATAAAAGAGTTTACAAGTTAAAATCAGTTAAAAATTCATAAGTTGATCTCTAACTTATAATTTGCCAGTTTATAAACATTTTTTATTTGCTCAATATTTTACTATTTTATCAGAATAACTTTCCAATTCTCAAAATATATTTTCCCAAATAAAACTTCTAACTTACTCATCAATTTTTTTTATTACTTCGGAGGCAAGGGAAGGGAAATTTTTTTAATTTGCTCAATATTTTACTGTTTCACCTTTTCTTTACGTGAAAACTTTTAAATAATTAAAAATATATATTTCGATCATTCTAACAAAAGAAAGAACTTATCAACACTTCTTTTATCAAACAAATCAACTTTTCATTAACAGTTTCAACACTTCTCAGTTTCAACACTTCTATCCACACGTAACAAATATATTTTTATTTTTGTAATAAATTATTTTCAACCTCAGAGAAATTTCCATCTAAAAGCTACTTTTTGCTTCCCATTAAAGAAACAAATCAAGTTATCATAATTTCCCTTTCACACAAAGAAAATTGTTTATATTTTCCTCCAAGGATAGGACCTACCTTTTGTTGACCCCTTTACCCTTTTAATTCACACATGTCAAAATCAATGTTTACTAAAAGTCCTATCAACTAATTTCCTTGACTATGGGGCAACAAGACAAGTGATCATGAATCATACTCCATTGATTTCTAGTAGTATTGCTTTCTTGTTTCTTTCTTCTTTTGATTACACAAAAAAAAAAAGTCATGGAACTTATGATTTAATTGTGGAATAATTATCACACTATTTTTTGTAATAAAAAAACATTAAAAATGTTTCACTAAATCACCTAATTAAAATAGGGCTACATATCGATTGGTTCGGTTTTGAAGTTTATCAGTTTGACTTATTGGTTATCGGTTTGTAGAAATGCTAAACTGTTATAGACCATTAAGATATTGGCTTTGATTATTAATTTATCGGTTATTGATCGTTATCGGTTCGGTCATCGGTTTTACCGTTAAGATTTGACAAAAAAAAACATTGAAAATCACTTAGAAATAAGGTGACAATCCAAATGAATTATGCACATGAGTTCACAAATTGCATCTTGCTCAAATGTAAACACTTTTACACTGTAAAATAACCAAGAGTTTGAGATAGCAAAAAATAAAAGTAGAAAACTAAACTCTAAGTCAAGGATTATATATACAAAATGGTATAAATATAGTTATTTAATTTACTATTGGTTTCGGTTAACCTGTTAAGAAAAAACCTTCAACCTGTTAAGAATCGATAATAAAAATAAAATCAAAGTCGTTATCAAAACCGCTAAACGAATAACCCATTATAAATAACCAATAACATTTTTCTGATTCGACTTATCGGTTTTGATTCAGTTTTGAACAACCCTACATTAAAATGTCAATTTACTCGAAAACCAGTTAATAATCTATACCGAAATCTAGTTTAAAATAAGTTCTTGCTATTAAATTATTAGTTGTAGGGTATATAATGAAATTATGAAAGTTCAACGATGTATTATTTACAAAAAATAATTTGATTTTTTTTTTTGGAAATCAGATTATAAGTTGAATGTTTTTTAATATAATTAACCCCGTTTTATTTTTTAAAATAATAAAATTAGGAGTATATAGTTTTTTTCCAAAATGGGGAAAATTAATGGCCCATGCAGGTCTCGAACCTGCGACCTTCGCGTTATTAGCACGACGCTCTAACCAACTGAGCTAATGGGCCTTTGTTTTAAGCAATCATTTAAGATTAATAGAGGGTAAATCACATAAATATGCTATATTAAAAAAATACTTACCATCTATGACAACATAATTTTTCTAACTAAATATAACAATTTTTTGGAATTAAGAAATGTACTCACTTGCCTCTTTCTCGGCCGTTTTTCCTCTTCCTCTTCTTTTTTTTTTTTGTTCTTCTTCTCCATCTTTCTTTCTCAATCATTATTATCTTCCTTCTCTTCTTTCTTTTTTTTCTTTTTTTTAAAGATTCTTCTTCTTTCAAATTTTCATTTAAATAACAAATCAATTTTTCATATTTCATTATTTTTACCCAAAAAATACGACGAAAAAAGAAATGGAAAGATGAAAATTTGTACAAAATCATGTTTTCAAACAGAAATTTCAAATCTCTAAAATTACAACAACAAGAGTTCACCATTGATGGTCATTATAAAGTTCAAATTTTGAATTCATTATTTGTATTTTATGAATTTGTGATTAGTTTGGATAGGTTGTTCCTACAAATTATTGAAAATGTCGTTTGGAATTTATATTTCAATTTTAAGAGGTTTTGGTTAAGTTTATAATTGTTTTTAGGAGAAATATTATATTGAAACTCGAAAAAGGTAAAGTTTATGAAACTGTATCGCAATTGTATTAAAGTTGTATTAGATATGTTTCATAATTGTATTAAAATTGTATTAAAATCATGAACAATACATTTATAATACATATTACAAACTTCACTCTTTTTTAGTGATATCAACCAAAATAATTTAAGCAACACACTTTTAATACATTTATAATATAGAACAATACATTTGTAATACATATTGCAAACGTCGCTCTTTTTCATAGTGATACAAATCAAAATAATTTATAAGATATATATAATACATGTTTTATTCATGAGTAGTACATTTATAATACATAGTGCACACTTCACTCCTTTCTTAGTGATACCAACAAGAATAATTTAGGTAACACATTAATAATACCTTTATAAGACTTCCACATTATATTTTAATACATATTGCAACCGTCACTACTCATTTTCTTAGTGATAAATAAAAATTATTTATAATACACATATAATATAAATTTTATTCATGAGCAATCCATTTATAATACATATTGCATACATCATTCATTTTCTTAGTGATACAAATCAAATAATTTCTAAGACACGTATAATATAAGGTTTATTCATGAACAATACATTTCTAATACATATTGCAAACTTTACTCTCTTCTTAGTGATACCAACCAAATGATTAATACATGCACACTACATTTTTAATACATATTGCAAACATCACTCATGTTCTTAGTGATACAAACCAAAATAATTTATAAGACACATATAATACATGTTTTATTTATGAATAATACAAGCTTAATTCAATCTATAGATTATTGTCTTGTCTTTCGTTAGTTACGTTTTTTATTTATTATTAATTTTCTCTTCTAATTCAACCTTAATATTGTGTAATACACTTTTAATGCAAATTTAATTCATTTTGTAGTTTATTATTTGTTGCTATTAGATTACTTGTTTAATTCATTATTGATATAAGTTTAATTCACTCTATAGGTCATTGTTTGGTGTTTCATTGGTTACATTTTTTATCCATGCTTAATTCTCTCTTTTAATTCAACTTTAATATTTGTGTAATACACTTTTAATACAAGTTAATTCATTTTACAGCTTATTGGTTGATTTGTTATGATTAAATTACTTGTTTAATTCATTATTGATACAAGTTTTATTCAGTTTACAAATCACAGAATGCTCTTTCGTTTGCTACATTTTGCATGCGTGTTTAATTCACTTCTAATTCAACTTTAATATGTGTAATACATTTTTAATTCAAGTTTAATTCATTTGGCAGTTTATTATGTTTCTTCATTTGTTACGATTAGATTACTTGTC
Organism: Solanum verrucosum; assembly: GCF_900185275.1. Lineage (NCBI taxonomy): Eukaryota > Viridiplantae > Streptophyta > Magnoliopsida > Solanales > Solanaceae > Solanum > Solanum verrucosum. The sequence goes on from NW_026020217.1 coordinate 1,389,895, forward strand.
TGCTCTATAGTTTGGATAGGTTGTTCCTACAAATAATTAAAAATATCATTTGGAGTTTATATCTCAATTTTAAGAGGGTTTGGTTAAGTTTAAAATTGATTTTAGGAGAAATATTAGATTGAAGCTCGAAAAGGATGAAGTTTACGGAACTATATTGTGTTTGTATTAAAGTTATATTAGATATGTTTCATAATTGTATTAAAATTGTATTAAAATCATGAATAATAATCCTACATTTATAATACATATTGCAAACTTCACTCCCTTTTTAATGATATGAACTAAAGTAATTTAGGTAACACACTTATAATACATGCACATTACATTTTTAATACATATTGCAACATCACTCACGTTCTTAGTGATACAAATCAAAAATAATTTATAAGACATATATAATACATGTTTTATTCATGAATAATATAAGTTTAATTCAGTTTATAGATCGTTGTCTTGTCTTTCGTTAGTTACGTTTTTCATTCATTCTTAATTCTCTCTTCTAATTCAACTTTAATATTATGCAATACAATTTTAAAGCAAATTTAATTTATTTACTTGTTTAATATTAGTGTAATGCACTTTTAAATACAATTTTAATTGATTTTGCAATTTATCTGTTGATTTTTTACGTTTAATTACTTGTGAAATTCATTGTTGATACAATTTCATTCAGTTTACAGATCATATAATGCTCTTTCGTTTGCTACATTTTGCATTCATATTAATTCTCTTCTAATTCAACTTTAATATGTGTGGAACACATTTTTAATTCAAGTTTAATTCATTTTGCAATTTATTATGTCTCTTCATTTGTTACGATTAGATTACTTATTTAATTAATTAATTATTAATACAAATTTATTTAGTCTATGAATCATTGACTACACTATGAAAGAAAATAGAGAGAGAGAAAGAGAAAAAAAAAACAAGAGAAAGAGAGGGAGAAAGTGCAACAAAAAGGAAAAAAGAAAGAAAAAGCAATAGAAAGAAACCAAGAGAGAAAAAGCAGCAACACAAAAGAAAACAAGGGAAAAAGAACAATATAAAGAAAAAAAGGGAGAAAGAGCGAGAAAAAGAGATAAAAACTAAAAAGGCGAGAGAGAAAAAGGAGAAAGAGGCAAAAGAGTAAGACAAATCTAATAAAATATATATTATTGTTATATATTGCTATAAATGGTAATAATTAAAGAGTATACTTAAAATAAGTAATTATTTTTTAAAAAGGATCCACTCAAGTAATTAATCCATTAATATATTACTTATCGTATTCTACTGGTTCTTTTCGTCGGCCCAGTATCAAAGACAGTTGGGCATGAATTTCTAATGTGTAAATTTCATATATGCATATATTATATTAATATTTTCGAGTTATAGCAGTAGATTTAGATTTTCAAGTTATAACATTAAAAATTTCAGGTTTTAACAAATTATAAAAAAAAATGTTTTTAATAATAGAAAAAAGTTGTTTTAAAAAAAATAAAAGAAGAATTAAAAAAAACGGAATTGATGGTAAAAAGGTAAAAAAAATTGAAATTGTGGTGTTAATTTAATTTGAATTTAGTGTAGATAATTAATAATTGGCACGAAATAAGGGATCCAACCTAATTAAGATTATTTAGTATCCTTAATTCACTCAAATCAGTTAAAATCAAATAAAAATTAGATTTTATCTTCTTTTTTTTCAACGTTTCTCTCTCTTCATTGTTTCTTCATTGTTCTTCCAGAAAAAATTCTCAGTATTGAGTAATTGAAGTTTTTTTTATATTTGAAAAAATTTAATTTTGTTGTGATGGACAACAACGTATCAATATAAATTAAACGTGGTGGAAGATGGGATCCTTCAGGTTAGTATTTATTATTGTTTATTGTTTGTTTTTAAATTACAGTGAAATGAAAAAAAAATGATAAAACTGTAAATCGTCAATATATTTAAGGTGATATCACTTTTTGTTAACTGTTGTGAAGTATATAGTATTAGTGATTTTTTGTTTTTGTGGTTGTTTTGAATACTGTTTTTTTTTTTTTTAAAGTATAAATTAAATGTATATTTTTGAATGAATTTGATAGAATAAATTGAAAGAAATTTGTATGAAAGTTTGTTCAGTAATCTATTTAAAAAGTTATTTAGAATTTTGACGAATTGTATGAAAAGTGATTTAAGTTGATAATGAATTTGATAGAATAAATGAATTGAAATTTATATGAAAGTGTGTTCAATAATCTGTAAAAAAAAAGTTATTTGGAAGTTTGACGAACTATATGACAAGTGTTTTAAGTTGGTATTAAATTTGTAATTTTAGTGTTTATATTAGTTTTGTCATTTCTGTATAAAGTTGTTTGATAGTAATGAAGTATTTGGTACGAGCGAAATATATATATATTTAGAATGAATGATTATTGTTATATGAAATGTGTATTGAGTATGAAATGTGTATTAAGTGAGTTTGAAATGCATATTTAGTGAGTATGAAAAGTGTTTTGTAATGATATTTGTATAAAGACAAGTGGGTATAATTTTATTGTTATTATAATGATTTTTATATATGAACCTATCCCTTGCGAGAGTACAAAGAGAACGGTAGGAAGACGATAACTTGAACGCTGGAAGGGGTTTGCTGAGTGAAATTCAAAAGGTCTAAAGTTACCTGCAGTAGATGTCGTCAAGTTGGCCACAACAGGAAGACATGTTCAAATTATCCTGTGCAAAACTAATGACTATTTTTTATATTAATGTTTTGTTTTGATATGAAACATAATTGGTTTGAAGTGCATTATAGCTTAGTGTTTAATATACTGTTCATTCAGTAATCATACATAATGCATACTATTACAAATTAAATTTATTCTAGTTTAAAGATATTGTATATATTAGTGATAATTATAAGAAGGTAATTATGGAGTTCATTTGGTATCCCGAGTATTTAATGTAAGTTATCATGAATATTAATTTGGTTTCCAACTGGTGTCATATTATAAATAAAATTATAACAAACTGCATGCCAATTGTATTCATGTTTCATTCCAACTCTAGCTTAAGTTATGGTCATATACATATTAATCAAATTTAATTCAGTTTTCATTCAAACAACATGTGTAGAATAGAAAATAATCAAATGTGAAAACACAATTCATAACATTTGTATATAAAAATCGTATCACGATTCATACAATATCCAAGATTTAATATTAAAGTCATAGTCATATTCATATAAATTAGATTTCATACACGTTTCATCCAATGAGTGTACAACTTAGAAACACAATGATACTTTAAAATAATGTATCTGAAATGTACGAAGTCTGTATAATACTGGTTACACTACGTATATAAAAGATTGAAAGTTTCGAAGATCTCACCTGAAAGAGCAGTCACTCGCTCTAGGTCGACCCCGTTGAAAAAATTTCTCGCCTCCTTTTCTTTCTTCTTTCTTTTGCAGATTATTTACTACTTTAACTATTTATAGTCTAATTATAAAAGTGTAAAAATGACCCACTATTAATTTTAATGCTATCTTCTATAACCACCAACTAAGTATATTATTAATACTACCCCATTAATTTCATAATTGTAGTTATGAATAGTCCAAAATATCCATTTAGAATCTATCGAAAAGTATTTTTTGAAATAAAAAGCTCTAGTACTCAAAACAACCAAATGGGTCGTTACAATGTGACAATTGTAGAAAAAATCACTAGTTTGACAATTGATAGCATTTTCATACCAATTTAATCATTCATACCATATGAAGATTCAAAAGAAAATCAGACAAATGTGAAAATACAATTCATAACATTTGTATATAAAAATCATATCACGATTCATACAATACCCAACCCCTTATATTAAAATCATAGTCATATACGTATAAATCAATTTTCATAAACGTTTCATCCAATGAGTTTACTACTTAGAAACACAATGATACTTTAAAATAGTGAATCAATTTGTATGAAGTTTGTATAATACCAGTGTTCTGAAATTATAATAGCAAAATATTAATTCATGTGTAGATGGTATCTGAATAGAAGATAACATATGGTATTATATATCATCAAATACTTAAACAGAAAAAAATTATCCAAAAGTTAAAAAAAATATTATGTAATTCTTAAAAAGTAGAAGCTGCAATGAACTATTTCAAATTTCTTGTCGGTGGTCTTGGTGTAGGATAATTGGTGGTATCCGGAACATGTTCTTTTGCTATACGAGGTCCACCAAATTTGCTAGCAACCGTACCAGTAGTGATCGCGTCATCCTCATTCTTTGTTTTTCCATAATGCCACATGATTGTGGCATACCTTTCACGATGGTACTTTGCATCGATTTCAACAGTTCTCATGTCAAAAACACCATTGCTGATAATTCATATGTTTATACACAATTAAGATACAATAACATTAATGTTAATACATAATTCATACCATTTTATAGTCAAATCCATAAACATTTTTTTCATAATTCATACAAAATACATCACCCAAATTTTATAGTCAAATTCATAAACATTTTTTTTCAGATTTGAAACAAATTTCACACAAACAACTGTTTTGAAAACAATAATAAGAATAATGTGATATAAAAAAAATAACTATTTTGAGTAATGTGAAAATAAATTAAATAAAGTACTTACCCTTACAACTTTTTTGGGGTTTTTGTATTTTGGTAATTCCGATTCCTTCTTCTTTGTTTTTCTTCTTGTAGATGGTTTTGATGTTTGAGCAACTTCAACATTTGTTGATTTTTTTCTTTTTTTCTTTTTTGTTTGACTAACAAAATCCAAATCGGAATCGGAATCAGAATCAGGAAGGGTTTCAACAAGTGTTTTCCCCTTCCTCTTCTTCCCCTTTTGATTTGCCGGAATCACACTTTCCTTTGCTTCATTATTTTTATCTTTTTTATTCTTCGATCGAGAGGAACCACCGGTCGCCGGAATTTCAATAGTTTTAGGCGGGGGTGTTTGGGATAATATATTGAACGATGGAACATGAACATCATCAATTGAAGTTCCATCAAATCTGGGACTCTTTTGAGGAGTTTCAATGGGTTTCTTAAACATGATGATGAATAATCGTGGGGGAGGGGGGTAGACTATTTTGAAGTTAGACTTGATCAGAAACAATGATGAAAGTGGATTGTGGCGTCTAGGAGTGAATAAGCGTGGGGGAGGGGGGTGGGATTGACGAATGGGGATGATAACGGTAAACAGGGAAAGAAAACGTGTATGGAGGAAATCCCTAAAATTGGGTAACTAAAAATTTTAGTTCAAAAAAAGGAAGTGAAATCAAATTAATTACCTATTATTAATTAATAATAAAAACCTTTAAATAGATTAATAATTTATTAAATAAATATAATTTGATTTTTAAATAAAATTAAATTTAATTGATATGTCATAACCCGTAAATAATCTGTTATAAGCAAAAAAAAAATTTAAAAGTAGATTTAAAACCCGTAATATTTACTCTTAAATGTGTATATGGAGTGATTTTTCCTTTCTAACTTGTAAATCTTAGAACTCCATGGTAACATAATAAAGGATAAAATAGAAAATAGTTTCTTGGTTCATTTGTATTTTTCTAATTTTATAGGCCACCTAAGTGATTTTATCTGTTCATACTAGTAATTGTAGTATTATTTTTATAGTTTCTTGCTCTTCGAATTCTGTTACTATTTATTATTTCGTGTAGTTCGATTATAGTATTAGCTCATTGTAGTATTGTTTTGCTACTATATGTTGTTTCATACTTTCATTACTTTTTTTCTAGACTGGTTTTGTATTGAGCCGAGGGTCTATCGGAAATAGTATCTCTATCTCCGAGCTAGAAGTAAAATTTGCGTACACTCTACCCTTCACGTACTTCACTTTGTGTGGGACTACACATGGTACGTTGTTGTTGTTATTGTTATGTCCTTTTGTTGCAGTACCAAATGATTGAGTCTCTTTCGGAGAGAACCGTATTTTGTAGGTCTTCCCTTTTTGGTATATCTCATGTATACGGCTTGTATCAATGACAAACCTTGGTTGATCAAAAGGTTGCCTCTTGGTGCAATGATTAGTTTGCTTTAAATCATAAATTGTTGTGAATAGCCTACGCGCCTTTGCGTTTGTATATAATGTTCTCTTACGGGGAAAATAATCTTTGTTATGGTATATAGAAGTTATAAAATGGCCCTCCTAAAGTAGATATATTGTTTATTTATCATTTTTTTTTTCCCCATAAGTGTTAGTTTACCTTAGTGTTCTATGTAGAAACACAATTGGCTTGGATCGATACATTTCAGACTGGACAACTCAGGTGGTGGTTGCCCGCTTCTAAATTAGAACTCAATTCAAATGATGTTAACTTAATATTGAACGTAGAAATTGTCATTCTGAATTTGGTGTAACGTATGCAAGAAGTGATTCATTTTCAAAAAATATTTTCCTCCCTACCAAACACATCCTAGCTATATCAACGAGCTAAGGCATGCATGTTTAGTCAGAGTTCTAGTCTATACTAATGTTTATCAGGGTGCTTTACTAGCTTAGTTCTCTCAATTCACTCTTTTATTATATAAATTTCATTTAAAAAATTGAAGATTTCATGTCCGGTTCACGCTCAAACTGAAACTATTTGATTTTCAAAATCTGAATTATGTCATCGTGAGAGTATATTTTATGTATATATATATATATATATAATAAATATTGATTTTTAAAAAAAAATCCTTGCATTAGTTCTTCGTATTTAACTCTGTAGTGAAAATCATACCTATTTTGAAAAAGTCGGATTTCAAAATAGAAAAAGAAAAAAATTTCCAAACGCGGTGCTATTCCATTCTTTGGTCGTTAAAGTTGGGTCAAATGTTGCGTCTACTCAGCCAATCAGCTGCCACTCTGAACTCACTTTAACCAATTAAAACTCTCCACGTGTAATCAAAGACGTAGCAGACATCCCACGCGCCATATATAAATCTCCACGCAACAACTAAATCGCCGGTTAAAAAAAGAGAAAACCGCGAAAATATCACCGGCTTCAATTTTTCTCTCTTTCGCCGGCGGCGGCTTTTGATCGTCTGAAAATTTGCCTTTGAAGTCCACGTGTCTACCGGGATCTGACTTTTCCAACGATATTTCCACATGGAAGCTCACGGTGCTGGTCTCCGCCGTGTCCTTGTCCTCGCCTTCTGTGTCGCCGGAATCTGGTCCGCTTATATTTATCAAGGCGTTCTACAAGAGACTGTGTATGTCATTTCTTCTCTCCTTCCTCATTTCATAAATGTTTTTTTTTTAAGCTTCGTTTACTTATATGATTTATGATTTGTTCTGTATTTTTTTATTTTAAAAATAAATGTATGATGTTTTGTGCTAGTTATGTATTATCCTATGATTAAATTGATGTTTAGTTCTCTGGCAATTGATTGAATTTGTGAAACCTGCTTTTGCCAAATGTTAATAATATCCAGTGGTGGAACCAAAAAATTTACTCAGATTGTTGCAACATTTAGCTAAACAGTGTTATTTTTCGGTGATCTGCCGTTGTTAGTACCATTGGTGAATTTCAACTTTGAGCTCAAGCAATGTTACTCAATGACTATTGATAACAATTACTAGAGGTTTTGTTTTCTTTTATACTCTAGAAGGTTCAATTTTGAGTACAATGTGCTTGCATTGTGTGAGTTTGATGCAATTTTTTGGTGTTTTCTTGTTAACTTAGTTGTGGAATTCATTTCTATTCATATATTCCTTTATTTATTTGGTTAATTTTAACATGTTTATGTATGGGTTTTAGGTCAACGAAGCGGTTTGGTCCTAACAATGAGAGGTTTGAACACTTGGCATTCCTAAATCTGGCGCAAAATGTAGTTTGTTTGGTATGGTCATTTATAAGTAAGTATACAGCATGTTCGTCGACTCTGTTATAATGTGTGCACGAGTAACAATGTGGTTAAGTATTGAGTGTGGTTTTTGTTGCAGTGCTTAAGATTTGGTCTAATGGGAAGAGTGGTGGTGCTCCTTGGTGGAGTTATTGGAGTGCTGGTATTACAAATACTATTGGTCCTGCAATGGGGATTGAAGCACTAAAATACATCAGCTATCCTGCACAGGCATGCCCTATTCTTGATTGTTTCTATATCTGATTTCTGCTCTACTTTTTTCCTTGTATGTTCCCAGTGAAGGGCTTAATCCCTTCAAATTTCTGGATTTGTGGCTTCTTGTGAAATGTGAACCATAGTACTAGCTAGCATTTAGGATTTCCTGAAGTAACTTTTAGGAGAGAAATGCATGAGGTTTTATTAATGTTCTAATTCATAGTAGTGGCTGATTAACTGATATTTAAATGAGACCTTGATGGTTGTTTCCTTTTCTTTCCTGAATACATAATAACAAGGCTACTTACTCTTGCAGGTCCTGGCAAAATCATCAAAAATGATTCCTGGTATGTCCGCAAGCAAGCATTTTTTTACACTTACATTGATGTTCTTTTCTTTGAGTATGCTTTTGTGGATATTGTTAATACTGAGATTTATGGAAAGATAAAAAGGTGGATAGAAGATGTCTTGATATGAATTCTATTTATTGAAAAAACCATGTTCTAGGGTTTCTAGAGTTTCAAAAATTAAAAAACGAAATGTTAATATTATTGAATTTCTGAATCGTAAGGCCATGACCTTAGAAAGTAGATCCAGTGAACATGGTGGCGTTTCAATTGTTCTACGTCTCTGGTATTCAGATTCTGTGCCCTTATAGTTTTGTACTTGAGCAGGTGTTATCATGTTATGTCCTATACTTAGAGAGGGAACTAACTCTTAACGAGAGGGTGAATATAAAAAAACATTTCAGAATAGAGTATATGTGATTAGTGGGTCAAAGCTGAACATATAGAATGACATAACGGAATGCAACAATCTTGAATACTGGATTTGCTAGAAGTGATATTTAGATATTTATACTCGATTGTGAGGCATATAAGATATAAGGGCAAAGAGAAGAGTGGTATTGGTGTGTCTAGCATCTCTATGATGTAGTCAGAACAAATTTTCCGTGAAAAGGGCTTTTACTGAAACAAAGAGGAAAGCACACATGGCAGAATATAGATTGAAACAAAATGTGATGGAAACCATTACTTAAAAGAACCAGCCTTGAATACATTATATGTCCAAAAGAAAGGAAAAGAAAAAAGAGAAGCATTTCAATCTTTTGATGGTCTAATAACACATCCTTGAATACATTACATGGACTTGTATGAGAAGTTATGAAAACTGCACACAAGCTGAAGGCTTAATTCTGTCCTAAGTAATTACATACTTTGGCCAAATAAGAATACTTGACATGGTCCCAAGTGTTGTATCAACCATTGCAACAGTCCTTCCAGAATCTAGTCAAAATAAAAGAACTTGATTGTTCCAACAAAAACTATGCCTCAATATCAAAATCGAAGAATTTGATTGTTCAAGTGTTATAATCTATTGCTATCTAGAAGGTGCAGGATTCCCACTAGGAGCTTGGAAAATGTGAATAGGTATCCACCACTTTTTTTAACAGCTTGGACCATCTAGGAGCAATTACTGCTTAAGTCATTTGAATCTGTGACAACTCACTATTATTAGCTCTTCATGATCTACAGACTGCACAAAAACCTTAACATTGGAAGTGACAACTTTCTGATTGAAAGAATATAAAGAGGGAAGATGTTGGTATATGAGATGATTTAGGTGATTTAACAAAGGATTTAGAAGTATAAACTGAAAAAATGGTTTACAAATATTTCTCTTATCGTTTACAACTGAATTCTTGCATCCAAAAAGGAAGCTCCGTTGCAGCTGCAAAAAAAAGAAGAAATTATAGCATTCTATAGAGGAACATGAGTTCAACTGGATCAAGATGTTTTCCTTGATACAGTTTCCAAGGGCTGAGGATTAGGTGGAAACTAGCATTACTGTGGACCATCTGTAGTATCACTTTGATTTTGTGTGGAGGCTGTGTGATAGGAATAGAATCAGGCCATTACGGAAGGGAAGAAAAAGATGTTTAGGTAGATTCTTTTTATTCTTTCTTACTGTATTTCTTATCTCCTCTAAAGAGCGAAGTTTTTCTGCAGTAAGAATGTTAAAGTCAATCCTTTTGATAATGGCATTTAAGTTTATTTCAGTAAAACTTACTTTCTTATTTTTTGATTCAAAAAAATTTGACAAAAGTTATTTGAATGCTTCTTGCAGTAATGTTCATGGGAACGCTAGTTTATGGCATAAGATACACGATTCCAGAATATGTATGCTCTCTACTTGTTGCTGGTGGTGTTTCACTATTTGCACTCTCAAAGGTAACATTTTATTGTAATATCTAAGATACAATGTCTAACTTTTCTTCTTTTCCCTTTTTTCTCTGACATGTTGTAATTATTCAAGGAAAAACCAAGGTCCTTTCTGTGAACTACCCCTAACTTTTTCTCTTGTACTTGACTTGATTACAGACTAGCTCGAAAACCATTAGTAAATTGGCACATCCAAATGCTCCACTTGGGTATGGGCTGTGCTTTCTGAACCTCACCTTTGATGGTTTCACCAATGCTACTCAGGATTCAATTTCAGCAAGGTAGTTTTCCTGTTAACCTATGATTTTTGTGTGTCATTTCCTGATGTTCTTATGAAGAATTCTTTGTTTGTGTTTTATATGCTGTAGCTTTTCTTATCACATACTGAATAGTGCAAATTAGTGTTCTCTTACTTCATGATTTTTTGCTAATGGTGGGAAAAATATTATACATCGTGGAATTGACTGTTGTTCAGTAGGTCTGTATTTTCTCATCTCAAGTTGAGACCCCTGTGGTGAAAGCATCCATATTGGAACTAAACTTCTATCTATCTACATACCGGAGAACCTTAGCGTGTCTTCTCAAATGTACCATCTAATCCACTCTCAACCTGGATTGAAGAGTATTTTGGGGATAATGGACGTATTAATGGAGTGAACAAATACTCTTTTTTTTATAAGTCCATTCTTCCAAATACTTAATGCAAGATGCTGTTTGCTACCAATTGTAATGTCCTAAATTTGCTGATAATCTTTAAAGATGAATAGGGTAAAAGGTGATATGTACAAAAAGTGATCAAGCTGATGAAAGAAAAGTGGCTTATCCAAAAAAACTGCTGTAGAGCTGAGGTTTAGGCTCTTAAGTTCTCTCACTTTTCTCCACCTGCATAAACTGGAACTTAATTCTACCTCGTGGACACTATTATCAATGGGAGTAGAAGGAAGTGCAAACGTAATAGGGTGTGAGAAAGGTATGGCAGTATATGGGAGCACAAAGGTAATAAAGGGTAGGGGTACAGCTTTTAAAGATTTGGGCAGGAGGGATTATCCAAAGATAGGTTATAGATTTTAGCTTTATAATTCCATTGAAACAAATATTTCATGAAATCCCACTAGACAAATTCAGACTAACTACGTGATTGGGTGATCTACCTCTTATCAGGTTGTTGAGGATCTATATCTTCACTGTCGGGCCATAATGTTGAATGTGCTGTAGGATATATCAAATGTCATTGTTTAAAATTACTTTAAAAAAATAAAATTATTTAAGGAGTTTCCTCTGACCTTCAGAAATCATTCTTGTGGATGAAAAATTCAGTTTTTCACTTGTATTCAACAACTAAGTACTCCTATTTTTTTCTCAGGTATCCTAAGACATCTGCATGGGATATTATGTTTGGAATGAATTTATGGGGTACCATTTACAATATGATGTTCATGTTTGGCTGGCCAACTGCCAGCGGTTATGAGGCAGTTCAGTTCTGTAAGGAGCATCCAGAGGCAGCATGGGACATTCTTCTTTACTGTCTGTGCGGCGCTGTGGGACAGAACTTCATTTTCCTAACCATTAGTCGATTTGGTTCTCTGACCAACACAACCATCACTACAACTCGCAAGTTTGTGAGCATAGTTGTATCTTCTGTGTTAAGTGGCAATCCACTGTCAGAAAAGCAATGGACAAGCGTCGGCATGGTGTTCTCCGGATTGTCTTACCAGATTTACTTGAAGTGGAGGAAGTTGCAGAGGATGACAAAGAAGAGGAAGCCCATGTAAATGTTACTATAATCTTTTTATCTGACGATACAGTTCTGTACTATTTAGTCATTTTTCTCCTGTTGTATTTCCAGCATCCCAGGAGGGACAACACTTCCATCATTGGACAAGATAATCAAATAGAATTACTAGCACATTTGTAGAATGTTAGCCCATTTTTGTAGTTGTTTTATATTAAACAATGTTTCAGACCATAAACAGCTCAGAACCTATAGCATTACTGATGTTTTATAAAACGTATAAGAACTCTCTTGTCAATATTTTTGATAATCGTTCAGGTACTAGTCTCAACCTTTCGGGAATAGCCTCTCTACCTCTATGGGGTAATGGTAAGGTATGCGTACATTCTACTCTCTCCAGATCCCAGTGGGATTTTACTGCGTATGGTGTTGTTGTTCAGGTATCAATCTGTAAGTACAATGTTTGTTCTGTATAATTCTTGGCTATGTCCAAAATGGGACATTGTAGATCCAACAGCACACCTTATTCCAACTGAAAAAGTAATTCAACATATTAAAGTTCCTTACTTTTCTTGGTTCATGGTTGGTGCATCATGACCACATCCAATTACTATTATGTCCCTCCACTGTTAGCAAAAAAAATAATTGATACTGGTTATTGTAAGGTCATTCTAGTCTTTTCCGCACTGCCAGTAGAATTCACACTTTAATTTGTACAGGTTCCCTCCCCTTTTACCACTGCCTTTTTGCTTTAAGTAATGATCACAGTAGCCCACCACTACCACCAACTGCTGACCAATTTAAATAAGCAACAGATGTCTCAGACCCCTCCTTCCCCACAAGATTCCACCCCCTTTTACAAATCTCAGATACAGAGACAGCAGCAGCAGCAGCAGCAGCAGCAGCAGCAGCAGAAGGAATGGAAGAATTCTCTTACTTATAAAGCCAGAGAAAGCAACAGCCTTTTATCTTTACGCGTAAGAACTCGTACCTCTTTCATATTCTGTGCTTATAACAAGTTTATGTGTAAAGATATAGCTGTTCATTTGCAGTCAGCATTACCTGTAACAGTATCAGACAAGTAGAGCAGAGACGACCAATGTACGCACACACGAACCATATTGCATTCTCAAATCAAATAAAGTATGCTTTACATTACATGTAGATCAGGCAAAGAGAAAAGCTCTGAACAGCCTAGAGACTTATTATATAACATCTACACACAAAATATATGAAAAGAAACTTAGGTAGGAGGCCAATTCTGACTTGTTGATCCTCCTACCTCTCCCTATGATTTCTTTTCTCTTTTTTTCTGTCTTATCAATATTCTCTATGAACTTTGGCGAGGTGCCAATTTGTAAGTACAATGTTTGTTCTGTACAACTGGCTAATTAAAAGCCGAAAACTTATGGAACATCAAATACCCCCATTTGAGTTCCATAACAACACACCAAAGAATGAGAAACAATTAAAAAAACACACTAGATACTGGTGAGTATTAGGTTGGAAACTCCAAAAAAGGATGCAGATCATCTGTCAGATCTCCAGAGAAAAAGCTAGAATGCCTCCGTTGCATTCTAGTGTGCAGACCAGATCTTCCAAGGCCTCTTGAAAAAAACATAGGTCATAGAGACTGCAATCCAAACAAAAAGAACTCCAAAAATTGAGTAGACTACATATAAGAACTGTTGATCAAAGTTATGGTGATACTGCTCCCCGCAGAATCGTTGTAAGGTTTGATCAGTAAAGTTGGTTATAGACTGTTGAGGAGGGCTCGTTTGCACGATGGAGGTTGTGAAAGATTTGTGCCTGGATGCATGGATGTGGACTCCACTCCAAGTGTTTTCCATAGGAACTGCCTCTCCTGAAAAAACAGTTAAGAAAAAGTTAATCTCAGTCTTGCTTCACACTATACATGAAATAGTTTAACGTCAAAGAGAAACCACATGAAATTATGAATCACAATTTATATGAAATAGACAAGTCAATGTAAAAAACATGATCACTAAACCAAGCTTCAAATAGTTTCTGGATTTCCAAAAAATCAGGAGAGAATGTGACCTTAATCCAATGGATAAAAGTTATCTTCGGACTTGTGTTCTAAATATATGACGAAGAAATTAAATCTTATAGGGGTTAAAATCTTTGAAAAGTCCGAGCATCATAGATTGCTTTAGCAACTGTGGGCAACAATTAGTATATGTAACAGTTGTAAATCAATACATAAAAGACAATCAGTAACCTCCAAAACCTGATTTCCTTTATTTCGGCCTTTTAGTACATAACACAAGCAGGAATTGACATATATCTAAGAAGTTGCCTTCTGGCAAAGATCTGGGAGGCCAGTAAATCAGATAATTGCATTATGTCGAAATACCGGTACAACTTCACTTTACTCAAAGATTTTGGGGGTTGCCTGTCATATATACATATTAAGTCCTTTTCCTTCTTCGTTTTTAGTGCTCAATATATTAGAGCTGACAACAGATGCATAGTTCTTTGCTGACAGCACTAATATACGATAACATATTTATAAGTTATTCATTTCTTTTTTATAGAGAAGGAAACATGGAACAAAGCACTCTAGAAAAAAAATTGTGTTAAGGAGACACTAAAAGGAAAGAACAAAAACAAAAGAAAACAACACACTTTCTCTTGAACTTTTTGATATCGACTGAGGTAAAACTCTTGTTTTCAGTTGAATCAATTTGTCTATAGTTCACTATGGTAAATACTTGGTTGGAATATATTCACACTTGTTGACCTCAAAAGCCTAATTATGCTACTTTCTTAGTGCAAAAGGCAGGTAAGCACAGTTTCAATAAGAAACATTGCAGAACTGATAAAATCAGTAGCAACGTCTGTTGCTGCTCCAATCCCCTGTAAAATCTCTCCTAATATCTCAATTAAGAAAATGGTATCAGTTCTTTTGATGGACTTCGCATGCACAAAAAGTCCAATTCGATCCATTAGTTCAATGCATTTTTTAGTGAAGCTGCTTTTGATATACATTTTTTTTACCTTAATTCAGTTTAATATTACAAGGCATAGAATGCTTACACTTTCTGAAAACTTTGGAGTGGGAATTTCTGCAGCTAAAGATCTGAACAGTGGAGTAACTTGAAGAGGAGAACTGAAATCTGTATTCAGAAATTCACATTCAGCTGTAGCTGGTCCATTATTCACTTTTTCTTCATCACAAACTGGCAAAGTATCTGTGATAATACAATCACCACTAGTATCAGTCTAAAGCAACTCCTATGGATGTAGAACTAAAAGAAACATCGTTGAAGTCTTTCCCCCAAATTATGAGTGTACCTCGAGTGGTTGATATATGGCAGGAGGTTCCATTTTCTAATTCATGAAGCCCAGCTTGATCACTCATCTGAGAAGTTCGTAATTCAGATTCAATATCCTGATGCTGTGCACACACCTCAGCTTGACCTTCTTCTGTTTTATCAGCCAGTGCATGGCATAGCAGAGTTGATCCCGTACTATACTCAGAGCTGCCAGCAGAATCTTCAGATAAAGCAGGTTGCCTGCACATCGACATTTTAGACACAGTGGCATGGGATAAGCTGGGTATCATTAAAACTGAACTTGTGTGGTCAATACCTCCAAGATGGTCGACTGCCTTCATTACTGCTTCTTGAATCTGCTATCAGGTTCTTATAATCATCAGGTTCAAAATTCATCTCAGGGAGCTGGAACTTGAGTGTATCACCATCCTTTGTATGTTGAAGAAAATCTTGGAGTATCTGCACAAATTCACACTTCTCCATTAGAGTTTCTGCACATTCGGTGCAGACTAGTTTCTTGAACTATGAAACACAAGAAACGAAGCAGGACAATTGAAGAAACTTAGCATTCGCAGCTCAAGCAGTCTTCATCTTTCTTATGTTGTCAATGACTTAAATAATGGATCTTCCTTTTTTTGCCAAAGGAATGAATCATTAAACAAGAGTAGACGGTTCATTAGTTGTCCTGATTGAGTTAATCAGGTCATGTAGAAACAAGGTTCAAGTCATGAGACACTACTTCTAACAACTGCTTACCTAGAAATGAACTAAATAGTTTTAAAGCAATTATTCTGAACGTCATGGACTAGAATAGTGAGAAACACAGCTTTAGACTCACCTTCCAAGCACTTTCAAGGCTTTGATCTGTATTTTCTGTATTGACTTTCATTGCCAGTGAGCTTAGCAGCTCTGCTTGTTGCATCAAAGCCTGTTTCTTTGGATCATCTTGTTTAAGGAATGTTCCTTGAGTTTTGTTGTCACTAGCTCCTTAAAAATCCAAAAATAGTGATCAGGCAGTTCCTTTTACTAGACAACGATTTACTGTTCTTACTTTTCAAGATTATTTACCATTTTCAGTTGTCGTCTGATGAGATACCAAACCTTCCCCAGCGTTATGCAAGTTTTGAGCTAGTACTGCAAATTGATGTCTTAGTAATGGATGTGCAGTTGTTCCACAATCACCATCAGATTTTTCTCTGCTGTTACCAATTTGAAGTACATCTGAAATGTCGCTCCGCCTACATCAAAACAATATATAGTGTTATATTGGAAACTCCATTTCTTTAAACCATAGTTAAATCTTGCTGTATTCATTTTTACCTCAGCTTTTTAATAGGAGCAGCAGCTTCAGCTATGTTGTCAACATTGATACCATCTGGAAATATAACCCTCTTGTTATTCAGGTTAATGAATGAATTGCTGTTTTCTTTAGCCAAAGCTTCATGCTTTGCTCTCTTTTTGCACAGTGTAGTGAACCGATTCTTCACAGCATTATCCGTCCTGCAGTTTTTCGAAATATCAGCTGATAACTTCAATCTGTCATAACAAAATACTGAAAAGCAAAACAAAAAGCTAATTACCTGCCTGAGACCACCTTGGCAATTTCAGTCCATCTATTACCAAAAATCTTTTGAGCCTACAAACATTATATTTTCTTAATCAGATTTCAATCACAACATTATTTCTCGTTAGAACATAAACGGCCTGAAACTGAAAATAGCAACAATCTTTACATGTTCGATATCGTCTACTAACATCAACCAAACTTAAGCCCAAAATGCTTAAAACAAGTGACAGTGATGGGGAGAGATAAAAAGAAGAAGCAATCAAGAAAGCATCATTTCACCTCACATAAAAGCATATCTTCTTCAGGTGACCACCCTCCTTTCTTGAAATCAGAGTTCAAATAAGTGAACCATCTGCAGATAACACCAACCAAAAATATAATCTTTTTCATAAAAAATCAAAAAGTAGATTAAAAGAATACAAAGTGAGAGTCTTTATCAAGAACTCATCTTTACTAACCTTCTTCTGCATTGCCTTGTTGTTTTATCCTTGAACTTTGATGCGATGATCGTCCAACTACAGAAAACAAATTTTGAATTTCAAATCATATATCACATAATCCATTGATTCTAATCATACTTTAACAACAAAGTATCCATGAAAAACATTGAAACAAAAACCAAACAGATTAAAACTATACTTGTCTGTTCCATGGATTCGAATTTGTTCTCTTAGTATATCATCCTCCTGCAACACAACACAACACAAAACAAATCCATCAAATTTCAAATTTCCAATCAATACAACAATTCAAACAAATCCATTACATCACAAAAATCCAATCAATCCAACAACTCAAAACATAAAAAATAGACATAAAAATCATTTCTTGCAAAAATCCCAATACACTAAACTCAAAAACACAAACAAAAACCCAATAATCACACAAACACACACACCTCTTGAGACCAAGAAACAATATGTCTTTCTTTAGGTTTAGCAGCTTCAGCACTATTTCCATTACTACTAGAATTAGTAGTTGCCCTTTTCTTCATAGCACTCTGCATATTTTCCTCCTTCTCTGCTCCCTCAACACAAGCATGCTATAGTAAAAAAAAAAAAAAAACACCCTTTTGGGTGAATGCTATATAAAAGAACCAAAAGGGTATTTTACAATTTTCACAAAAAGCAAAAACTGTTCAACCTACACACTGATCCTTTTCCTTATTCAAGAATTGAAAAAAACACCTTACAACCAAAATACAATTTTTTTTTTGCATAGGATTCTGACTTTTAACCCCCAAGACTCCACCTTTTTTGCCCCAAGAAAGTTCAAACAACACCCATGGAATCCGAATTAAGATTTTTTATTACCATTGGACCCAAAAAAAAAATTGCCTCGAGATTTGTGAAAAATGAAAAAAAAAAAAAACAATCTTGATTCTTGGGGGTATACTAAACGTAGATCTAAAGGTATGTAAAACCTTAAAGATTGTATTTTTATGGTAATCTTGTATGATATAGAGCAAAAAACAAGAAAGGGGGGTTGAACGGGGGGGGGGGGGGTGGAGTGTTCAAAAGAACATAATTTTTTGCTCAAACAAAAAGTGGGGGCTTTGTTTGTGTGATTGAAATAGTGTTTGTGTGTAGGGTATAATAGAAATGGAAATTGAGAGATAGTTAAAATAATCAACGGATTCTTTGCTTTTGGGCGCGGGGTATTGTTAGGCAAGTTTGAAAAATAACACTGAATTCCATGAGACTATAATTAATAGGCATAGTAGAAAACTACCATCATTTCCCACTTTCTCTTCTTCTAGTGTATGTGTATGTGTGTATGGTATGTGAATTATGATGTTTCTAAGTTTGTATGATGACAAGGTGGATAGTATTTGAATAGCGATGTATTTTTTATGGACTCACGTTTATTATAGCGTGTTTAATGACAGTATTTGAAAAGTGATGCTTTTTATGGAGTCATGTTTGTTAGAGTGTGTTTGTGAATAGTATCTGAAGAGTGATGTATTTTCTACATAGTCATGTTTATTAGAGCGTATTTAATGACAGTATTTGGTGTTTTTTATGGAGTCATGTTTATTAAAGTGTGTTTTGTGAATAGTATCTAAAGAGTGATGTATTTTCTATGAAGTCACGTTTATTAGAGTGTGTTTGTACATAGTATTTGAAGAGTGATATATCCTATGAAATACTAATGTTCATTAGAATTAGAATGCACTTTTAATTTACTTGTGAAACTTATCAATTCAAATTAATCGGATTTCAAAATAGCTACTACATATTAGGTAGGAAACCAAAATAATGGTGTGACACGTGAGAAGATCATATTTACATAGACAAATCATACTCACATTTAGTGTTAATGCCAAATATATTTACAGACAAACCTCTTTCTAATTTGTCTATTAAGTGGACAGTATTTGTTAAAGCGTGTTTTACTCCTCACGTGAAAAATTTTCAATGTAACTTTAAGTTAATCGAGTTTCAAAATAATTATCGCATGTTAGGTGGGAAAACAAACTAATGGGCTAACACCTGATAAGATAGTATTTCAATAGACAAATCTTACTCACTTTTAGTGCTTACACAAGTCTCATCACAAACAAACTTCTTTGTAATGATGTCGTTTGGTCAAATATTTATAGCTATTATAACGAATTGTGGTTATAGAAACACTTAATTATTATACTGATGTTATTATAGAGGATGATTACTATAAAGAGGTTTTACTAGATTAAATTATAAGTAATTGAAATTAAAGTTAAAAGACACATACGTAAATACAAAATATGAAAAAGTTTATTTGAATAGGAGTAATAATAAAGTATGGTCGTATTTTTAGATAAGGAATAAATACTATATAGTAGTAGAATGATTCTATAAAAAGGTATGTGCTTAAACATAATACTCATTGCTACAAAGTGTAATATAATTTCATTTTTTTTTATAGTACTACTTGACAACATACGTGACCCAACTACTATGCATTATGAGATTTTATATACATTTTTTTTTAGTTCAAATTTTTACTTGATTTGTGATGGAGGTGGGTGGGGGGTGTTTTTCTACTTGAATGAAAAATAAATAAAGGAGGGGTTGCAACCCACGTGAGTTGGAAGAAAGAAAGGGGGGTAAATAGGGTCTCTCAATATTTTGAAAAAGTATAATTAAGCATATGCTCATGTGGTCAGTCCAGCCTGGTGATCTGATCAATATTTCACCACTTTTATGTGAGTATAAATGGAATGTAGTTCTTGTTTTTAAAGAGAGAAAAAAAAATCTTTAATTGCTTAGGTGTAAAAATTCAAACTCTACTCCATTTGATGTTTTTAAATATTATATTACATTGGTGGATCATTGTGAAGGGAAGAAAAATAAAGAGGGGGGAGGGGGTAACATTTTTTATCTCGTAGTTATTGATAAATTCTTATTTTGAACGATTTTGATCCCTTTAGGTAGGAGATATGTTGTATAAGAACAATTTTTAGCAATATGAAGTAACAATACAAGTTTAACATAGCACGGGGTTCATCAAATGGAGGAATGACTAATAATGGGATAGGACATGGTGTAACTTCAGCTTATTGAATAACATGATCTTAGATGAGAGGGTATGAAGATGAGAGATTAGACTAGAAGATTAGTAGATAGTTAAACTTTGACTCATTTTTCGGCAGATTTAGGCTTGGTGGAGCCTAGGAACAGTGTGACTGTTGTAGTATTGTCTTATACATATATTTTTTTAGTTATCGCATTATTTCGTTGTTATAAATCACCATAATTTTCAGGATGATAGTAGTACAAACAAAGTTTATTATTTCACAGTTAACAAGTAATAATAATATAAAGTAAAGATTATATTTATATTTAATTAATAAGAAAGTAAAGCCAAAGGGGGAACAGTAGTGACTATTTTGTGTGGCATATGATATTGGTCCATCAACTTAATTGGCATGACTTTAAAATTCAAATTATTCATGAGTTTGGATTTATTTGTTTGAATAAATTATTGACATTTTGTCTTCTATAGTTAGCCCTATACCTTGACAAATAGCTTTCATGGAGGTCATCAAAATTAATTAATTCCATTCCACACCTTGAAGTTTCAATAAAAACCATTTTGCTTCCCCATCTTTCAATTATGGTAAATTAGCACACATTAGTTGTAAACAATCTCATATTGCATCTATAATCATATATAATTATTATTTTTTATTTCTCATCTAGTGTTTGGAGCCCCGACTAAAGTTGGATTGTGCACTGTAAGGCTTATTTGGGGGTGACGTTTCCAACAAGATTTTCTTCATATCACAGGGCTCGAACCTGAAACCTTTGATTAATGTGGAGTAGTCTCACCACTGCACCACAATCCATATTGATTATATATAGTTAATTACATCTCATTAGATCGAAAAAAATGGGTTGGCTAGAAAACAAGGCACATAAAGCGTGACAGATGAAAGTGATTCTCTTACTAGGCACTCAATCAATGCAATGCAGAAATACTTCAATAACTTGAATGAATTGATAGACTCGACTCTTGCATTCAGACTGAACATAGTGTTTCTGCTAAAAAATAATGACTCCTCCAAAAAAAAAACTTATCGAATTCCTTCTGCGACTGTCCCATGAGTAATCTACTTAAAAGGACCCCCATTTTTTTAGATTTGTGAATTTGGTATATGGACTATTTAAGAAGAGTAATATTCCTAAAGTAGCAATGTGCTAATTAAATAAGACATTTGGGAAATTATTGTAATTAACTGAAATATTAAGTATTGAAGTACAATTTACCTTTTTGGAAGTTGATGTGCCCAATTAAAGAATCAAATGTTCTACTTCTAAAATCCTTTCTTGAGTAATGTGTAGTCAAACTTAAGTTTTTGACCCTTAATCACTCTGAGTTGTATGTATGTTCAGGATAATATAAAATTAGCTAAACATTATAAATACGGTATTCTTAAAAGTTGAAGGACAGATTCCTTTACCCTTTTAACAAATTAATTAATAGCAAAATACGATAACAATAACATACTCAGTAAAATTCTATTCACAGATAAAGTATACGTAGATTTTACCCTACCTCATAAGGATAGAGAGACTATTTTTCTAGCAGACCCTCGGTAGACTCTAGTAAAACATCTCAAATTAGAATTAATGGCAAAATACATAAAAAAAATAAATAAAAAACTAATCCTCTAGAACATTTTTTCTAAAATATTGTACTTGTTATTAATATAGGTAAACATCATATTTATTTTCAATTTGTCGATGTTATTATGCAACTATTAGATGATTTGTTCTAGTTTGACCAAGCTTTGTGGGTTTACTGTATAAGATGCATGGTCAAAAGTTATGTATAGCTTTTATTCTACTGTTGTAATTAGTTTTTTTTACACGTGTTCGATAATATTTTTTTCGTTTCAATTTATATGATATTTTTTGTATTTGAGAGTTCTAATTTTTTATTGCGATTTTTTATACGCCTTTTAAGTATCTGAATTGTCAATTATTGTTACTTATAGTATATTTTACATATTTCCAAATATATAATAGATTTTTAAAAATTTAAAGATTGCATGTCTTGAATTACAATCAAATTCAAAAGTTTAACTCTCAAAATTCAAATTATATCGCAATAAATTGAGACAAAAAATGTAGTATAAACAATTGTGCATTAACAAGTAAATAGTGATTTATATAACCTTGTAATACTAGATATAATGTCATCTTAATCTTCCATGTGCATAAACTAAAATTGGAATACTCTTATCTCATCAAATTTCTATACTTTGTATTTCATAGAAAATGATAATGAAAATATCTTAACCTTAAATGATATGTAAAATCCTAACTATAACTTTAAAAGAAGAAATAACACAATGATTTAAATAGGTTCGATTAAATCTACGTATATCCTCGAGCTAGAAGCAAGAGAGAATTTTGCATTAAAAATGAAAATAAGAGTACAAAAATTCTCAATTACAACTCTCTTAAAATATAATTTCGAAGTGTTTCTCGAACCTATAAGGATAATGATAATCATAGACTAGCTAAGCATCTTTTTAGCTCTAATTAAGTTCGATATAGGAATCTAATTTGAAAATAATTGTAGTTAAGATTTATTTTCTAATTGAAAAAACGTCATTAATTAACTCATCTTTTGTTAAAGTCAATATTTCTGTCTAACGCGTATTCGACCATAGGGAAAATTGGGGCCATAATTGCTATCTTAATCTTGGTTATATCCAATGTGACATTTATGTTTTTTTAATGTTTTTTCTACTTTTTGTTTGGTTAAATGAATTTTTCAATGAACATTCTACATGTCTTTTAGAAATGGACCCTTATTAAACTCTTTGCATTTTTTCATCAAGTAATTCTTAAACTTAATTTCTTTTCTAACACATGAAATTGTCCAAAAAAAAAAAGGGTGTCCATTTTGAAACCAAACATTGTGGGGTCTAACACTATGGCTAGGGGTGTACATGACCGGGTTGGTTCAGATTTTTCGAATATCAAACCAAATTATTTGTGTAAAAATTTTAAATTTATAAACCAAATCAAACTAATAAAATTCGGATTTTTTCAACCTCGGGTTGGTTCGGGTTTTTCAAATACCAAACTAAACCATTGTGTCGAATTTTAAAATTTATAAATCAAACCAAACTAATAAACCTCGGATTTTTTCAAATTTTTGGATTTTTTTGGTAAAGTTTGCATACAAACATATAAGGGGAACTTTCACATATAGCCACTCAAAAATAGTCTAATTACTCTCCATAGCTATAGTTTGACAATTCGTAGCTACATGTTATATGGAAGAGAGAGGTGAGCGAGACTGGGAGAGAGAGGAGAGAGGCGAGAGAGAGGGGGCAAAAAGTGGAGAAAGGTGAATTGTATATGTATATAGGTTAGATAATTGTATATTATACATATATATTTGTATATATGGCAAGCGAGATTGGGAGAGGGAGGAGAGAGGCGAGCGAGATTGGGAGAGGGAGGAGAGAGGCCAGAGAGAGAGGGCAGAGAGTGGGAGAGAGGTGAATTGTATATGTATATATGTTAGATAATTATATATTATACATATGCAATTGTATATATAGCAAGCGAGATTGGGAGAGGGAGGAGAGAGGCGAGCGAGATTGGGAGAGAGAGGCGAGCGAGATTGGGAGAGAGAGGAGAGAGGCGAGCGAGAGAGGTGAATTGTATATGTTTATAGGTTAGATAATTGTATATTATACATATGTATTTGTATATTCTGACGAATTATACATATACAAACATGACTAATTATACAAACTCGAAGTCAGCCCGCGTAATTAATGTATAATGTTAGTCGTGAGTGGTAATTATAGCAAATTATAGCTATGATGAGTAATTAAGTAGTATAAGTTTGCTTAACCGCGTAATTTTCCCAACATATAATTAACTTGTGCTCCAAATATTTTTAAGTCCAACCAAAATACAATTATCTAAGGTATTTCTTAACAAAATAACACAAAATATGAGATGAGTACTGATGACACAAAAATATTCAATAAAAAATAATAATGAAATCATCATATTAAATAAATATTGCAAAGTCATAATGAAAATGATCATAATTTAAAAGTACTAAATCATGCTAAAATAAGTTTTATAAGTATTAGTTACATTACTAAATATTTAAGGAAAATTAAAATTAGATTATGTATTTTAATTGTCTAAACCAATGTAAAACTAAAGAACAAATATTCAATATTATTGTCATTCGTTGAATTGATTTTCTTTTTGCATTAGTATTAATTTGATTTTGATTTAAGTTTTATTATAATTATCAACATCTATATATGAACTATAATCTTTATTGGACCATTCGGAATTCTAAGTTTTAAACTTGAAATAATATATTAAAAGATAAAAACTATGAAATAGTATAAGAAATATTTTAAAATTATATCAAAGTAAATATTTTTATGTATAAAATAAAATTTAAAATTACATATATAATGTCGGGTTGGTTTGGTCTCGGGTTGGTTTTTTTTAGTTAAAACCAAACCAACCCAAATATAGTCGGTTTTTTTTTTCAATACCAAATCAAGTCAAACCAAATCACTAGTCGGGTTTCTTTTTCGGTTTAACTCGGTTTGCGGTTTGATTCGGTTTTCGGTTCGATTTTGTGCTCATAGTGCATTGTATAATTTAGTATACTTCAAAATGATTAAAACGATTTGGAACTATTCATACTATTATTGACTTATTTTTTTGATTTTTTACTCGATGTTCAGTATATTATACTGAGAATTAAGTGATTCTACTTTAGAATAAAGAGTTTTCTATTAAAAATGATTTTATTTTTAAAACTTAAACTCGAGATATCTGATTAAGATGAAGAGATATTTTAATCTTTGGTGGTCTATGTCAACAAAGAAGTCCCTCCACTTACTCTGCAAATTGTCCCATTTGATCATCAAAACATACTACACCTTTTGACAAATTAAAGGTTAGCTAATTAGAAGACAAAATGTTGGCTTCTTTCAATTATATATAATGTTTGAACAATATCATATAGTTCTATAAACATGTACCACCTTCATATTTTATTGCTAGGGTTATCAAGTACTATGTGCTTTCATTTTCTATAAACTAATAAATAAACTTGATTAAAGACAAAAGGACAATCGATATATCCCCACGAGTATATATCTTAACTACTCTGCTTTTTTCTTTCTTTTTTTTGGTTATTTGTTGCATTCTAGGTCTCTAGCAAGTTCTATATTTTTGTCAAATTGACCCCATCTTCTTATTTTCTCTCAAAAAGTCGCCAAATTGTATTTCAAATTTACTTGGGATGTAAGGCTCCTATATGACCATCCTCACATTTTAGTCGTGAGCTAGCTTTTGAGGTTGAATTAATCAGACTGCATATTTACTTTTTTTTTTAATGTTGGTATAAGAATTAGGCCTATCCCAATCATTACTTATCAATATTGGACCCCATCTTATATTGTTCACACTTCAGATGGACAAACTTGGTGGTGTAGGGTGTGTGGAGTCCCACATTAGCTCGTGTGGGGATGAAAACCCTCTTTATATGGTTTTGGACAGTTCTTAATTTCCTTACGAGTCAACTTTTGGGATCGAGCTATGATCAATTTTAAGATAAAATTAGTCCTTTATATCAAGAGATTCAATAGGATAATTGGTGCCATTTGTCAAAGAAATATGTGTGACACGAGTTGAGTGAAAGTATATGTTACAAATATAAATTATACCACATCTTTTTTTGAATGAAATGGGAATAGTATATATATAGTGGAGGCCTACTGTGGCGCTGGTAGCTGCTAAAGCCTAAAGTGTCAATTGGCCATAATATATTTTTGCCAAATGGCCGTCTTATTCGACTTTGTTTGATAGAGAAATATCCCGCCCAAAAACACTTACTGCATCAACCTAATAACAACACTACAACCCTAGTGGAACCTATAAACATGTATAGTTATTGCATTTATATAAAAGGTTGTGGTGGGATATATAAGTCATAACTATCCCTCCATTCTTAATCATATGTCTCAGTTCGAGCTTTAATAATAAAGTCATCTTTGAAACGACCTATAAGTCTAGAGCCAATAAACATAGTTTGCATATACCATCAAATGTTGTGGTAAGATAAGTATACATCCATTCTTAATCTTGAGTTCGAACATTAGAAATAAAGTTACTTTCGTTTTTATCTTCAAAAGTGAAACTTCGTGAAGCGACTCGATTAGTTGAACCCCAAAGTAGGTATCTGACACTAGGGAAAAACCTAAAAAGATGTGTTGTGAACATATATGTTATTGGTTCATGTGGATTTAAGATGAGTTATGTGAGTGCAGCTGAATTCATTACTTTGATATCAACTTGAACTTGTAAATATAAAAAGAATTTAAAATGTATGTATATAATACAATTAGTCGATCATTCTTTATTTTGAACTCACAACTCTAAATTTTGAACTCGCTTCTGATTGATTTTCACTTGTTCATATTATTTCAAATTCAATCAACATAACATGATGTGTATTCCCATTGATGATTTTACTACAATACATTTATCCATAAAGTAAAAGGCAAAGAAGAAAAGAAACAATGAAAGGTATGTAGAAAATAAGCTTTTCAGAGAGGGAATCTAATGTTATAACAACATATAAAAGGGAAATTAGATTAGATGAAGAAGCCAAAGGGGTCGGTGGAAGTTTGTCCCACAAATAGCCACCAAAAGAGTAAAAATATTGATGGAACCCTATGTAAAAAGCAACTTATATATATACACATTGTTACATTCCCCTACCTAGCTAAGGCTACTTTTTGCAAAGTTGGAATATAAATAACCCTACACATGCAAGAATAGGTATCCTCTAAATATGCTTTAATTTTGTCATTTTTTGCATGATTGATTTTGAAAAAACAAGAAAACATTAGTAAATGGTCTTCATATTTGTCTTGAGTTACATTTTTTTTTTAAATTTACTTGCTGTCCTATCATAC
Source organism: Solanum verrucosum (assembly GCF_900185275.1). Taxonomy (NCBI): domain Eukaryota; kingdom Viridiplantae; phylum Streptophyta; class Magnoliopsida; order Solanales; family Solanaceae; genus Solanum; species Solanum verrucosum. The sequence goes on from NW_026020217.1 coordinate 1,417,260, forward strand.
TATATAATATTGTATCATGTGATGATAGCATTTAACTCTATTTTTGTTTGAAGTGATTCTTGAATGAGTCTTAGTTTGGTAGAATATATTCAACCTAGAGCCAAATGACCTAATAATGAGCTTGAATGGTTTTTTAATCATATCATTCTTGAGATTTTGAATTGATCATTGAAGTCTATAAGCTAATTGACCACTTCACTTTTAGTACTTGTGACAACATAATCAATTAGCTAGTATGGAGGGATGTTGAATTAGATGAAACTTTAATGAGAAATTAACATAAATACTCGATAACCCTAACAAATAATAATCAATAGATGTATATTATAGGAGTATATAATATACGTATATTGGCTAGAGATTATAAATATTTTGTTAAGCGGCTAACTATCTAACTCCCCTTACTATTTTCAGTTTTCTTTCTTTAATATTTTCACTATACCTTTTGATGATTGTATTTCTTTCTAACATATTCTGGAAAACGATTTTTTTGAATTGAAGGTCTATCAGAAATAATGATCTCCCTACTCCACAAAAGGTAGGGGTAAGGTCTGCGTGTACCTCACCCTCCCTAAACTCAGTGTGTGGAACTATATTGGCTATTCTTATTGTTGAGCACAAATATGAAAAAAGAAAAAGGGTTGTAGAATTTTCTTGATTTTGTATTTTAAATGTAATATTTTATGTGTGGGGAAATTAAATGATGAAAAACCATAGGAAATAAGAATGATATTGTTGGGAGCGTTAGTAGCAAAGAATGGTAGGCCAAAAATTAAAGTTTATTTTTGCAAAGTAGATTTCTCTATATCTTAATAAATCATTTATATCTTTTTAATGTTGTGGTAAGACCCATTTATTCTGAAAAAAAAGAAGAAGAAAAGATAATGTGGCTTTCCTAGTTTTAGTCATTTTCCCTACCTTGTCATAATGCATATCACTAAAAAAATAATATAAATAAAAGAAATGAATGGGAAAAAAAGGTTAATAAAAAAGAACCATTAATCCAATCTTTAATTTGTTTTTTTTTTTTCAATTTTTGCTTATTCAAAATTATTTATGAAGAGTAATCATGATTAACCTAGACACCACTAAAAAAGTTTAGAGATATTTAATCATACGCTATATCATATTAGCTTCCATAAATTCAGTAACTAAATCATTTTATCCTTGACAATACAAAATATATGGCTTAGGATTAATAAAAGAGTCAAAACACGAAGGAGCATTAAGTATAAAATATCCAATTCACTAACACTAAAAATAAACACTGTATAAAGAGTAAATAATTAGTAAAATTCAACAAATTAAATATTGTTATAAATATCATTTTTCTCTTTGTTTACCATTGCTGTAAAATAAAATTAAAAATTATACATCCCAGATTATTAAAATAGTGTGGGTCTTAACATGTTTAGTTAGGGGGTGAGAAAATTAGCCAATAAAAACATAATCCGTCCAAGTTTGGATTTACTCAACTGATTGTGACCCTTTCAAATTCAGCCTAACAGCTCATTTGACATCACTATGCCTAGCCATAACTATTTGTAGATGTAGCTTTTAGGTCGTTTGATTTATGATGAGATTAGTTATGATAAGATTGGCTATTCTGAGGTTAGTTATTTTGATATTATTTCTTAGTGAATATTTGGTTTGTTGTATTACAAATAATATGCATCACATAATTTCTAAGAATGAGTTGTTTATTTATAAAAATACCCTTCATAAGTGAAAAGTGATGTGTAAAAAGAGGTTTGAGGGGGTATTTTTGTCATTTTAACTATTTTATCCCAAGGATAAGTCATTCCATCTAGAGGGATAAAAAACTTATCCCAATGCTAACTATTAATCTTGAGATAAGTTATCTCAAACTTTAAAATTAGGAAAGGGATCAAAAGGTTCTTAGAATTTGTCTCAGAATTATCTCCCTTTATCTATCACACCAAACGTGTCAGTGTATAATTGGTATATAATGTATACGTGATATACACTAATTATACTTACTAAATTTGTAAAAATATGTTATTTTTTAAGGCTTTATTGGGTTGCTTTATAGTGTAGAAAATCCCAAATTAGTAAGAGTAAAAGCATGATTATTTTATATATAAAGAAGAAAAGATGGTTAGTGGGAGATGAGAGTGAGGCCCAAGTTCCAAAAGAGATTGATTTGCACTAAGGGTGGGGGTGGGGGTAGGGTGGGGTTGGGGGGTGGGGGTAGGGTGGGGTTGGGGGGTGGGGTGGGGCTTTCATTTTTGCAAAAATAGCCCTCATCATGTCAACTCTAGAGCCACCTATTGATTAGGAGGAACCTTTCTTTTTCTTGAAATTATAATCAAATAAAATGTAAATACATGTAGGGTCATTTTGTGCCAACTACTATGAACAAAAAGAAAAACACTAATGATCATTTTAATTCTAAATATTCAATGACCTTATGATAATCTTCATTTGATTTGATACTAAGTTGGACTTATTAGCATAACCTTTTTTGTATTCTCCTTATTTTATGGTCCTTTTTTAAACTTAGATGGACCTACAAAGAGCACCGAAGGATATTTGCACAAATGGCCTTTTTGAGGCCGCTATTTAAGTTGTGTCTCCGTTAATTAAGTGGGGTAAATTTATTTTTAATATATAATAGTCATCTAATTATTTTTCAGATGAAATTTATTGCATCTTTGGTTAAACTTTCAAAAGTATGTTTATTTTGAAAAAAGTCTTTTCTTTTTACAAGGAGAATAATGTTTATGTATGACTTATTAATTTGAAAAATGAAATTGGTTAATATTAAAACAACAATATGCTTGATCAGTTCCAAAATACTTACGAGAAAAAGGTATTTTTCGTTCTGAAAAACATTTTTTTATTACTAGTCAAAAACACTTTCCCCCCTACTCAACTATGTAAAATCAATATTTTCTTTTTAAAAGAAAATCAATTAAACTTTCTAAAATTTTGATCAAACATGTTATTGATCCATCGTGTAACGGAGAGAGTATTTAAAGAGTGTGATTCTATAGCAGAATACATTATATTTGTGCGTATAATAATAGTGAAATATATTATATCTGTAGACTTAATTAGTGTATCATATATATGCACATGTATCTGCTATAAAATCTCAAACTATCGCTATATCATACGCTCAAGTAAATATTAGGCTTTAGTTTGTTGTTTCACCTAATTTTCCTTAATTAATTGAAAAAGTTTTAGCCAAAGTTAGTTTTTTTTTTTTAAAAATCTTATTTTTTTTGGAATATTTATCTGCAGTTCCAAACGTGCTCTCTGATCACTTTCTTTTAAATAAGGGTCCATTTCTGTTCTTTATGTCCTTAATTTTCAAATGAAAAATTCAAACAAATATAGTCAAAAGAAAGAAAAAAAAAGATAAAAAGAATTATAAAAGCAAAGGGAAAAAAATAGTACTCTAATAAGCAATTGACAAGAAACGATTACTTAAAAAAACATGACTTTATTTGCCAACAAATGGTTCTTAGCTACATATATAATATAATAAAATGTAGCTGGAATAAAATGCATAAAGTATCTGAAAAAATATACTTTCTTCGTTTTATTTGTTGTTAATTTCATAAAGCATTAAAAAAAAAAAGAATTTTAAAGTTTTATGATCTTAAATAAAAAAAATTTATAATGTATTAAAACTATTTAAAATTTTATGGTTCAAGAGATAATTTATGACTTAATTCCTAATTTACTTTTATTATTAATTATTGTCATTTTACTATACATTGAATTTCTCAAAAATATTTAATTTATCATATTTAAAGAATAACACAGTAAAATTGTCATTCCATTTATTGTTCTAGTGTGCCAATTAGTCAATATCAAATAAGTAAAAATAAATGAAGAAAATATTATTTTAATAACGTTGACGACTAATATGAGAAGAAGGGAAAGGGAGGATGAGCTAACTTTATTTAGGAAAAAGAAGAGAAAGTAATTACTACATGTTAAGTACAAAACTTAGATTTATCTAGTTGTTTGTGCACTGCCCTTATCATGTGCCAATTAATTTACAGAAAAAAAAGAAAGAAATAATGATTTTTTTACCTTTGATAATTGGATAATATATAATATGGTCCCTCAAAAATCTAAGACTATAGTCTATAACGCTCCCCCTTGTAATATTTTTTACTTTTCAGCTAATCAAGTTCGAATATCACAGAAAGGTACACAAATATAATGATGAACTCAAAGGAAAAGAGACTTGCATTTTACCCTACAAAATTAAAGTTTGACGTGGAATTAAAAATAATAATAAAAGCAGTACAAATCACTACAAAATTGAAGCTTTTTGTTCGTAGTTTGATACTTATATTAAAGATATCGATAAATTCTGATTTGTCTCGTATAAGGCTTAATTATAGTGAGGACATTAGTAAAAATGACAATTGTTCCACTGAAAAATGACCAGTCGCCTATTGTCACATATATTTGATTGAATTATGAGAATTTTTTTTATATAGTAGTGTGTTTACAAAAAAAAAATAAAAAAATTAGGAAGGTTTTCGGTATTTTGACAAGAAAATATTTTTCATCATGTATTTTTTCAGTGAGCTAATTCGATGGGAAATAAGTGAAAAAATTATAATTCATAACATAAAATTTTCATTATTTTGTGGTAGAAAACATTAAACACCGTTATTTTTTATATTGAAACTTAAATTTGAGAATAAAAATAACAAGATTTTATTTATTTCATTATAATCATTGTTCAAATAACTATTTATTAGCTTCACAATTTTGTTAGAGTAATGAAATAGTGAAAACGAAAACTTTAATGGAGGTTGCTTATTTTTACCAAATTGTCAACGAATCAACATAGAATATTAAACTAATTAATTTTGAATTTAAAAGAAAGTGGTATGTAAAGAGCAATATGCACAATCTTGTCAACTTTCTTTTTCTTAAAATAAAAATGAAACAAGAAAAACATTATTTAAAAAGTTACATGCATCTTTGCACTAATGCATGCACTTGTAATCTTGAAGTATAAAAAACTTCAAATTCATCATTCCTAGTACTCCAATTTTGATTTTCGTACTCCTTTTATTTCAATTTGTTTTAATTTGTGTAACATATTTTAATTTTTAATCTGTTTTTTTTTAAAAGACATATTTTTATATTTGAATATAACTAAATTTATACTTTTCATGTTTGTTTTTTTTATAACTATACAAATATTATGACATAGTAATATCTAAGGTTACTATAATTTCACAAATTTTTATGATCTTAAAAACGATAGAATTTTCACCATTCCATTATATACTTAATATTCCCTCTATTTCAATTTATTTTTCATATTATTTTTAGTTTGTTTCAAAAAAAATGTTTGCCTCTTTTTTCTTTTGATAACTTTTTAATATCATTTTCAATATAACATAAGTAAAATTATAAAATTAAAGAATATTTTAGTATATTTGATATATCTTTAATTTATAACTATAAAATTTATAAATATTTTTTATTTTTTAAAACTTTAATTTATATCAAATCAAAACAGAACAATCTAATTAAAATAGGTGGAGTAATAGTTGGTAGTTGTACTTGCATGTATAAGCAACATATTATTAATGGGTTAAAAATGAAAGAAAAATACAAGAAAAGTAATTTAAAAAGGCCCCACGTGTGGAATGAAAATGAAACTTATGCAAATTAATCTTTTTTCAATTTATTTTACTTAACATTCGTGTGGGCACCCACTTTCTCTTTGTGACATTTTTAGCCACCTTTTTAAGGTCATAAGTTGATTGTTGATTTTACACCTCTTTTTATTATCTTTCTTTATTTTTCTAAATTTTTTTTGTTTTGTTTTTTTGTTGTTATATTACACTTCACTTTTTCTGCAAAGGCACGCTCTCGTTAAAGATAAAGGGTTTTTGGGAATCCTATGCCTCTCCATTCACATTTTCCTTAGCTTAGTTTTTTCTCTTTTTCCTATAGTTTTTCTAAATCAAAACTATTTATAGATAATTGTCAAAAGTGTTTTGGTACAGGAATGGATCATGATTTTAACTCAATTTCTAAATCAAAACTATTTATAGATAATAATATGATTGTTCAATTTATATAAAAAGATTAATTATTCAGTAAAAATCTAATGTATGTGGACTCTTTAACACCGTAAACTCCAAGCTGAATATCTAGACGTGAATACTTTTTAATATGGAGGGCCAACCGAGCCATGCATATCAAGATTATACGATTGGACTTGGATACTTTTTATATAATTGTACCTAATTAACTCATTTTTAAAAGATATATAAGGATTGTCCAAGCTATATAAAACTCACTCATTGTAAAAGCCTGGTGTATAATACGATACTAGTCTTGTACAATAAATATCTTACATAAATGAACTGTTAATATAAATCATTACCAAAAAAATATGAATTATAGCATACAAATTTCATAGCTAGACATAAAAAATCAATTTGTAACTTATATAATAATGAATTAACGATAAATTATCAACAATATTTTGTTTAACTACAAGTTATTTAGCTACATATTAGCTATGAATTTCGTAACAAATTTCAATTTTTGTTAGCAAAATATTATTTACATTATCGTTATAAAAGTTAAAATCGTTTTTGTTTTATATAATGTTAGCATGATGACCAAGTGATCATCATAACTCTCGTGCATATTTAGTACTCCACTATGTTTTGTTTATTTATGTCACATTTTGGATTTACATTATGATTAGAAGTTTCCCTGTACAAAGAAAACACCCTTTTGCTTCGTAATAGTACCTTAATTATTATTTTTCTTAATATTAAATTTTTTATTCATGTTTTTTTTTTACATGCTTCTTAATAAAATATTATTAATTCTATTTTTTTTTATTTATATCTTAACATATAATAATAAATAATTAATTTTGTCTTTAATTTCTAAAAACAAATAATTTGAGATAACTATTTTTTAAAATCACGATAATTATTTGAAACGGGATATCCCCAAAGTCACTTTTGAATTGGAATATCGATTTCATTTCGATATCTATGATTTTCAATCAATGTTAACAGTATAAATACAAAAACAAATTTAAATAAAATGCTTGATTTCACTCTTAAAAAAACATGACATTAGTTTACACCACCTTAGTTAATAAACATTATACAATTTCTTCTTTTTCAATAGCAATATATATGAATTATACATAAATTTTATATTTATCAATTATTTATAATTTAATCGGTTGAGAAAAATATATGCTATTTAGACATTCTTCTAAAAAAAAATAGTGCTCCTAGTATATGAGATGTACATTGATTTAATGAAATTTTGTGATTGAGCATGGTTTTAGTAATTAATAATATTGTAACAATCCGACCATTAGTAATATTATTCGCTTTAAACCTAAATTCGTATATTTTTAAAATGCGTTATTGAAATTTAAGGTTTGCTTCATCGTATATTCATCATATCTCTTATATTTTATCGATATGAGATTCAGAGTGATACCAAATATTTATTTATTTATCGGATAAATAAATATAGAAAGTTTTGAATATTCCCATGCTTATTGTCTTGTATGTAAAAGGCTGCAAATGCAACAGGGTAAATTTTATATCTACTTGAAAATTGTGGAGGCGTGGATGGATTTATTTTATTTTATAATTTACTATTAGTGTTGTGTTAAAATAATAATGATTTTAAAAATGCATAGTTGTCAAATTATTAATTATTATAATAAGCAATATATGTGCCCATATGCTGAGAAAATTTGAACATTATCTTGTGAGAGGGGCTTGCAAATTAAAGACATTATCATCAAAACTTGGAGACCCTGTTGGCTAATAAAAAACTGAAGGGATTTACATTATATATTTTGATAATATAATTTTTCATGTTAACAATGTATTTATATATTAGATTACTTATTTCCTCTGTTTCAATTTATTTATTATAGTTATTATTTGGATAGTTAAATAATATTTTTTTCTTAATTTATGACTTTATAAATGTCTACCAGAAACAAGCTATATATATATTATTGGAATAAGATCTATGTATACATTATCCTTCTCAGACCTCCTTATAAAATTATGTTAATTGTTGTGACTTTATATTTTTTTTCTACAGTGTCTAAATATATAACTTTATTTAAAAAAAAATAAAAAATCAAAATATACTCTGAATCATGTCAAATAAATTAAAACTGCGAGAGCATTAATTTATCAGATCGTCAATCAACTAATAATTATCCTATAACATTATCTGAATTTTACTTTTAACTTATATGTAGAGTAATTATTTTTAATTCCATACTAGGCACTAGCTACCATAATTTCCCGCCTGCTCATTATTATATAAATATATTACTTTTTTTCCGTATAAATATATTACTTTAAAGACATTTGAAAATTGAAATGCCTGTCTATATAATAACCCCACCCCTCTCCACTCTTTATTTTTTTAAAAATCAAAGTTGCAAAGATTTGATTTTAATTCACCATTTAATATCAAACCATAGTTGATTGATTGAGATGCTACCAGTATATATATTGTTTTAGCAATATATTTAAATGAATTCAGCAATGTTTCTTTTTCATAATTTTGGAATAAGTAAATTTTTGAGATTTAATCATTCAAACAATTACTATACTTATTTTAAGATCCATCCAAATCCTCTTATATTAAGGTACTGTTACATTGATGTTACAATGTTCATGATTTAAAAAAAAAAAAAAGAGTGGTGGTAAAATCTTGCTCGCACATACTTCCTCCGTCCACAATTGTTTGTCAGGGTAAGGTCATGCACATCCCTCAAGGAAAATTTAATACAAAGTGTAATTTGACTAATATAACCTTACTATATCAAGAATACCAAAAGTCCACATAACTTTTCAATTGAACTACACAATCATTAAGGGCATAATTGGAAAAAAGTGACTAATTATTTCTTGATTGTTTAAATTGACAATTAATTTTAGACATCTATTTTTAGTATACCTGCCAAACAATTGTGGACGGAGGGAGTAATATTTACATCAAATTAATAAATATAAAACACACATATTTTAGACATGCATTTATCATTTGACAAAGTGATCATACATATTAATCTTACTTAATTGCTAAGTGCTAAGGTAATCATATAGTCATTGGAAAATTCAAATGCATGTAATTTATTATCGCACTAATTAGGTTAGCTTGCACCTACTTCAACTATTTCACTATATGAGTGCTACCAACAACATAATTAGGATTATCAAATAAAGAAATTTGAAATATAAAGAAATAAACACATCAAAAAATTAATGAAATTCAACATCTATACTATTCATAGTTTTTTTGCTCAAAAGAATTTAGATAAACCCTTTGCATCCCGTAATTCATCAACCTACTTACTGCCTTCCACCAACAAACATATCATGAGATAACTCTACTCATACAATGTCACAACTCACAATGTTCATGATTTTTTTGTAGCATGCAAAAAAGCAAAATTAAGGATGGGCAACGCCTGACAAAGCCCTAAACTACAAGAAGTAAGGAGTATTGGAATACATACTGTCATACCTACAAATATTTATGTCTCTCTCTCATCTTTTACAAATTTCAATAAAGATGTTATACAATTAGTTAAGTTTCAGAGGAATTAAAATCACAAAAATCAGTTTTTTTTCCTTTTCATGACTAGACATCACCTTCCACTTACCCTCAATTTGGCCCTATCCCTTTAATTTCCTACAAAGTTATTCATACTACAAGTCATATAACCAAAAAAAAAATCATTTTTTTAAAATTTAGTTAAAAGGACAAAAAAATAAAATAAATTATTTTAGGGTTATGGTCAAAAGAGTTGTATTTATTCTTTTGATTCATATATGCCAGAGTATATGTGGGGAATGAGTTGTTAATTTTTATGAGTTGCTTGTTTGGTTATAAATAGGTGGGACTCTTATGTGTCAGTCACAATTTTGCTTTGGCACAATCTTGTTGATGGCAACTCTTCAATCCTTCAAACACATTTTGGTGGAAACCTTACTTTACAGAGATTCATTCATCATCATATAGTAATATATAAATAATATGAACCCAATATTTTAAGTTTATCTATTCATACGTTAAAAATAGTACATATACAATCATTACATTTACATATTTACATTAAATAGATTTTACCACCAAGGAGTATGATGTGATTGATCATATATATATCACTCCGCTTTTAATCAGACATTATGTGTTCGAATTTTGTGAATGTAGAAATTCAACTTTTTTTTTCCTTTGGATCTTACGCAATACGAATTTGGATCATATATATTCATCTGCTTTTCATTAAACTTCATGTGTGTTCGAATTTTGGGAACGTAGAAATTCTTGGTATATAAGGAGCTTTTTTTCTCTTTTAATGAGTGTTACACGATATGAATCTGGATTATTTAGATTAATGGAGACTATATATATTCTTTTTTCTTAATGCCAAATGCAGACTTTATTCATCTTCCAATATGAAGTGACATCTAGTTTGAGATACTTGTAAAAAGAGAGACGAACTAAGTGCACTTGCACTACTTTGAAAATAAAAGATAGCGACGGACAAAATTCGATAGCTAAATATCAAAATTTTTATGCTAATCTTATTTAGCTAGGAACTATTTAGCAACGGATTAGTCAGGATTACTGACAAATTTCTTAACTAATATCATGTATGTATAAGAGGGTATATCAATTCCCATAGTGGATATTTTGGTAGAAGTAGGGATCTTAATACCTTATCTCTTTTTGTATTATTATAAACAACACTATATATCATTGTGTATATCAATACGAAACACTATATATCATTGTGTATATCAATATGTTAGAACTAGCATTAATGAATTTTTTCTTATATATATGTTACTGTATATCATCACGAATAAATTTTGTATCCCAATGTGTATATTATTAGGGCAAATTACAGAAATCACATACTTTTAAGGCAAAATTACAATCTATTCCTTAAAAGTTTATAATTACAGAAATCCCTCAAACGGATACAATAATATAGGCGCTGATACATTAATCTGATGCGCGAGATACATTAATCGTTAAGTAAGATACATTACATTTTATACATGATACACTGATCTGATGTACATTTTATACATGATACACTTATCTGATGCGCGAGATACACTAATCTGATGCGCGAGATACATTAATCTGATGCGCGAGATACACTAATTTGATGCACGAGATACATTAATCTGATGCGCGAGATACACTAATTTGATGCGCGAAAATGAGGGATTTTGGAGATTTGTAAAACTTATAAGGGATAATGGTGATAAGTAAACTAAAAGGTGGGATTTCTGTAATTTTTCCATATTAAAAAGTGAACAACTCTCTACACCAACATGATGAAACCAACATCAATTAACTTTTTCTTACATATGTATTGTTGTATATCACTACAAACAACCTTGTACCAGAGTGTATATCAGAAATGAATAATTATGTATATAGATAATTCGATATGAATAAGCTGGCATCAATGAGTTTCTTTTACACAGGCGTTATTGTATATCATGATGACAACCTTGTATCCCATTGTGTATATCAGAACGTGAATTATGAGCATATCAACATGAATAAACTGGCATCAATAAAGTTTTATTTATATGTATTCAAGAAACTAACTGAGAGATGAACCTAAGTGTGTAGTTTTTTAATTTTGAAGTCTTATATTAAAAATATATTTCAATTTTGTGGTCTTTTTAAACTTTGTCACATAGAATGTTGACTGGAAAAATTATACTAAATAATGAAAGAGTCGCTCCTTTTGGGATAGACTAAAAAAGAAAATAAAACACTTAAATTGAGACGGAGGGAGTACTAAGTAGTCCTAACATTTTAAACACATTAATTGGTCAAGAAGATGGGCCGGTTTTGATATTTTGTCTCTTATAAGAAAGTGTAACAAAAATGACCTCCATAAGAGATAGTTGTGATTATTTTGTCTCATTTAACAATTTTTTTAAAAAAATAACCCTGCGTCAATTTTCTTAATTTTTTTTCTTTCTATAAACAGACATTTAAGATATTTTAAGAATGAATCTTTTCAATTGATCAGAAGTTTTGCCTTATAGACAAAAGTTAGAATTTAGGTATATTGCCTATCAAATATAAATTTTAACTTGTGCTCATAAGACAGACGTTCAAAATATTCCAAGATAATATAGACATATATCATGTGTCTATATTATACTCATAGTTGTATTTTAACTCATTTTATTTTTATATAATATACAATATGTCATATGTGCACATGTTGTAATAATCACTTACTTTTACAGTGGCTTTAGCACTTTGGTCGGTTTGAATCAAACAAACTAATCTTCATTTGTGATCGACAACATGTTTTATTTTTATAATTAGCATTCAAGTGGTAACTTTTTATGTTTGTTGTGACTTGTGAAAAATAAAATAAAAGCCCATGCTTTTCTAATAATTACATATTTTCCTTGCTAATATAGTGAAATACTTATTTACATTTGATATTTATATTAAATTAAATAATTTCAATTTGAATAATCATAATTCATAAAACTAAACTAAAAATGCACATTACTTGACTATAATTAAGGGTTATTTATTTTTATTCAGATTAAAATATCTAAATCTTAATGAAAAATATACATTTGAATTTTAAAATGTCCAAATTTAAATAGACATCTGAATATGAAGACAGTGTACCGAAATTTAAATATTAAATAATTAAGGCTATTTATTTTCTTGAATTGGATGTATTATGAGTTCTACATCTATTTGGATGAATGGGGAATACTGGTGGAAGCATACAATGGAGCTACTGCTTAAGCCTAGCTATATATATAAAGTGGCCAATTTGGTTGTCTCTTTTTCTGACCGAGGGTGGACGTTCGATATTCAATTCGATACATCTAAAATTCAATTTTACTGATTTATGTTCACTCCTAAATAAAAATCAGTAAAATAAGTTGCATGTTACGTTCATACTCATGTTGTTTCAAAATACAATTAAATTGAAAAGGAGGGAGTACTACACATAGGGCGGTTAGGTTAAATTTGGGTCGATCAAAGCGGGTCATGCCACAATCTTATTATCAAAGTTTGGTTGGGCAAAAATGAATTTGATCAAATAATAAGTTATAATCTAATTCGCCCCATATGATTCAATCTCCTTTTTATCCTTTTTTTTTTACACCAAAAATATTATTTTAGGGGTAAAATATTTTCTATCAAAAGCGATTTTATATCTAGGAATTGAACTTGGGATTGTTGATAAAAAAAATGAAGGAATACTTATCACTCCATCACAATCTTTGATGATTATTTGAGTTGCATTTTAAAGTCACTAAATCAAAAATGATCTTTAGTGGCAATTAATTAACGACAATAGCTTAATAGCCGCTAAAGATGTATTTTTAGCAGCAATTAACACTCTTTGTATATGTCCCTAAAACCTTTAGCGACATTGAATTTAATGACACTTAACTAATGCCGGTAAAGACTTTAGCACTCTTTATTAATGTGTATATTTATTGCCGCTAAAAGTTATTTTTGTTATAGTGAGCGGGAATCTAAACATTAATATGGAAGATGGAAATCATGTTGAATTTGAGTACTTTCATGTACCTCTTATAGTCCAATCACTTCGAAAATTTGCATATACGTAGGAAAATTAAAGTAAAATAAATATATTTTTTAAAAAATAGATCAAAAAGAAAAGTAAGATACGATAAATTGAGCTGGGAGAGGTAGGAATAATGAATAGAAAGTAAAACCGGATTAATTAAGTACAAAACTTTGTGATAAGAAAAGGATTAAGTACAAAACTTTGTGATAAAAGAAAAGGATTAAGTACAAAATTTTGATTTAATCTAGTTGTTTGTGCATTACTCTTATGATGTGACAATTTTATATTTATAGGAAAAAAAGATAGTAATAATCTTTTGCTTTTTAATTATGAAAATGGGGTCCTTCAAAAAATCTAACATTAAACGCTCCCCTTATAACACATAGACAAATATAATGATGAACAAAAAGGAAAAGTCAGTTGCATTTTTTACCCTACAAAAACTAAAGTTTGAAGTAGGACAATATACAACTAACAAAACCAAACAAAATAGTACAATCACTTTCTACTCTCTTTTTTTTAGAAAAAAATATATGTGATATTCTTTATCATGGTTTTCTTTATACTAATCAGCTTACGTGTATTCAAGTAATTTTATGAAACACTTATTAGTTACCACCTTCCACCAATCGATCAACGTTTGTTGTTTTTAGTAGTAGTTTTTGGTAGTCATCATTAGCTTTTAAGTTGTTATTTGGATTAAAAGATGATCCACGATTTCGCAAATTTATATTTGAAGGAGCAAAATAAATATAGGAACAACTATGGGTAATAGCTCATAATTTTGACTTAAACTAAATGGTAGTCACAATCATGAACCAATGAAAATTTTGGCTTATTGATGAAGCTATTGTGAAATTATGATCAATCAACATCAAATTATATTAGGCCGATCTTATTTGAATTTAAATTTGAAAGAAAGTGACGTTCTAATTAATGAGCCTTTAGGCACGCTAACGTAGCGTACAGTTTTGTCAACTTTCTAATGTGACAAGACTAATATCACATATAAATTTAATAATAAGCTAATTAAACCGTACACATCAATAATTCTTTAAATTTGTTAAATATTATTTCGACACACGAATGTTTTAATTAAGCATATGGACATATAATAAAGCTAAGTGTTTATATCAGACGCTTTCAATGTGAAGTTTGGAAAAACTTCTGTGCGTGTCCTCAAACGACAATACGCACATTAGTTAATCACATAAAATATATGTCATCTCTTTTAATTAATTATCATAACCAACATTATGAGTTGAATGACTTATAATCAAAATAGGTGACGTATTTTAACTAAGTGGTTAACTTATTGATGTATAATGAAAATTTGAAAACACACACAAAAGTTGTACGTACTAAAATTTGAGTCAGACATGTTTAATGAGGCGCTTTATCACGTGTTCAAATGCTCTCTTAAAATAAACCACACTTCAAGTATTTAAACAAATTTTACTAGAGCTGTCAAAACGGGTCAGCCCAGCCCTACCCCGCCCAAGCCTCATGGGCCAAAGAATTTGATGGGCTGGGATTGGCTGACCCTTCATTTCAAAGGGCTGTAAAATGGTCAACCCGGCCCAACCCCAGAAGGATCAAGGGCTGGGGCGGGCCGGCCCTTTTTTTTTTTATGTCAAATCAATGTCACAAACAGTAACATTGTTTCAATAATTCTAAATAAAATCTAGCAATAAATATTTAAAGAAAAAAAAAAATCTCTTAAGTAAATAATAACTAAAAAACAAACTAGTAAACTAAAGAACACTTCTGACTAAAACTTTTGTTAGCAATACATAATGACTTAAAGTATTTTGTTAAATGAAATCAAGAAACTAATTAATTGTTCAAGCCATAAAACGTTCTATCACATATAATATAAATAGTGTTTACTATCCAAGTTTTATATTCAAAACTAAATAATAAAGAAATTCATGAGGTAAGCTCCTTAGAAAAACTCCACGAACACTTATTTAGGTTTTCTAGTTTTTTATTCTTATTTTTTTAATATTTATTTTAATTAAAATTAAATAATTTGGCCTATGGGCCGACCCCTGCCCGGCCCCAATCAAGCGCCTCAAGGACTAAGGGCCTAAAAGGGTTGAGCTTATAAGCCCCAGTTTTAAATGGGCTTGTAAAATTCTATTCCAACCCTACCCCAATAACGGATTGGATCGGACCGGCCCCATGGGCTAAGCCCTTTTTGACGGCTCTAAATTTTACAATCAAATTTAATGAGTTGTCGATGTATTGATCAGCCTGATGTATTTATCAAATAATGTAAATAGTGAGGAAAGGCCCTACGTGCATGCGGAAAGAAAATGCAACCTTTGCAAGTAGTCTTTTCTATTCATTTTCTTGTTTATTTGCCCTTTAACTTTATAGGGTGAAATGTATTGTAGGGTTTCTATGCTTGGGATTAATCCTACATCTAAGTTGATTCTTCATTTCTCTTTTTCTCATTACAATTTACAATCAACTTTTTAAGGTCATCATAAGTTGATTGTTGATTTTTCTGTCTATTTTCCAGCTAAATTATTACTTTTCTTTTAATTATCTTTTTAACAGTTTTTCTCTTTAATTAATTTTATGTTATACACATTTTACTTGGGACTTCGCTTTTTTTTTTTTTGCAAAGGCACCCTCTCATTAAAGAAAAGGGGGTCTTGGAGAATCCTATGCCACCCTATATATTCTTTCATTACGGTATCATGTTCATTTGAACTCGATGTAATACATAATTATATAATGTAAAATCCACAAAAATGCAATAGATATTATGAGTCTCATCAATAGTTGTACTTATAAAATATAAATTTTGAATCCGCGTGTAATATGTATGGTGATGACCAGGGGCGGAGGCAACAAATAATGAGGGGGTTCATCGGCGAAAAATATTACTATTTATACATGGTTAAAATTATTTTTTAGGTATGTATAATAGATGTCGAAACCCCTTCCACTAGTTCGTGTGTTTACTTCTCAGATTTTGAATCCCCTTATTAAAATTTCTAACTCCGCCACTGGTAATGATTAATTAGGATCTCCCTAGTGCATGCTCATAACTCTAATGAATTATGTATAATATAATATATTAGCTATTCCACTTTTTCTTTACTTGGAAATAATGGTTACTCACTTCTATTTTTTTTTCTTTTGATAGGAAAGAAAACTAAGTTCTAGCTAGTAAATTGTAAATACTTTAATTTAAAACATTATATACCATGCGATCAAGGGCACATATCAACCTTAACTAGTAGGGTGTAGGGTGGTATATATAAGAATTAACTTAAATAGTCGTCTATTCAGCTTGAATTAAATATAGTCTACAAATGTATAATTTTATATAATTGGTGTTTAATCTAATATGTATCGACTAGAAAAAGTAAATAACGACCGGTTAGGAAAAGATAAAAGGATATTTTTTAAATTTAAGTTTTAAATAGGGTAGTGGAAAAGAGTTTCTCTTTTGAGCAACCCCAGCTCAAAGGTCTCATGAATTTTCTTTATTTTGGGGTTTCTATTCTTTTTTATTCATATGCCAGAGTATATGTAGGGAAGGATTTGTTAATTTATGAGTTGTTTGCTTGGTGGTTATAAATATGTGGGACTCTTATTTGTCAGTCACAATCTTGTTTATAGACAACTCTTCAAATCCATCATAATACTTTTGTAAAACAACTCGAGCAGAGGATCTTTCGAAAATGGTTTTTCTACTTTTATGAGGTTGTGATAAGATTTGCGTACACTCTGCCCTCTAGACCCACTTGTGGATTTCACTGGGTATGTTGTTGTATTTGCTTGTAATTCCCATTGAAGCGATACATCGCATAAAGTGATAGACGAAACTGCCATGAAATGATTTATTAGTAAATTAATAAAGTACTTGGGAGTGACATATATACATCACATATCTGGGAACAAGTAACAACTCTGGTAGCTGATCTTAGGCGTATTTATATGCCTAAGTTGTTAATATATGCCTATGAATTGATTAAAGTAACGAATGATCTTGAGTCTATTAGCTTGATTTCGTTAGACTTGCGATATTATGCACTAAAACATGTGATTAGAGGTTTCAGGAACTCTCAAGGAGAAATTGAAAGAAAAGATGCAAGGATATGCTGAAAAGAAGCTAAGGCTGAAGGCCCCAGGGCCAGGCGCACTGCTAGGCGCGAGGCGCCAAGGGCCAACATTCAGAGAGGCCTCTTAGGCGCTCTGAGAGGTGCGACGCGCCAAGGCCCAACATTCTGGGGCCTTTCTCAGGCGCTCTGAGAGGCGCGACGCGCCAGGATGGAAACCTCAGAGGTGAAGTTTGGGCGCGATGCTAGGCGCGACACGCCAGGGGGATCCCAACTTTTCTAGCTTAAAAGTGTTAAAAAAGGATTCTTAATTGTAATAGACTTTGGCTCTAATTTTCCTACCATTATAAATAGACTCTTAGGGCTCCATAATTAGGGTTGGACGTTTGATTTAGTGTGCAAGAGCAAGAATTCAAGTTTGTAATAGGTTTTAATCCCTTAACTCTTCTATTTTTCGGAAATTGCATGAACTATTGTATTTTCTTGTTTTCTAATAGCATGAGTAGCTAAACGCCCTAGTTTTGGGGCTGTAGCTATGAATTAATTGTTGATTATTTGAGGTTGTTGAATTAATTTTCGGTTGTCAATACAAGTTACTTCTATATTCTTGTTTTAGTATTTTATGCTTGCGCACCATAAGATAAATCTATTGTCTAATCTTAAAATCGGGAGAGGAGAGGTTAGATAGACCAGAGAATATAGAGAGATCGGTCCACCCATTAAATTGAGGTGATTAGTGTTCAGGAGTGACGCCCAGACGAACACCTTGCTTGGTTACGAAATAAGATGAAATATAAATGCTCGCCAGTTAGTCTATTTATCCCCGCTCAACGATGTAGTTAGATAGCTAACTGGGGTAGGCGACGAGAGGAGTATAACCCGGATCATATCATCAAATTCAAATAAAAGTGACATACAATTATATAAACACTCAATTTTCAAAATTATTACGTTTCTCCTATAAATGCTCTATTAATGCATTACGGAGTACAAAATGAGCATTTTTGTCCTTAATTTTTTTTATGTCTAGCTAAAATTTGTTCAAACCGGAGATTTTATGCCTACCTAATTTTTTTCCGAATAGTGCTAAATCTGGAAACGACCTACCGGATTACTAAATTGTTGTTGTGTTAAATTAATTATTATGTTATGTATTGTATTTTATCTTGTATTTAAATTATTATGTTATGTATTGTATTTTATCTTGTATTTAAATTATTATGTTATGTATTGTATTGCTATCTTGTATTTAAATTATCATATCATGTATTGTATTTTTAAATTAAAATTTTCTTCTTGCCATTTTAATTTTGTGTATTCTTTATAATGAAAATTAATAATAAAATAAAATTTTATTATTGACGAAAATTAGATTTTTTTTTAAAATACTATTAATTTAAAATTAAAAGTAGTGTATATTAAATAATATTTTAAAAAAATATTATGTTACGTTTAAAAAGAATTATGAATATTAAATATTATTAATGTAATTATATGTAAAATGATATGTTAATTAGAAAGTAATAGAAATAATAATAAAATAATGAAAAAGTGAAATAGAGAGTGTGAATAGTAGTTCTCTAAATTTGAAGAACTACTATTCAACTCTCTAATTTTGAAGAATAGAGAGTGATTGGAGTGCCCATTCTCTAATTTACTCTCCAAATATAGAGAATGGAGAGTAAAATAGAGGTGAGTTGGAGATGGTCTGATATATAAAGGTGGATCTAATATCTGAAGTTAATACACGATCTAAGCAAACGCTACTAGATTCCCGTGAACCTCATGTACATCGTACTCTAGATCCGTGTTGATAAAGTGACAGATAAGTTCAGGAAGCAAATGTTTATGTGAGAATGAAACAATTCAAATTAACATTCAAAGTGTTAAATGTTAAGCCAACAAACTTCATTATACATCGATCTTTTGTTATAAAAATTACGACTTAGTTTTATCCAGTTAGCTAAAATATGACAACGAAATTGGCCAACAGGAACGTGTCAAATTAGGCCTTGCGTCTAACTCACACTCCAGAAGCTAGCTCATAGAGAGGAGGATTGTCCAGGCTGTACAAGGAGCTCAGGATTCCATTCAGGGGAAGAGAAGGCAACCAACACTAGTATAACACTGACAAATCAACATGTTCCGCTGCAAAACAAATATGAATGAGTGGAAATGTACTCCTCGCGTTGATTTGTTGGTCATTCAACTAATAGTTATTATCTCAGAAAGTCACTTTCTTTGTTGAAAGAAGATTGAAATAACTAAGAAAGACGACTTTTTGAAGTAATAACTATTAGTTGAATGACCGTCTGACAAATGAACATAGTAAGGATTAACATACCAGATAAGAGTCAAGGAGATGATATTCTATCCCAATCAGGAGGTTGTATAGTAACTGTGAACGCATCATTTGCCATATCTTCACGTTTCGTTGTTTGAATTTCCTCTGCTGAATTAGCAACAGACCAGCTGCACCAATTTACTTCAATGCTTTTTAGAGAAACAACGTCCTCGAAATAAGAAGGGATTTTCTCAAGCCTCTTACAGTTTGTTAAAACCAAACGTTCAAGACTAGGGAACGAATCCTCAGAAATCGACCATTGAGCAAAGTTGAGGCTGTCCAGTTTTAAGTATCTGAGTTCAGGGAACTCTGTATCATTCACATTCCACTGAACGCCTTCAAAGGCTTTGTTTAGTAACTTTAGAACCTCCAAGTTGCACAATGTTCCAACGATTGAGATTTCGCTCCAAGGTAGACAAAAATTTGACAAAGTTAACTCCCTTAGCTCCAAAGGGAAATTGAATCCTCGTAGACATTCAACTGGACAGTTGTTGGAAAACAAATATTTGAGACGACTTAGAAAGTCTAATCTAGGAATCAGAACACATTCTCCCCTCCATTTCCTTGAGCAACCAACTATACATTTTAGCTTTGTCAAATTTGGCATCTTTCTCAATATAATCTCCGCGTCTTCACCAAAAGAGACGTATGGAGTGGAAAAGGTTTGCAAGTTAGCTAACTGTGAATTAGCAAGGGATTCACTCATATTGTCGAGATTAAATGAAGCACGGTCATTTACATGTATATGCCTCAACTTAGTCATATTCAAAAGTGAGCATGGTAATGTTACCTGTCCTCGCATTCCTTTTATAATGAACGTTTCAAGATTCCAAAGCTTAGCTATAGATGAAGGAATTGAATCTGCTCCAGTCCGAGCAGCAAAGTACTTCATGTGAATTAAAGACTCTATTTCACTTGGAAAAGTATAACCAATGTTGATTGATTCCAAATCCAATACCTTAACAAGTTTGAAGCTGTTAAGGATGAAGGAGATATCACGCGCCATTGTAGTATACTGATCACCACTGGTGGCATTGAATAGTAAAGAGCGGATACTTGAGCAATGTGGACGCCACTCAGCAAACTCATCCCGGCAAGAATGTATGGACAAACGATATTCTTCATGCTTGTCAGGATAGATACGAGCATCCGCATCATCATCTCTGATAAACAAGAAACATAAAATGTGAGAATTGGGATGAAGATTGTTACAATAATATAAATCCCTCCATTTCAATTTGTTTGATTACATTCCTTTTTTGGCAACTTTTTAATTCTAAACTTTCCACATGACATGTTTAAAACTACAAGATTAAATGATATTTTGATACATTCTACGTATCTTTAGTTTAAGACCACAAGATTCAAAAGTCTTCTTTATTTTTCTGAAACTTCATATCAAGTCAAAACTAGACAAACAAATTGAACTGAGTGAGTAGTATATATAGTTCTTTTGTACCTATAGATCCAGAGCAGAAAATTCTCCTGTTTGGCCTTCTCCAAACAGAATTTGTGCAATAGATCATGAACACGACACGTTTTCAACTTGCCATTGAACCTTTTCTCCATGTCCATGACTAGATTTCTACTAATAAGGTTTTTCAAGAAATCTTGTGCAACATCTTCTAGTCCTTTTTCCTTATTTTCAAGTACGAAACCTTCTGCCAACCATAACCTTGTCAATTTCGAGACGTGAATGCTTTTGCCCCTCAAAAATCCTCCAAAATACAAAAAACAAGGCTTCAGATGATGTGGTAAATTCATGTAACTGAATCCAATTATCGACATGCTCTCTTCCAAGCTACCGATGTTCAGTGCATCTAGACTTTGTTCTACTTCTTTCCACAAATTTGCTTTGTTATTTTTCTCTTTCAGAACACCGGCTACTAGCACAATGAAGAGAGGCAATCCGCCACAACTTTTTGCTATCCGAAAGCCCACATCTCCAAGTTCAGATGGGCAGTTGTCTCCATGGAAAACCTTTTTCTGTAATAACTTCCAACTCTCATCATCTCTCAGTAAAGGAAGATCATGGGGATTACTTTTACTTTCACATTTAGCATATTGCGCCACCTCAGAGAGCCGGGTAGTTAGGATTATTCTACTACTATTTTTAATACCCTGAAAGCACATATGTAAATAGTCCCATGCTTTTGTGTCCCATACATCATCAATGAGGATTAAGAATCTCTTCATCAACAAAACTTGACGCAGCTCTTTAGCTAATTGATCATCTGCTTTCTTCGTGTGATCAGAAGGCTTAACATCATTCAAAAGAGTAAGCAACAATTCTCTCCATGAATATGATTGAGTCACATGACACTTTCCATGAACATCAAAGTAACCGGCAACTATCTGATCATTGTAAATCTGCTCGGCAAGAGTAGTCTTGCCCAAACCAGGCATGCCTACTATTGAGATAACGTCTAGCTGAGACGATCCACCAAGTAGCTGCTTTTTTATTTTCTCCATCACATCCTGGAAAAGCACCATTTCTTCATTTTCTGTCAGAGTATTAGCTAATAAAGATGGCTCAATAAGATAAGTGGAAGTCTTTGCAACTTCATGCAATGTCACTTCAATATGCTTTCTTCCAAATATCTCACTAACATCTTTATTAAGAAGCTTTATATTCTCGACAACTTCAGAAATCCAATGAACTTTGTACCAGAGTGGGTAGGAAATCGACAAGCAAGAGTCGATAACATACTCACTTTTGTATGCCATTTCAGTAACACTTGTTACAAGACCATAAACATCATCATGCTCACCATTGTTCTCTGAAAAATGACTGAGAAAAGATCTTAGATGTATCAACTCTTCCTTGACTGATCCGATCTGATGCTTCAATTCGGTAATTAACTCAAGCTTAGAATGTAACAGCTCATCCAACTTGCCCAAAAAACAATTGAGGAATCCTAATCCACTGGTCTTAGAGAAGCCAAAGAGTGAAGAGTCTGGGACTTTGAAACAAATCATTTTCACCTCTTCTTCAACAAACTTAAGCATTTGTTTGACATCATAAAGATATAACAAGTGATACCAAACAGGATTATCACAACTGACAGAGAAGAAAATGACATACTTTGAACTATTAACGACCTCTTGAACACGTTCTATGAGGTCCTTGAGTTCCCTATGCATGTCGCGGTGCTGTACAATATGTTCAAGGAAAGAGCCCAAACACACCAGATTTTCTTGGACGACAGGTATTTGATTCTTCATAAAAGAGATCGAACCAGCATCACAGGTGAACACCCTGTCCAGATTGTTTAGTAAAAACTTGACAAGGCCTTCTACATTTGTCTTAGTCATGTTGCAAGGTGATGCATCCAAATCTTCAAAGCATACGCTTCTTACCTCTGCCTTGATGGACTTGATCTCACGTAGCAACACAGCTAATGAAAGACTCATTTCCTCACAACAAGAACCACTGATTAGTACTGCATTGTGGGCAGTCACTTCAGCATGCACTAGAAGATCATGCAATTTGTAAAGCTCTTTGTGTTGCCTGAGAAGATCTATAAAAAAAGCTCTGAGGAAAACAAGCTCTTCATGAGTATCTTCAATCAGAGCTATAATTTGAGCTTCCAACGTGGCTTTGTGCTTTAGCAGATGTGTCAAGTTTCCCTCAGACTTGATAAGCTTGAAAGCCACTGTCAAAAGCTTGATCTCTAGATTGACTTTCTTACTTTCATTTCTATTTACAGCATCCTCGTAAGATGAACGGATAACATTTGTAGCCTCAAGTGCAATAGTTTCAATTTCTGTCAAGAGATCATTTTGCTGTATGCATTCAATGTACTGATTTGGGGGATCAACAAGAAATGTTACCAGGAGCAACAACCCTTGGTAAAACATTTTCCTTTTATCAGTAAATACAACATTGGTTTCATTATTTGGTAACACTTTGAGGCTGTCAAGGATGTACTCATGAAGCCCTATGAAAATCTCATCCATCTTCGAGCTACCTAAGGACGATGTCTTTGAGGATTTAAGAATGCTGAAATATGAATCAATGACCTCAAAGTCAAAAGGAAAAAAGTTCAGCAGATTTATCATAATGAGATGGTTCGATGATGACGATGCAGAAGCGATAGGACACATCTGTCTAATTGCTGCCTTGATAAAGTTAAACTTAAGAAGCAGTTGGAAATGTGAGAGATTTATTTCCTTAGCTGAGCCTCCTTGCTTTGAATTATGAGAGAGAGAATTGATGACAGATCCTGCTTCGGTGGTAACAGATTGTATCAGGGACAAAACATCAGTTGTCTTTGTTTGCTCGTTGCACTGATTCAATGAATCCATGAGAAAGTTTCTCAAGAATATCAACTCCTGCTTAACATTCTCGATCATATCGTTCAAAGGAGCTACCAAGTGTTCATGTTTTGTTAGCTCAATCAAACTTCTCTCTACCTTGATATGATTAAGCTTCACTTGCAAAGGAAATAGCACATGGTCTGGTTCAGTAGTCTTCTCACAACAGGAACTGACAGCAGTTTCGGCCTCAATTGCGATATTTTCAATTTCTGTCAGGAGCTCCTGTTGTTTCTTGCATTCAACAGGGAGATCAGCAAGAAATGTTTCTATGAGCAGTAACCCTTGGTAAAACTTTTTCACCTCATGAAATCTCAAATCAGCTTCATCCTTTTGTAACTCGCGGAGATTGTCTAGAATATATTCAAGGAACTCCATCAAAAACTCATCCATCCTTGGGATTCCTATGAATGACGTCTTAGAGAATTTCAGCTTGCTGAAATAAGAACTAATGACCTCAAAGTTAATCGGAATGAACTCCAGCAGATTTATCGCAGCATCATTTAGAGTTGATGATGCAGAAATGATGGGACACATCTGTCCAATTACTCTCTTGATGAACTTAAACTTAAGAAACAATCTGAAATGCAGGAGACTAATTTCCCACAACAAGTTTCCTTGCTTTGAATTATGAGAAAGAAAATTAATGAGTGATCCTGTATCGGTAGTGACAGATTGTACCAGGGTCAGAACATCAGTTATCTTAGTTTGCTCTTTGCACTTGTTAAACCAATCCATGAGAAAAGCTCTCAAGAATATCAGCTCTAGCTTAACATTGTCAAGAAGATCCTTCAAAGGAGCCATCAAGGTGGCGTCATGTATCTGTAGCTCGATCAAGCTGCTCTCTACCTTGACATGATTAAGCTTCACCTGCAAAGGAAATGGCAGAGTTATCTTGGTTTCCCCTTGGCACTGCTCCAATGAATCCATGAAAAATGTCCGCAAGAATATCAACTCTTCCTTGACATTGACAATCAGATTCTTCAAAGGATCCATATCGGTATGTTTACGTAGCTTAGTCAGACTGCTCTCTGCCATAACACAATTGAGCTTCAGTTGCAAAGGTAAAAGCATTGAATGATCCTCATAAGATGAACGGACAGCAAATTCAGCCTCAATTGCGATAGTTTCAATTTCCATTAAGAGGTCATTTTTGTTCTTACATTCAATGTACTGACTTGGGGGATCAGCAATAAATGTTACTATAAGCAACAACCCTTGGTAAAACTTTTTCACCTCATTTGCAGCAGTAACAAACAAATTGGTTTCATCCTTCAGTAGTACACTGAGATTGTTGAGAATATAGTCAAGAAACACCATCAATACGTCATCCATCTTCGGGCTTCTCAAATATATTGTCTTTGTGGATTTGAGGATGCTAAAGTAAGAATAAATAATCTCAAAGTTGATAGGAACAAAGTTCAGCAGATTTATTAAAGGATGATCAATCACTGTCGTGGATTCATAAATAACGGGACACATCTGTCTAATCACTGCCTTAATGAACTTGAACATAAGAAGCAATGCAAAATGCAAGAGATTGATTTCTCCGTCCAAGTCTCCTCGATTTGAATTGAAGTAACGAGAGCTAATGAGCAATCCTGCTCCAGTGGTCACAGATTGAACCATGGTCAAAACAACACTTATTTGAGTTTGCTCTTTGCACTGCTCCAATGAATCCATGAGAAAAGTTCTCGAGAATATCAGCTCTTCCTGCTCATCTTTAAACAGACATTTCAAAGGAGCTATCATGGTGGCGCTATGTTTTAGTAGCTCAATCAAACTGCTCTCTACCTTTATATGGTTAAGCTTTATTTGCACGGAAAAAGGCACGGTAATTTTAGTTTTCCCTTTGGTCTGCTCCAATGAATCCATGAGAAAACTTCTCCAGAATAACAGCTCATCCTTGACATTGACAATTAGATCCTTCAAAGGAGAAATCACGGTGGCTTCATGTTTCCGTAGCTCAATCAGACTGCTCTCTACCTTGATAAGATTAAGCTTAACTTGCAAACGGAAAAGCACATGCTCTACTTCAGTAGTCTTAAACAATGAATTGACGGCAGCTTCAGCCTCAATCACTATTGTTTCAATTTCAGTCAAGAGATAATTTTGTTTCTCACATTCAGTGTACTGGATCGAGGTGTCAATGAAAAATGTTACTAGAAGCAACAATCCCTGGTAGAACTTTTTCACCTCATTTGTAGCAGTAGCAATCAAACTGCCTTCATCATTCAGCAACTCTTGGAGATGATCGAGAATATATTCAAGAAACCCCATCAAAACCTCACCAATCTTCGGGCTACCAAAGGCTGATGTCTTTGAGGATTTTAGCATGCTGAAATATGAATCAATGACATCAAAGTTAATAGGAAGAAAGTCCAGAAGCTTTCTCATAGGATGGTTTGATTCCGATGAATCAAAAATGACGGGACACGTTTGTCTGTTTACTGCATTGACAAATTTAAACTTAAGAATCAATTGACAATATGCAATATCCATTTCCATGACCAAATCTCCTTGCTCCAAATCATTTGAAAGAGAATTAACGACAGATCCTGCTTCGGTGGTTACATATAGAACCAGTGACAAGACATCAGTTATCTTAGCTTGCTCTATGCACTGCTGCAATGAATCCATGAGAAAAGTTCTCAAGAACATCAGCTCTTGTTGAACTTCATCAATCAGATCCTTCAAAGAACCCACCGCGGTTGTTTCATGCAGCTTAATCATCTCACCCTCTATCTTGACATGATTAAACTTCACTTGCAAAGGAAAATGAGTAGTCTTGTCCACATCCTCATCATACAAGGAGTAGACCAGAATTGCCGCCTCACTAGCCACATCTTCAATATGTGATAGAAGTGAAAATCGCTTTTGGTCCTCAGTGCATGGTGTTGGCAAGTTCAGAAGAAAAGTACCAAGGTAAACCAATCCTTGTTGGAGCCATTGCATATGATCATCAAAGGTCACTTTCAAGCTGTCGTCACGACTTAGCAGTTCTTCTAGGTCCTCTCGGAGAGAACAAAGAAAACCTTCCACAACTTCATGAGCTATCATTGGAGTTTTTGATCCTGATAAATTTGATCGGCATTTTAGGACACACGTATAAATCTGTCTCAATTCAGGTCCAAAAGGACTTACTGTTTCCAACAGCTAGAGAACTCAGAATGCACCACTCTTTCCGGGTCCAAATATAAGAAAGATAAGTGTGCAGCAGTGTAAGCTACATCCTCAGCATGGGTGAAGAGATCACTCATTGTTGTCTCGTCCTCATAAACGCAAGAATATGCAGTAAAAATGAGGAATCTCAGAGATATCAGCTTCTTTTCAAGCACTTCGACTTTAGTGATGCGAGGGGTGATAAAATCCTTCATACAGTTCCATAGAACCAGAACACTCTCAAGCAAAGAATCTACAAATGTCATCATCTCGACAGTAATTCCGATAGTTGATCTCAATGGCTTTGAATCTTTGATTCGCCTAGCAATAAACGCCGGTTTTAGTTTTTTCAGCACCTTTGAAATCATTCTGATTGTGACCTTTGTCCGGCCTTCATTATTCATATGGCACCATATCTCATAAAAGTCATTGTGAGCTTCTTCAAATAAGGACTCAATTTGTGCAGAAAGCCTATTCTCGGGGGTACGTTTTTCCAATTGCTTGAGAAATTCAGCTACAAACTTTAGCTGTTTCTTAGCACCATCCAATTCATTATTCACCGAATTTCCCAAATGTCTACTCTTCACAGAGTCTATACCTTTTATAACTGCATTGCAAGAATCTGCAGCCATCTTAAATTCTCGATTAGTAATATAATCCTGC
This sequence comes from Solanum verrucosum, assembly GCF_900185275.1. NCBI lineage: Eukaryota > Viridiplantae > Streptophyta > Magnoliopsida > Solanales > Solanaceae > Solanum > Solanum verrucosum. Next base: position 1,445,464 of record NW_026020217.1, read on the forward strand.
AAGTTATAAGTAAAGATCTTTAGAACTTGACACCATAAATAAAGCACCATCATTTACAATTACTAATTCTAACCATATCACAGAATTCTAACCATATTTATCAGTAAGCAAAAAGGAGCACAAGGAAAAAGTAAAGAAATGACTCGAGATCTATTTATCATAAGATGATGATTACGAACAAGGACATTCATAAGCCAGAATTCAGGGGCACATATGCAAGACTTGTTTGGTTACATCTATAGTATCGTTAGTCACATGTTTTGGTAGCTATTCAGTATATTATGATCAGTGGCGGATAAAAGATTTTCATTCAGGAGTGCATTTTGAATGCATTGGACCGCTGAACTAACCTTTTGCATGTTGTTCAGGGGATTTAAAATTTATATATGTACATAAACACAAACATATACCCTATATACACAGTGTAATTTTTTGCCAAGGGGTTCGAATGAACTCGTTCCTGCCCCTCTACATCGCCCCCTGATTGTGATCCCTTAAGAACTGAACTTGGGCGTGTTTTGATTAGAGAAATGTTGGAAGTTCAAACCAGACATAAAGTTTATGTCAATCACAAATGTCGAGACTCGATGTTCATTATTAGTGACCGTTAAGTCCCACATTAGCTGAGACAATGAGTCACGTCTCCTTATATGGTCTTGGATAATCCTCTCCTTTTTTCCTCACTATGAAGTGCTTGATTAATTTATTTTTATCAAAATTCAAAATGATATCTAGATATTAGATTGTCATGTTTTGAAATTTTACCTATCCTTTTGCATTCATAAACTTAATCTAGAATGAAACCTTCCAAATCATTAACACGAAAACGAATTCCTACGGTTTCCCAAACTAAGATTACAAAGTTATAAAGTATAATCAAACTAAATCAGGTTTATAAATATAGCCTAATGAGCCTTAAAATGCAAACTGAAGGTACTGAAGTTTTTTACAACAACTACATAAACTTCGATTCTATCGGTTTTCATATTAATTGTTGTTGCTACTGGTATTCACTATCTTTTCCTACGTGTTTGATATATGCTTTACTTGAGCCGAGAGTCTATCAGAAACAACCTCTCTACCCTTATAAGGTACGGGTAAGGCTGCGTAGACTACACCCTCCCCAAATACCACTTATGAGATTTCACTGAATATGTTGTTGTAATAAGTACTAGAATTTTTTTATATTTTCTACTGACATATTAATCTCATACGATACTAAAAGACTCCTAGAAAACATAAGATCTAAAGTAAACGTACTAACGTGACTAAAAGTCTAAAACATAATCCCAAGTAATAAGTATGTATCAACTATATATAACTTACTTTGATATGATGTAAAGCTCAAGTCCTTTGTTGAATCACCAAATCTGCAAATAAACAGACATTTAATTAATTCACTTAAATGAAGAAAAAAAGTCTGATTTTTTTTAAAGAAACAAAATAAAATTGGGGGTCTTACAAATAAGTGAAGATTAATAGGCTCAAATAGACAATCAAAGAAAATTAAAGCTCACCTTTGGTAATTTTGCTTTTTTTGTATACTGAAAAAAGAATGTTTAGAGGAAGAAGACTTTTTGATTAGTGAAAGATAATTTCTTGATGATCATATTAATTAATTACTAATAAAATAGCAGAGAAATTAAACAATGACTAAAAGAGTAGACTGACTAATGAATTGGTATTTTCTTAATGTATGGATGACAGATAGAGGAATATCAATTATAATATGCCATTTTGTCTCATTTCATGAAGTCAGAAAACACAAAGTAGAAGAATTGATTATTGTCATTTTTTATACGTAAAAGGGCCAAAAATATCCCTGTACTATTCGAAAAGGTTTAAAAATATCCATCATCCACCTATTGGGCTAAAAATACCCCTCAGTCAATATGTTTGGTCTACTATTACCCTTTAAACTAACAACCTTATATTTTTTAATTATTATCATTATTAATTATTACGTGACGTCTTTCTAATGGATAAAGTTTAATTCCAACCCACCAAACTTTCTCCTACCCCACCCGACCCATATTGACATCCCTTGACCCAAACCCAAATACAAGATCCATTTAAAAATAAAAAAAAATTGAATCATCTCTTCTCCCTCTAAACCTAATATCCTATTTTTCTTATTTTCCTTTTCTTATTAAGCAATTTCAAGATCAATTTCACTATAAGTTGATACAAGTGTGCTTATATATTTTTCAGTATAAGTTGCCCTTTTTTTTATAATTTGCAACTGTGAATGTAATCCTCACCAGCTAGCGTACATCATGTAAGGTAAGAGAAGCTCATTGAAGTAATCTGAAATGCCAAGACTTTTAACAGAAACTAAAATTTAAAATCTAGATAGGCCTATTCACATTAAAAGATTAGTTTTATATAAGGCCTAACATCTGACATAAGCCGCACCAATTTTGCATCTTAGCAGATGATTTCATTCTGAACATTATTTGCATTGAGAAGAAAAAACTAAATCTATATTTCACTTGAGATTAATCTTGAAATTGCTTAATAAGAAAGGAGAAGAAGAAAAATAGGATATTAGATTTAGGGGGAAGAGATGATTCCATTTTTTAAAATTTTTAACGGATCTTGTATTTGGGTCAAGGGATGTCAATATGGGTGGGTGGGGTAGGAGAAAGTTTGGTGAGTAGGAATTAAATTTTATCAATAGAAAGACCCCACGTAATAATTATTATTAATAATAATTAAAAAATATAAGGTTGTTAGTTTAAAGGGTAATAGTGGACCAAAAAGATTGACTGAGGAGTATTTTTAGCTCAATAGATGGATGAGGGATATTTTTAAACCTTTTCGAATAGTACAAGTGTATTTTTGGCCCTTTTCTGTTTTTTATAAGACATACTATATAAATATGCTCTCTAACTTGACCTGAACTGATATTTATACATGTACCTTGGATACATGCTGGTCAAATTAGATATTTGAGGCTCAAATGCATGTATTTTGGATATATGCAGGTCAAATTAGATATAATTTATATCAAATACATTGTAACGGAGCATGATTCACATGTACCTGAAATATTTGGATTCTCTCTCCTCTCTCCTGTCCTGCTCATAAAGAAGGAGGGAGAAAGAGGAGGAGAAATGAGTGATTATGTAATTAGTTTAACGTATATATAATTATTTTAAAGTAAAAAGAGAAAAATCATACTAAGAACCTATCTTTCACTCATCAGAAAGTCTTATTCACTGTTTCCTGTGTATACAACAAAGCAAAATTACAAAAGGTACTGAGCTTTTGTTTGATTCTCTATTTGAGCATATTCTTAACTTATTTGGAAGACCCCCAATTTTTTTTTAAAAAAAATGTTTCCAGCCTTTTTTTTCTTCATTGAAGTGAATTAATTAAACCTCTGTTTAATTGCAAATTTGATGATTCAGCACATGAGTTGAGGTTGACAACGAATCAAAGTAAGTTATGGAACTATTGCAATGTGCATTTTGCTTTTTTGCTAATAAAGGGAAAAAATTTCAATGTTTTTTTACTTATATTACTCATGAGATTTATATGCCAATAGAAAATATAGAAAATTTCTAGTACTTATTATAACAACATACCTATTAGGAGAATTAGTAAGAGTGCACTATTTTAGGAAGATGTATATATTTAGGAGACTATTACCTTATTTACGATAGTTTTCATATAACTTTGGCTACAACGTCTATACAAAAGGACAATTGTCATCTTCTGCAAATCCTTTCATTATGAGGTCCTATAAGTGGTGTTTAGGGAGGGTGAAGTCTACGTAGCGTTATCCTTAGGGATAGAGATGTTGTTTTCGATAGACTCTAAGCTCGAGTAAAACTTATATGAAACAAGTAGGAAAAGAAAATACAGTAAGGAATACCAGTAGCAACAACAATCAATATGAAAACCGATAGAATTTAAGTCTAAGTTGTTGTTGTTAGAAAATTTCGTAAGGATATATTTGTAAACCTGATTTAGATTGATTATACTTTATAACTTTGTAATCTTAGTTTTGCAAACTGTAGAAATTCGTCTTTGTGTTAAGGATTTGGAAGGTTCCATTCTAGATTAAGTTTGCTTGCTCCGGGTACCATTTGAACGTAGGAAAAGATTTTGGACTCTGTAGCGCGCATCTACAATGTAGTCTTAGGGAATTTGAGAGTCTTGTTTGCCAGTTGAGTGAACCCTTTTTCATTCTAAGTGAATTTTGTGAGGTTATTTCTCTTGATATTTTGTACTCTCTTTTATATAGTGGATTGCTCATCTTCACCCGTGGATGTATGTCGGTTGACTGAATCATGTTAAGTTATTGTCTCTTTTGGTATTTTTCTCAATTTTTTTTCTTCTTATTTATCGTCTTTCAAGATTGCTTTTCTAGCTTCCGCATAACATCTAATTATTTTGGTCCTAAGGGTATCTTCCTATCACTTTACAAGTCAATGTCACATATGACACGGTATCAATGAAATGAAACAAGATAGAGTTGTCTAAAGTTGAAAAAAGGAGTTACTCTACTTTCAGAATATGGTTAGCCTTAGTAATTGTAAATGTTGGTGCTTTATTTATCGTGTCAAGTTCTAATTAAAGATCTTTATTTATAACTTGCAGGATTAATACTAATCTAGAATTTAAGATGGCTGCAAAGCTTTGCAGTGAAGTTATAAGTAGTATAAACTTGGTGAAGAAAAGACATTTGGGAAATTCGGTGAATAATGAATTGGAGGGTGCTAAAAAACAGCTAAAGTTTGTACATATATTTCTCAAGCAATTGGAGATACATAACCCTGAGAATAGGCTTTCTCCATAAATTAAGTCGTTATTTGAAGAAGTTTAGAATGACTTTTATGATTTTTATGAATTAGAATATTCAACTTGTGTGGAACGATAGCAGAACGAAAGACAATCAAAGAGACGGATTACGGGGACTACTTTTCAAACCCTAGGTCGGCAGGCAGCAGTCATGGCTACTACGGCCACTGGACGGCCTCCTTTTGAGGCAATCTATCCTGCCCCACCACCCCAAACCACCACATATGCCACCCTTTTCAATTCCATTACTATAAATCCTAAACAATCTGCCCTAATTAACTCAAAAACAATTGTAAAATCAATCGAAATAATTCATGGAGAACCTACTATCACGTTTTCAATGGAGGAAAGGCAAGACTTTATGATCGAAGAGGGATTACATCAAGCAGTGGTGTTTAAATTATCCCATGGTGCGCCAGATTTGAAGGTATTAAGGTCAATTTTACCGAAACATCTTGGGACCAAGGGCAATTGTTTAATTGGATTACTTGCTCCAAGACAAATTTTGTTAAGGTTTGATCTATATGAAGATTATGTACTAGCTTTATCCCGCTCAGTTAATTATCTTCTCTACAAATGAGAGGGGCACCAATGTGGGGTTTTTCCATGGTCCATTGAATATAACCCTAAGGAGGAAACGACGTTAGCTGTGGTTTGGATTTCTTTACCGAACTTATCTCCAGATTTGTGTCACGCCCTGAACCTACACCCTGGGCGGGACTGGCACTCGAAGACCATTGTTGGCCCCAAGCGAACCCTTGGCCTGGCTTACTTAACTTAGCGGAAGACAATATTCATACTTATAATGATTAATAACACTTAACTGAATTGAATAATAAAATAACTGCGAATGTTTAATGGTTAAACATTCAACTTGGCCAAATGTGGCAACCCAAGTCTTAACAATAAGGACTGATAATGAAAAGACTCAAAGGACTAACATATGACTATCTATGAAGCCTTTAAAACAACTAAGATGGATGTTGGGATAAACCCCACAACATCATAATGAACTAGCTAGAAAGCAATGAAAATAGATCCTCCGGAATGCAAGGAGGCTCGCCGACTGACTCTGAACTGCTCACTGGATCAACGGTGTACTGGAATGCCGATCCTAGTTACATGTGCCTGCATCATAAGACGATGCAGGCCAACTGACATCAGTACATTGAGTGTGCGAGTATACGAGTTGGAATGCTAAAACAACATAGGCTTGAAAAGGAATCTGAAAGAAACACTTACCTTGACTCTTCTCAACTCATGAATACTTAACTGAACTCATTTCAATATAAAGCAGTTTAAAACAAGTGCAAATAAAGAAAAGCTATTTAAAAACATGATGTCAACTCTGTGTGTATGCAAAGATACAATTTAACTCTGAGATGTATGTAAAAATACAAATAAATTGATGTATATAAAAATACAATAACTTCTGTGGGAGTTTCTCTAACCGACAACCATCACATAAGAGCTATAGTGATGATACAACGATCTACCTCACGCTAGTGCATCCTATACCCGGCCAAGGTATAGGACTTGAACTACTAAGTGGATCCACTAGTCTATTGTGAAAAGGGTTCATCTAAAAAGTATGACTTTTTTCTACCCATGGTGGCTACATGGTTTATGGGGGCTGTGAGTTGTTTGAACTCTCCCCCATATCGGTGCTCAATACTACTCCCAAAATATACTAGCTCTTTATGTTTTAAAAACATACTTCTTCTGTGATTTGAGATTAGTGCTAAAAAACTTAGCTCAAAGGCTATCTTGAAAATCTCAGTTTCCCTTCTTACTCCATTTAGAAAGCTATAACTCTTTTATGAAAACTAGCCCGAAGGCTCTTTGGAAATCTCAGTTTCCGTTCTTATTTAAATGTGAAAACGTTTGTAAATCTTTTTAGGAATACATAGTCCCCATATACTTCTTTGAAAAAAAGAACTTCAACTTTACTTCTTACTTAACTCAAAATTTAAGTCTTAAAACAAAGTTAAAACATTTGTGAAAGACTTTTGAAGACTGTAAGAACTCATCTTAACTTGACTCTTGACTTCTCTTGACTTTGACCTTAACTGCTCTTGACTTGACTCTCAACTGAACCTTGAATTGAATTATGGATTTAAGGATTTTGATTTGTGATTGGAAAGATCTCATGTTGTTTAGGAATGATTTGAGATTGCAAAATATGAGAAAAAACTGAAAATCAAAAATACGAAGGTGGGTCCGCCACGCAGAGGCATAATTTAATTTTGGTTCCGAAAATGTCTTTTGAGGCAGAACACCTCGTGTCAGCTCCGCGATGCGAAACTAAAATGTTCAAATCTGGGCACTAAGCGCGCGACGCGCAGCCACTCTCTAATTTCGTCTGACAAATTCCTTCTTCGTTTCCCAACCCCAATTCACTTAAACTCGGTCCTTTTTCTCAAATTACTTTTAGATACATATACCCAGCAAAAGTACCTAAGAACCTAACTCAAAACGACCCTATGATGCGACGTAACGAACTCAAAAACTTCCCAACTCTGTCAAATTCAAGAACGATATATGAATTTAAGAATAGATATCAAGATCATCAATATTCAAATGCTTTTAGGAAAAATCCAACTGAAATAAACATGCTCGGCACGTGGGAGAACGATCCCAACGTTATGAGCTCCTCACATACCTGGTAGAAGTAAACCCTTAGCGAAAACACCAACTTTCTTGATCGATATTGATGAATCTGCCCTTTTTCTCCTTCTTCTTCTCTTCTCCTTTCTCCTTAGCCCTAACGTGAAATCCCAAATTCTAAAACTGACTAAAATCTGATTTGACCCATAATAAACTCCTAAAAAACGGATTAAAATAATAGGGCAATGAAAAGACTAAAATACCCCTTAAAATTCCGGATTGGACATTTCCTTAATCCAACAGCCCAACTTCCAAAGACAATAACTCACTCATACAAACTCGGAATCGCGCAAACTTGGCGGCGCTGGAAAGATCATTCCAAGGGCTTTCCAACCATATCTGGAATCACACCTAACTCATACTGAGCTAGGAATTATGGCCGTTTGAAGTTGACCAAAAACTCACTATAACTTACTTAAAGATTTTCCAGATTTCCTCATTCTTTCCAAAAGTAACTATTTCCAGATTTTTAAACTTCCTTCTAGTTCTTTCTAGTTGCGAGATGTTACAATTTGTTTGCAAAGAAGTCTCTGTTGTCTATAGCATCAACATTTGGGAAACCAATAGCTATAGATAAAGCTACTCAAATCAAGTCAAGACCTAGCACGGCTAGGGTCAAGGTTATACTTGATCTAATGGAAAAGCTCCCAAATCGTATAAGGTTGCAGTTTGTGGATGGAAAATCTGGTAAGTTGATCGAGGTTTTTCAAGAGATAGTATATGATAATCTACCTTTGTATTGCAGTTATTGTAAGCACCAAGGTCATGATGAAGATAATTGTCGTTTGATTTCGAAAAGAAATAAAAATAACAAACAAATTGATGATATCATTGAAGGTGCTTTAAAAGGTACTAATGATAGTGAAAAGTATCAAGGCGATGCGAGAGAGATATTAAATGAAAAAAGAAAGATTGTAGATGTCGATCAAAGTAAAGCTACGTCTTTAGATCGACAATTGGTTGCTTCCTCTTTCGAGCAAAATCGTGTAAACTCAATGGATGTTGATACAAGTAATATTAGTGTTCAAACAACTACCGAAAACAAAAGTGATTGTAATAACCAACAGGCTACTACTAATGAGGTGCAATCAAAAGAAGTTGGGCTGAATTTGATGTCTAAAGCAACTAAAAACACAAGGGGAACACCAATAGTTGGGGTTGATGCGCCGCGAGTTGATTCAGGGCAAAAACTAATGGATTCAGGACAAAAAATAATGGATACATTTGATGTTAAAGATGCTGAAATTCTGGGCAGCATGTTTTGTAAGTTGAAAACGAGAATCCAACTAAATACTGGACACTGGTTGCACACAAAAAATCAACTAGTAGTCGGAGTCTTTTCCCTACTAGTCAAAATAATTCTCCATGTAGTGAAAAGGGTCCGACTGGGAATTTTCATGACAGTGAGAAGAGGCAAGATACTAGTAATGCCTCAAGAGACCTATTATGTTCGAATAGCTTTGATGTTTTATTGAAGACTACTGGAAAGCAAGTAAGGTTAATAGAGAATGACCACGATTTGATCCAAGAAAAACAAGTCTCACCACCTACTTTAAATAGCAAATTAAGTCTAGAAGCTCCTGTATTTGTGCCTAAATGTGTGCTTGCAAGGAAGAATGAGTCAATTGCCTTAGTGTCAAATACAAATGATTTGGGTGAGGATTCTCTTGATGAAGATGAGGAAGACAATATGTTGGACATTTGCTTTGATAGAGTGGCTAGGGAAGGGGATATATCACCTAGGCAACAAAGAAGTGGAAGCAACAAAAGCAAAAAGAAGACATATGGAAGGCAACATAGTTGGGATGGTAAAATGACTGAGGAGTTTGTTCCAAGGCACCTACTGATTCAACATGCAAAGCAAAACCATTTGACAGTATCAATAGGTTCAACTAGATCCAATAAATCCATAAAGAAGGTATGAATCATCAAGTGTTGTTGGATAGGTTTGAAGAAGAAGACAAGTTTCAAGTTACTTTTGATGGGCAATCAATTTTTTTTAATTCATGCTTTAGTAATAGAAAGTTTGAGGCTGGTAACTCAACTTTCTTCTTGATTGACATATTTTTACATTATTTAAGCATCCTCGTTTGTAATATCATCATGGAGTGTATTACAAACTCTGTGATGATCAGAAAATACTTAGTTCTCTCTAGCTATTATTTTCTTCATGCTTGTTAGGTATTTCATTAGGATTAGTAAGGTAAGGTCTAGCCCTCCTTGCTTGTACTTGTCCCTATTGATATTTTTTATGTTTAATAAAAGACCGCTAGACTTTATCTAGTGATAAAAAAAAAAGAATATTCAACTTAAAGAAAAAAAAAAAAAAAAGAGAATGACTTCTATGAGATATGGTGCCATATGGATGAAGAAGGCCGGACAAAGGTCTCAATCAGAATGACTTCAAAGGTGCTGAAAAAACTAAACCTGGCGTAAATAATCAGAGGCGTATCCAGGATTTCGGTAAGATGGGTGCACGATTACGAAAAAATGCTTCTTAAATATAAATTTGATCGGTTTGACTTTTAGGTTCTTAATATGAACCATTAAATTTTAAAAATTATAGGTCCAAAATATATAATACTACTAGTTTTAAATTTTAATATACACATTTGATTTGATTAAATAAAAAAATTTATAGTGCTAAATTTTTTTAAGAATTTTCAATGTAACACACTTGAAAATTTTGAAAGATTTAAGAAAAAAACAAAAGAAAAATCAGTTGAAACGCCAAAAGTATAATTGATAACCACTTGGAGAGGTGTTACTCAATAACAGAAGATAAATATAAGATTTAAATTTCTATCCTCACTCAGAGAGGTGCACCCTATCCTATCATCATCATATTATTAAATGATACTTTGAACGTGGATTCACATATCTATATTTAAATATTTTTTAACATATAACACTACTATATATGATCTAGAGAGGGGAGCATGGGTTCACGTGAACCCACGGCACCCCCTGTAGATACGCCCCTGCCGGCGTTCATTGCTAGGCGAATAAAAGATTCAAGGCCATTAAGATCAACTATCGGAATCACTGCCGAGATGATGACATTTGTACGTAGATTCTTTGCTTGAGAGTGTTCTTGTTCTATGGAACTGTATAAAGGATTTTATTGTCCCTCACATCACAAAAGGTGAAGTTCTTGAAAAGAAGCTGATATCTCTGAGATTCCTCATGTTTGCTGCATATTCTTTCGTCTATGAGCACGAGACAATAATGAGTGATCTTTCCTTGAAGATATTGTACAGCACCGCGATATGCATGAAGAACTCAAGGACCTCGCAGAACGTGTTCAAGAGATCGTTAATAGTTCAAAGTATATCATTTTCTTCTCTGTCTGAGATAATCCTGTTTGGTATCACTTGTTATATCTTTATGATGTCAAACAAGTGGTTAAGTTTGTTGAAGAAGAGGCGAAAATAATTTGTTTTAAAGTCCTAGACTCTTCACTCTTTGGCTTCCCCCAAGACTAGTGGATTAGGATTCCTCAATTGTTTTTTGGGCAAGCTGGAGGAGCTGTTCCATTCTAAGCTTGACTTAATTACCGAACTGAAGCATCAGATTGGAAGATCGTTTCTCAATCATTTTTCAGAGAACAATGGTGAGCATGATGAAGTTTATGGTCTTGTAATAAGTGTTACTGAAAAGGCACAAAGTAGGCATGCCTGGTTTGGGCAAGACTACTCTTGCCGAGCAGATTTACAATGATCAGATAGTTTCCTGTTACTTTGATATTCACGGTAAGTGTTGAGCATATTCATGGAGAGGAGAATTGTTACTTACTCTTTTGAATGATGTTGAGCCTTCTGATCACACGAAGAAAGCAGATGATCAATTAGCTAAAGAGTTGCGTCAAGTTTTGTTGAGGAAGAGATTCTTAATCCTCATTGATGATGTATGGGACACAAAAGCATGGGACTATTTACATATGTGCTTTCAAGGTATTAAAAATTGGAGAAGAAAGTCTAGATGCACTGAACATCGATAGCTTGGAAGAGAGCATGTCGATAATTGGATTCAGTTACATGAATTTGCCACATCATCTGAAGCTTTGCTTTTTGTATTTTGGAGGATTTTTGAGGGGCAAAAGCATTCACGTCTCGAAATTGACAAGGTTATGGTTGGCACAAGGTTTCGTACATGAAAATAAGGAAAAAGGACTAGAAGATGTTGCACAAGATTTCTTGAAAAACCTTATTAGTAGAAATCTAGTCATGGACATGGAGAAGAGGTTCAATGGCAAGTTGAAAACGTGTCGTGTTCATGATCTATTGCACAAATTCTGCTCGGAGAAGGCCAAACAGGAGAATTTTCTGCTCTGGATCTATAGGTACAAAAGAACTATATATACTACTCACTCTGTTTCAATTTGTTTGTCTGGTTTTGACTTGATATGAAGTTTCAGAAAAATAAAGTAGACTTTTGAATCTTGTGGTCTTAAACTAAAGATAGAATGCACCAAAATGTCATTTAATCTTGTAGTTTTGAACATGTCATGTGGAAAGTTTAGAATTAAAAAGTTGCCAATGCCACCAGTGATGATCAGTATACTACAATGGCGCGTGATATCTCCTTCATCCTTAACAGCTTCAAACTTGTTAAGGTATTGGATTTGGAATCAATCAGCATTGGTTATACTTGGAGGTTCTAAAGTTACTAAACAAAGCCTTTGAAGGAGTTCAGTGGAATGTGAATGACCCTGAACTCAAATACGTAAAATTGGACAGCCTCAACTTTGCTCAATGGTCGATTTCTGAGGATTCGTTCCCTAGTCTTGAACGTTTGGTTTTAACAAACTGTAAGAGGCATGAGAAAATCCCTTCTTATTTCGAGGACGTTGTTTCTCTAAAAAGCATTGAAGTAAATTGGTGCAGCTGGTCTGTTGCTAATTCAGCAGAGGAAATTCAAACAACGCAACGTGAAAATATGGCAAATGATGCGTTCACAGTTACTATACAACCTCCTGATTGGAATAGAATATCATCTCCTTGACTCTTATCTGGTAAATATGTTAATCCTTGCCATGTTCATCTGTCAGATGGTCATTCAACTAATAGTTATTACTTCATAAAGTCGTCTTTCTTCTTTATTATTTCAATCTTCTTTCAACAAAGAAAGTGACTTTCTGAGATAATAACTATTAGTTGAATGACCAACAAATCAACACGAGGAGTACATTTCCACTCATTCATATTTGTTTTGTAGCGGAATCTGTTGATTTGTCAGTGTTATACTCGTGTTAGTTGCCTTCTCTTCCCCTGAATGGAATCCTGAGCTCCTTGTACGGCCTGGACAATCCTCATCTCTATGAGCTAGCTTCTGGGGTGTGAGTTAGACCCAAACCCTAATTTGACACGTACCTGTTGGTCAATTTCGTTGCCATATTTTAGCTAACTGGATAAAAGTAACTCGTAATTTTTATAACAAAAGATCAATGTATAATGAAGTTTGTTGGCTTAACATTTAACACTTTGAATGTTAATTTGAATTGTTTCATTCTCACATAAATATTTGCTTCCTGAACTTATATGTCACTATATCAACAGTGACGGATCTAGAGTACGATGTACATGAGGTTCACGGGAATCTAGTAGCTTTTGCTTAGATCGGTATTAACTTCAAATATTAAATCCGCCTTTATATATCATAGAAAGTATATACTGAGTATACAATATATCTAGCCAAAAGTCATAGAAAGTAAACATTGACTATACAATATAGCTTACCTATACATGAGTTATACATTGACTATACATTATGATACACTCAAAAAATTGAATCTAACTTAACTATGCATGAAGTATACACCGACTATTAATCTTTAGCGTTTTTAATGGTATTCATTAACAAAATAATAAACGGTATTATTAGTATCTTAAAGCGAATTATAAGCAAGTGAGGTTGTTCTAATGAAAAATATTTAAAGTTCAACGTTCAGTTTTTGTACTTTTTATGTTTCTATTTGATTTTCAATAAGTTTTTTTTTATTTGAAATAAATGGCAAGTGAAATTGTTCTCAATCTCCATCAGAAGTTCAAGAGATTATTTTTTTTTTCAAAATAAAAACAGTAGAAAGAATAATGGTTTAATTAAACTTGTTTTAAGTTCGCAACATACATTTACTAAAAAGAATCATTATTTTTCCATTAAAATTTTCCATTATAAAATATTCCGTGGCTAATTTTTAAAATATTTTGATAGAATTATGTTTTATCACAAATTTTCATCGATTCACCCTTAATTTGTTTCTAGTTGTGATATAACTTCAGACATAATGGTCTGAAGTTATTTATCTTATATTCAAGGTAAGTTGGTCCCAGTTGATATTTATGTTCTTCAATTTTGGATATGCATAAGTACACACTTAAAATTGTGTAAAGTAGAACAATTAGACACATGTATCTTATGTAATGTCGTTACATGTGTATTATATCACGTAGAACATGTGTATCTACATTGTGCACACCCAAAATATTAAAAAGCATAATTATCAATTGAGGCCAAATTAAATATCACGTTTATATATTATATAGTATATTCCATACAAATATATGCACCTCTTTCCTTCCTTCAAATTCCACTCAATACACCTTTTCTCTTCACGGTCAAGAGTTACTATAAAATAATTTAAGTTGTTACACATTTTTAAAAAAAATGAAAATATACTCTACTATATATAATATTTACAATTGTATAAAGAAGGACATAATTCAACAACATTAAAGAAAAATGATTGTTTTCGAACGGCAGGTTAGTGTTACTGATTAGATAGAACATCATGCACCCACAATTCGATAATCGATAAGTCCATATAGACTTTAAGATTTTGCACACAAAATATATGTGACGCTCATAACGGAGAGCAAATCTCTGAAGGAGTGTCTCACATCACAATGAAAGAAAAAAAAGTTAATGACCTTATATATAAGAATGAGTTCATAATCAATTCTTCAAACGGGGTTAATTAAATTACCTCGAGAAACAAATTTATATCGATGATTTAGATCCAAAACATACAATATCTTAACAGTTAGACCATACTGTTACATAATAGTTCTAAAAGATTGAAAATTATGTGAGTGGTTGAATTGGCAACTTCATGATGATAGTGTTGTTGAACTTTTACCATGCAATTTCTTAGGGGGGGAACTGTCTTTCAATTAAGCAACATAATTACTATGAATATATCTTTCCCTTTTTCTTTTTTTTTGTGTGTGTAGTCCCTATATATATAGACTATATAGTTTTCATGACCTTACTAGTTATAAGTTATATACAACTGACAATTTTCAGAAATAGCTAACTTTAGGCCGTTCCTTAGCTACAGTTTCAATATTTACAATTCGTAGCTACGTATTAAAATTAAATTAATTAAGATAATGAAAACTGCATCTACCAAAATGAAAAAAAATAATAATAAGGAAGTTAGAAGATGCATTACATATTTAATCCCAATAGACAAATTCAAGTGGCCCAACTCGATCAAAACGTTACAGTAAATTAAAAAAAATAAAAATCGAATCCACCATTACACATTTTTAATAATAAAAAAAAAGAATAGAACAAGTACCACTACATATATAGTGAAGTGATAAGTACTTTTTCAATTTTAAATAAATGTTTTGAACTCGAATTTTTAGAGTAAGATTACGTTTTGTAGGAAGCGATTTACCTCCTATAATGGAATTTCTTAGTGGCCGAAACGAATTTAGATTAGTCGCTCATTTATTTATAGAGGCAGAGGTAGAGTTTTAATTACAAATTAAGCAAAATTTAGTAACTTTGATTTTGTTTCCAACCTTTCCATGAGTTCTCACCTTTAGCTCCTTAATAACTCGAAGTCACAATCTTAAAATTGAAGGTCGAGAACAGTGACGAAGGTAGAAATTTCACTTACCGTATTAAAAAAAGATTAATATATATCTCCAAATAGTCTTTAACCTATATATACATAATTATTTTCATCCCATGGTATAATTTTTCGAAAAATATACTCATGCTAACCACCCTTAATTCGGTTTATATAGATGCTTTCCACTTAAGCAACCGATAACTCCTTGGTCACTAGTTTTGATTGAACTTTTATATTCGTGTTAAGAAATTCGATTAATATATAAATAATTTATCAAAAAAATTGTAATTAAATATTGAATACCGAATCAAAAATCAAATTCGAGAAAAAGCAATTAGTTGACAAATCGCTTTCAAAGAAGAGTGTGAAGCATAGAAGAGAAAGCACATGGGATCAGTTTTTAAGCTGAACACATCAGAACTCTTATAAATGAGGGGCATGTGGAGGCAAAAAATTCATTTACCTTTTTTTTAAAAAAATAAATAAATTTAATTTAATTTAGTGAATATTTAATTATATCATATATAAACTATTAAAAATTATTTTAAATTTTTTTAAAAATTCCAAGTATATGAGGATAGCAGAAACTAAGAACATGGATCCACCCTATTTCCAATGGGATTATTGAAACTTCCAACTAATAAAGTCATGTGATGCTGTGATGTTTCCTTCTCTTGTCTTTGCCTTATATATATATATAATAAAATAAAAATACATATAATATTCTTTATTTTATTTATTTTGAAATAATTAATAAAATTTGTACATGAAAATGGGTCCCAATACCCTCAAAATATTTCTCAATCTCCATCATTTATTTCAGATATAGTTGTACAATATATATATATCGGGATGGTGAAAGTAAATTTAGTGATGGATGCTCTATTTTGATATCATGTCAGATAAGAGTAAGATCAACATACACTCTATTATTCATAGAGTTTATTTAACTTTTCTTTTAAAGTACATATGATATCGCATATTTTCACTAATTGTTTTAAGAATTGAAAATTATCTAGACACATTTGAATTTGAAATAAAATTAAGGACTAATAGTTCTTGATACTCCAAGTCCCACAATATTCATGAATAAACTAGGCAGCCAATGATACCCTCATCATAAACATACGTTTGAATGCATTAATATATATATATATATATATATAAGAAAAAAAATACCACAAAAGCAAAAGGAATCCCATGCATGTAGCTCCCCACGACACTTCCATATTTATATAAAAAAAGAAGGGTACGAAAAAAAAATGAATGAGTCACATCTATGGTCCATTAATTTCTATTTTCTTGAAAAAATAAAATGGAGTTATCGGGTTTGTAAATGGTAAAAAAAAATAAAAAATTGGCTCTTCCAGGAAAAATCGCTTCCTTTTTTCAGGGACTTTTTCGCAATTCCTTATCACTTTGCTTTCTATAAAGCATAGTGTCAGTCTCCCTTACTTTATATGGTAGGAGAAGGTATGAGAGAAAAGTACCACAAGAATAATAATTATAAATATATACTACTATACTATTTATTGATAATAGTCTTATTCAGACGCGGAGTCAGATTTTGAAACTTATTATAAGGTTCGAGATATTTCTCCTTTTAAATTACAAAATGAGTTTGATCGAATTCGTATCTCGATGGCTTAGAGATATAAGTTGAATTCAATCAATTTGATAGAGTGATAGAAATGGATGAATCGTTAAATCAACAACTAATTTGTGGCAGCATGTGTTTGTGGCCAATTTTGGCACAGAAGGAAGGGACACTCTTTGCTGTATTCGAATATTATTCAATTTTCTATGGGTCCTAATGTTCCATGTCTAGTTATATATCTTATAGGTTATTAATTAGAGTACTGTCTAATTAAATACCTTACAATTAATGAAAAATTAATAATGTTTTTAAAAAAAAAAATAGAGATTGAGTTGAATGTTAGCGACTACAAAAGTACAAATTATAAATTTATACCTATCTCATTGAATCAATCATTTTTTTTTATTTGGTAATACATCACTTAATTTTAACTTCATGTTGCGATATGTGTATATAGGTTTCAAATTCGACCTTATCTTTCCATTCACCTATTCATAAGGAGTAGCAGGATCAGAATTTTCGTTAAGTGATTTAAATATAAATAAATACACACTCAAAGAAGTGAGAGAATTCAACATTGATCGTGTGTGTGTATATATATATATATATATATATATATATATATAATCTAATCTTGAATATACAATGTTATTTTCGCCGAAGAGGTTTCGGATGAACCCCTTGCACATACTTGGTTCTGTCCCTATTCGTGAGCCCACTACCTTTTCCTAAGAAGTGTACGACCATTTCATCTAAAAGCTCAAGTGGGAAAGGACATAATATAATTTATGTACTAATTATGCCTCAAACATGCCTCCTCTCACATACAAATTTGATATTTTTTTGTCATTCGTCAAGCATGTTGATTTTTTTTATAATGAGCGAGGGTGAAATTCAAATATCATGACCTGCTCTGATATCATATTGAAGTATGAGACGACTATTCTCATCTAAAATTTGTTAAAAAGAACAAATTTTTATTTACTTTATTATTCCCCAACAAAAACATATTCCAAATTAAACAATGGCAATTCTAAGAAAATGGTAATTTAAGGTAGAGAAAGAATAGAAATGTGAAAAGTACTGAAATTTTTTACAAACAATACAAATGGATTTTATATTCAAACAAGAAAAATAGGTTGTGATGTGAAAGAAATATATTAGGCAAACAAAAAAAATTTAAAATAATTGTGGTGGTGTTGATAGAGACTTACAACCTCCTCTCTAATTTTTCATCAATGACAAATGTACACATCAATTAACCACTTTAAGTATTGTAAGGTCTCAATAATTTACTTGTGCTTACATTATTTTGTAACCCTAGCTTGTTCTTGAATCTTACAAGAAGAATCTTTTGTCCTAATCTTTCTATATTTGGTTATGACAATTTTTCCATGTAATAACATACCACATGACCTATGCAATCAAAATTTCTAATCTATCACGAATGTTCTATATATGTT
Source organism: Solanum verrucosum (assembly GCF_900185275.1). Classification (NCBI taxonomy): domain Eukaryota; kingdom Viridiplantae; phylum Streptophyta; class Magnoliopsida; order Solanales; family Solanaceae; genus Solanum; species Solanum verrucosum. Next base: position 1,463,864 of record NW_026020217.1, read on the forward strand.
CAATCAACAATGTACATGTTGAAAATTCCAATACTAATGAGTATTGGATATGGGGTCAATTTTGTACCAACTAATGTTATTTTATGTGAATCTTTAGGGTTCTTGAGTTTATTAGGTATTGGTTCAAAATTCAAATAATAGATAAGTTTAGTTCACATGTCACTATTATACTTATAATAACTTATGTGTATATATATCTATGAAAATGTGCAAAATCTCACCAAGAATTGCATTTAGAATTCATGGAGTATTGTTCAAAAATTCAAAAAAAAAAATTTGTTTAAAAGTAGTTTTTAGTTTTTCCAAAAAAAATGTTATTTTTTTCAGTCAATTTTTTGCAAAAATGGAAAAACTATATTGAAGAAGTTATTCTTTCTTGGCATTTGGTTGAAAAGAAATTTCGCAGAAAAAGTTGACTGGATTTTTAACCAAACATTAGGATCGTTTATTTATGTTTTTTTTTTTTTTTAGTGGACTATTGGTGGACAAAATAGAAAGGGAACAAAATCGCCAATAGTGGAATGAATGAGATTTCTTCATTTGAAAAATTCATCCTTCGAGACTTGAAAATAGACAGATTCTTGATTGAAAGCGCTCCCCCCCTCTAATGGACACTATGCGTAGCGTAGATTCGAATTAGTTATGATTATGTCTAGGGGAGTAGCTACATACTCTTTAGGGTGTCCAATTGGACACCCTTCGTCGGAAAATTATACCGTATATACAAGTAAAAATAATATACAAAATAGTTAAATAACATATTCTGGACACCCTTAACACAACAAGATGTTGTAGCCTAGTGATTTAAGGTGCCTTGAAAGAGCCAACTCTTTAAGCGTTTGTGAGTTCAAATCTCTCTAATAGCAGCTTTAAGCCTCTCTTTTTTCAAATGTTTTCCCTTTCTTAAATTTTCTAGTGCACCTTTCATCTTTTTCCTTTTTTTTTATAATTTTTTTAATGTATATTACATACTTTTTTTTCAAATATTTTCATGTATATTACATATTTTTTTTCAATTTTTTCATGTTTATTACGTAGTTTAATTTTTTAAAATTTTCTAGTACACTCATTCATCCAAAAGAAAAAATGTATTCGTGTACAATTTCTGGACACCCTTCATGAAATTTCAGGCTACACCACTGATTATGTCTATAATTATCGAATATCAAATAGTTATTAAAAAAATTCAAATTTACTTTTTACTTTATGAAAAAATCTGACTTTGCCCTCCTTTAAAAGTTTGGCGGATCCATATATATATATATATATATATATATAATTATTATTTTTTATTTTTATTTTTGCCGTTATAATTTTAACCCGAAATTGTCCTTGATCAACTCTGAAGAGAGGAAGGAGAGAGGAAAGCGGGGAATAACGACATGTTTCAAGATAAAGTCATTTCAAATTTTGGAGGATAATGGACACTTGGATTGGAGGGGCACAAATACAAAATAAAATGAAACAAACTATGCATGGTAGGGTTTATATATATATTTGAAATAAATAAATTAAAAAAGAGGGTGGGGTTATTGTTTGTTTTGTGCACCTTTTCCAAGAGTTCTCTTCAACTATAGTAGTAGTAATATATTCTCGATATTTTAATTTGTTTATCTGATTTTAACTCGACATAAAATATAAGAAATAAGTAAAACTTTTGACACTTGTGGTTTTAAACTTAAAATTGATAGAATCTACCAAAATACTTCCTTTTATCTTCTGATCTATAACGTGTTATGTGGAAAATTAGAATAATGAATTGCCAAAAAAAGGAAAAAGACACTTTTATAACAAATTAAAAAGAAAAGTACGGCAAAAATGAGGAAGAGGAAGTAATATGTATATATATTTTTTAACCCCACTACTCGAGAGTTTTCACTATTGAGCTTCTTTGATGATTCGAACTCACAATCTTATAATTGAAAGGAGGGATATTGCTTACTATTCAAGCAACTCCCTCTTATCGAGGAATAGTATATATCTTCCTTCTCCTATATAACTTTTAATTTTTCTTCATATGTCACTCAAATTCAAAATAAAATGATATAGAGGCCTAATTTATACATAGGCTATATAGGTTTGATGGTGAGTGAGAGAAAAGGATAATGGATGGGAAAGGCCATAGTCCTAATGCACGATAGGTGTTGGTAGGTTAGGTGGCAAACCCTGCCCCCTCTCTAGGACCCATCCTAGATTCCTCCCCCTTCTCTCTCTTTAACCCCCCGCCCCCTCACCCCCACCCCACCTAAAAAAATAATACTCCCTCTGTCCCATTTTATGTGGCACCATTTCCTTTTTTGTCAGTCTAAAATAATACTCCAATACATTTATGAGGAGAGAGAAAAAAGAATCTACTTTTTAAAGGGCAATTTGGTAAACATTTCAAAGTCTTCATTTATTTCTTAAATTTTGTGCCCGGTCAAATGTTGCCACATAAAATGGAACGGAGGAAGTAATTTTTTTCTAAAGAATTTAAGTAGTATACATTGATAAAGTCATGTACATATTTCAATTTATCAATCATAACAGGTTATTATCGTGCTATTTTTTAAGTCGCCGTATTATATTATTTGAAGAGTTATTTATCTATTGTTAATATAGAGGTGGAGTCTGAAATTTAGATAACTATATTTTTTGCTATTGGGTTCCAATAATTTAATATTTATATAATAAATAAGTTTTTCAACATATATATATAGATATAAAATTTAAGTTGAAGTTTCTAAATAATGTTTACCTAATTATTTAACTTAGATAGTGTAAAAGATATTAGATATATATATCTATGCAAGGAGAAGACAATTTATTAAACTCATGACCAAAATATGTATCAAAACTCTTTTTTTTTCTTTTACCTTATATTTGCAACATACACTAAAAGATTATAATGGAGAATTAATATTAGTATTATTTTTCTCTAAACTACCCACTATGCCCCTAAAATCAATAAAATATGAACCCCATTTTCTGTCCTATAGCAAAAGAATCAGTTGCCCTCCTGATTTAAATTCATCAAGGACAACTGTCATTACAGAAAGATACACACTGCCCACTTTTGTCACTTAACAAGCCAAAATATTAATTAATTAAAATAAATAACTAAAAGGGATTAATGAGAAAAGATAACTTGGTAGTGCTTGAAAGTTAACTTAAGTAAGTACTTGAAACAAAATAAAATCAATAATAATGGTGGCGGGGAGTTAAGTACTATTAGAATTCAGGTTCGAATTCTGAATATGAAAGTTTTCAATATGAATGTAAATTTAGTTGGACTCAATACAGATATTGAATATCATGGTGAAAAAAAGTACTACTATTAAGAAACATCCAACACCCTATCTCTACCATACAAATACATAACAATAAACCAAAAAAAAGAAGATAAAATAGGAAAGAAAAGGTTCTCTTGTAGTTGATAAGGTATATAAGCCATCCTTTCATCACAAGAATAGAGTGCCTCTCCTTCTAAATTAACACTACCTTATTTATATTTTCAAATAGCTCTCTCTCTCTTTTATTTATTTTATACTAAAAAGAGATAAATATACTCTTAGTAGTATTTCATACTTATATAAACATTTTTCCCCTCATTTCTTGAAGAGAATTATTTGATCTCAATTATTTTACTCCTCTCTCAAGCATTATGAATATTCATAGTCATAGATATTTGGAGTTGTGGGAAAAAGTGTTATAGGTTATGACTTGCACTAATTATGAAATGGCTTTCTTTCCAACAAATTTCATGCTACAAACTCCTCATCATGAAGATGAACATCAACCTTCAACTTCTCTCAATCCCATTCTTCCCTCATGCTCACCTCAAGACTTCCATGGTTTAGTTTCTTCTCTTTTCTCTATTTTTAATAATTTTCTTTAATTAATTTATTAATTGTTTTAATAAACTTTTTCTTCTAGTTAGGTGTTTGAACATATATACTTATTATTTGCAAATGTTGAAATATTATTCACAAATCAATGTTTGTTTCACAATTTTGTTTACTTCAACTTGAAATAGAGAATATGAAGTTAAAAAACTATTTTGACTTGTAACAACAATAACATAACAAGTGAGATCTGCAGAAGGTAGAGTGTACACAGACCTTATCCCTGCCTCACAAAACTCTATAATTCTTTATTTTTCCCGAGTGAAATTCATGTTCAAACACAATTTCAACTTCAGATACTCATTATTTTTTCAACTTCAACAAGATATTATTGTCTTACATTTTTTAGTTTAATGTGTGTGTGGGGTAGGTATTGCTTCATTTTTGGGAAAAAGATCTATGTCATTTTCTGGGATGGATGGAAATAATGCTTGTGAGGAAAATCATGGAGAAGATGATTTGTCTGATGATGGATCACAAGCTGGTGAGAAGAAAAGAAGACTCAATATGGAACAAGTAAAAACTCTTGAGAAGAATTTTGAGTTAGGAAACAAACTTGAACCTGAAAGGAAAATGCAATTAGCAAGAGCTTTAGGGTTGCAACCAAGACAAATTGCAATTTGGTTTCAAAATAGAAGAGCAAGATGGAAGACTAAGCAATTGGAGAAAGATTATGAAGTTCTTAAGAGACAATTTGATGCTATCAAAGCTGAAAATGATGCTTTACAAACTCAAAACCAAAAGCTTCATGCAGAGGTATGTAACAAAAAAATGTTTAAATTTTATACATCGTTAGTACTAGTGAACATTTTTTTTACAGTATCAGATCATATAAAGATTATCAAACAAGTAAGAAGAAACAGGTAAAGATGATCTAATAATGATGTATATAGATTACTTAATTGAAGTTTCCTTTTTCTTGTTATGTAGGAATTAAATAACATAATGTTGCACTATATGTATGTGAAAACCTTGTTTTCTTGGAGGTGTAGGGAGAAATATTTGAAACTTGAACATATAATAATATGTTGTTTTTTATTTTATTGGTTGTCAAAATTTAAAAAGAATATACTATTTTGGTGAAATATTGGACCTTTTCATGATATATACTCTATGGTGCATGATTTTCAGTAAAAAAATAATTCTTCACATGTTTTTCTTTAGATTGATTTGACTTCTTCTCATCATGATGAATTTTAAGTGTACCAAAGAAAGCTCTGAAAAAGAAGAGACATATCTTGATCATTAATTTCTAGCTAGTAGGACTATATAGTAGTACCTCCAATCACATATATCATCATTATCAACCCCTTTGTTCTTTTTGTTATATTAATCTATTATACTAGTACTATTATAATTATTTTGCTCAATGTACTAGTTCAAATTATATACCACATAGTTTAACCTTTTTGTTATATAAGGAAGATACCATCTTTATCTCATTATATTTACACTTGAAAAAAATAAATAGGGACTAGCGATGAATAACTTATGTCACTGATCCTATTTAAATGACAGATTATTAAAATACCATGTTATAAATAATTACTACTTTATAAGTAATCTTTGACAACTTATATTGTCGGTGCTTAGAACCTAAACAATTTTGTTTTTATGTTCAAATGTGGACAGATAATGTCACTAAAGAATAGAGAGCAACCAACAGAATCAATCAATTTGAACAAGGAAACAGAAGGATCATGCAGCAATAGAAGTGAAAACAGCTCAGAAATAAAGCTAGACATATCAAGAACACCAGCCATTGACAGCCCATTATCCAATCATCATCCAAATATTTCTAGTAGACCTTTTTTTCCACCTTCAATGATAAGGTCTAATAATAATAATAATAGTAATAATGGGGTTGTGGTACCTCATCAACTCTTTCACATCAATTCATCTTCATCAAGACAAGATCTCAAATTAATGGACCAAAATACTACTACTACTAATAATAATAGTAGTGTCAAAGAAGAAAGCCTATCCAACATGTTTTGTGGAATTGATGATCAAACAAGTTTCTGGCCATGGCTAGAGCAACAACATTTTAATTGAAACTTTTTTGGAGACCAAAAAGTTTACTTTTTAAAAAAAGTTGTTGAGTTGAAGGAGCATTTTAAATTATATCATATGATCGATCATATTTCTTTTGAGTTCATGAGAGAGAGGGAAAAAAAAAGTTACTCCTACTTACTCCTATTTGTTTTGTGGTGTATTAGGCATTTGTATAAAGTAACCAAGTACATTTCAAGTACTTTTTATGGAGAAAAATATTAATAAAGACATGTCTTTTTCCCCCTTATTTACATTATTACTTACACTTTATCTATCGTCTATGATTATATCAATAGAAAAAATGAACATTCTTGTTTTTGTATTTTCATCTGGTATTCAATATTCATTTCAGACCTGATTAATAATTTAGGTTCGCACATAAGAAATTCACTTTTGAATGATGAAATATTCCTTATGAAGGCGTGCACAATTTCATTTTCATAACTCAAATCAGAGACTTATGATTAAGAATGTAATGATACTTATTACCTCGCCACGACTTTGAATAGTTTTATCGATTATGAACGTGATGATACTTAATTATCACTTCACCACGACTTTGAATAATCTTATCAATTACTCCTACCATTGGTTTTCACCTATTTTGTTTCTTGATTTTGAGTGATGTTTACATTCTTGTACTATTGCACATAAATGTCCAAAGTATTTTTTAACTTTTTATGATTGTTTCTCATATTTTGTGCCTAAAATTAACCAATGGGGAAAAAAGGGGTGGTGTGAAAATAGGAAAGAGGAGAATCAAAGCACACATTCCAAGGAGAAGGAAGAAGACAAACAGATGAAAGAGTAGAAGAAAACAAGGAGAGTTGGAAATGGTCATTCTCGTGAAGGGGACTTTAGCAAACTTGTGCTGACAAGTGATAATGAAAGAAGGGTATGGTACCAAATATAAATCACAAAAACATACTATACAATAAATTAATTAATGAAATATTTGTATAGTGAAAAAATATGAAAATATTGAGGGGTTGTTAATTTGGTGCTTGGACAAAATATAAGTATATAGGTACTCTAAGTTAGGCTTAGAGTCTTTCACTTACCCTAACAAGATTGATGAATAATCAATTACTCGATAACGAATTTTCTCATGTTTGATTGATTTAAATGTTGTGAATTTTTTTTTTTCAATAATGTTATTATTATCCAATTTAGGAAAATGAATTTTCTACTAAAATGTACGTAAGAAAAATATTTTTCAAAATTCTCTTCCCACTTCACCATTCACCTCCCACCCACCTCAATTCACCAAAATGCCCCTAATCCCTAGTGCCTCAACCTACCACCTCACACCCTACCCCACCCCGGGTTGCCCAATTCGAGAACCGCCCTGACCCAAATCAATCCTAACCTGGGATCTAATGTCCGACATCAATGGCAGAACTAGAATTTTTAACAAGGGAGTTCAAAATCTAAAGAGGTAAACACATGAACGGACCGAAGGGGTTTCGACATCTACTATATATACATAAAAAAAATTTAACCATATATAAATAGTACTCCCTACGTCTCATTTATGTGAAGTGATTTGACTTGGCACGGAGTTTAGGAAAGAAAGGAAGACTTTTAAAACTTGTAGTCTAAAATGAATGATAAAAGTTTGTGTGATTATAAATCATTTTTATCAAGGGTAAAATGGACAGTTTAAAGTTAAATTGTTACTTAATATAGAAATGTGTAATTCTTTTTTAGACTGTCTAAAAAGGAAAGTAAGTCGTAAAAATGGGACAGAGAAGTAGTATTTTTTGCTGAAGGGGGTTTAGATCTACCCCTTGAATGTATGTTGGCTCCGCCCCTGATCGACACAAAATCCTCTCGGATGACCTGCGACCAGACCCCAACCCGAATCTGACCCTGAATCATGACCCAATGCCCAATCCAACATGAAACCCGACCCTTAATCGGCACAAGACTAAACAACCCCCGACTTGAGACTCGATCAGGTAAAGTATTGTTGTCAGGGTTGGGTCTCGGGTAGGGATCAAATCTGGGTTAGGTGTCTTGGGTGGGGATCAAATCGAGGTTGGGTCTTGAATCTCAATCTTGGGGACGAAGCCAGGTCGAGGTTGGATCTCAGGTCTTGGGATTGGGATCTTGGACTCGGTCTTGGTCTTGGGTTCGTGGAATATGTTTTTTCAATTCCTCTCTAGGAGCTTCCACTCTTTTTGCTGTCTTGGTGACTTTAACTCACGATCTTAAGGTTGGACGTGAAAGGTTTTACCATCCAAGCAACCCTCTTTACAAAAATTATATGGTTCAACACATTGAAACAAGTATTTAAGTTTTTTATAATGTAAAATCTTACGTGCCACCATAATTTTTAACATAAACAAATATTCAAAATATGAAATCAAAGTCATTTTGGAAATTTGAATTATTTCTTTCAAGTATATATATCCAAGTAATTAAAAGTCATATTCATGTAAGTTGCTCCTTGTTGATTTCTATATAAAAAATAAAATAATACTGAAATATCCTTATAAAATGTTATCAATATTGCTTACATCCAAAATGAAATCTCTGCCAAACACAGTATAAGATAACATCCATTTTTATATTAAAATTATTTTTATAATCCCTCTTCTCTCTTCCAAGCCAAGGGTCTATCAGAAACACAATAATATTTACCTTGTAATAGATTGATAAGAAAAGAATCAAATTTGTGTTCATTTTATTTATTTTTTCAAATCCTACTTGTAGAATCACGCTGAATATGTTATATATTGTTTATTTTTCTAATCCTAGTAACCAAAAATGAGTCCCAAAATATTCTTGAATTTAGTGTGTACCCACCATTAGTTTTTGGATACTTCCTTTTCTTTTCCATGATAGTGTTTATTTCACTATCTTTATAGTCCTTTTGTGTTTTTGATAGATAGATACATACATGTCAAGAAAGTAAGCAAACATGTGACCTACTGTCACCCACTCCCTAGCATCAAACACAAAACTCTTTTTTCTTTTCAAAAACTTCTTAAAATTTTCAAAAACTTTTAAAAAAATTTAAACTTTTATTGTACTAAGTACTACTATATATTATATATATGTGTGTGTCACCTGTATTTATTCTTTACTTGACCCTACAAATTTTGATCACATGTACATCTCTCTTTTTTTTCCCTATCATCCTCTTTCTTTCAATATCACTTTCACTTTTCTTGATAAATTTGAGTCATGTGTTGACTATAATTATGTTTATATCATGTGTTTGGTGACATATTTGATTGGAAAATATATGGATGAATTAAAATTATATATAGGCCTTTCAAGAAGATTGTTTTTAACTTATTGGAAGATCCAATCTCCAGTCCATTGATCATTTAGCTAAAAATGAACACAATAAAAATCTAAAAATAAAGGTAGGGTTAATATTTTTTAATTTTATTTAACGATGAATTATCAAAACATTTTCCTAGCTATGAGTTATATAGTGATAGATTAATAATAAATTTCGTAACTAATTTTATTTTTTTAAGTGAAAAGGACAGCATAGCTACTACTCATGCAAACATATACAAAAATACTACTAAAGAAAAATAAGAATTTGGACGAGGTTTTTGAACAGAATTTTGATAGGTGAGAAGTGTAAGCACTGCGAGGCAATTTGTGGCACCATATCCTACTTATCCCGAAGGAAAGTCTCTAAAGTGGAATTGTATATTAACTCAGCCCCTGACGAAGAATGTTCAGGTATACCTAATAGACTTGTTAGTTCCGCAGCTTGGAGAGAAATCATGCATGCTTTCGACTTAGGTCTATGATCCGCTAATTCATCTTTTTTTAATATTCAGGTTTTATTTCAAGTCAATCGATTGAAGAATCGAGTACTCAATTAACATTACAAACTTTTCATACCAAATGAGTATTCATGGAGGGGGTACTGCAGAATATGTGTGAGCCTCATCTAATGGAAAAATAAAATTCAATGAGCAACGGTCACATTCTATAGCTAAATAGCAAAATAAAATAACACAAAATATCAAAAAGAATTGTTAGCTGCCAATGACTTAGCAACCAAGTTTGTAGTTAATTTTAATTTTTTATAGTAAAATATTGAGCCAATTTTAGGAATAGCAAACATAAAAATCGTATTAGCGCTCTATAGCTACAGTTTTGTTATGTTTGCTATGGAGCATCTGATTTGTATAAATCGTAGGCAGACATCTCGTCTGTATATAAGCGCAGTGATTGTATATATATATCGGTTAGATAATTGTATATATGTAACTACTATGTATATGTATCAATGATTGTGTTTGTTTATCTGCATAAAATTTGAATTTGTATACAATTAAATCGAATTAAAACATTTGTATATCAAATATCTCTCTCTCTCTCTCTTTATACAACACAAATTATACATTGTAATTTGTATAAAACGAGAAAGAGAGAAAGGCAAAAGAAATCTGGGCAGGGGGAGATTTGTATTTGTATAATTATAAGTGTATAGGACGAAAAGATATGTATGTGTATTGTATTGTATTTGTATATACAGTTCTCTCTCGCTTTATACAAACACAATTTATACATTAGTGTTTGTATAAAGTGAGAGAGGCGAGCGAGATTCCAGAGTGGCGAGCGAGATTCTTTGAATGGCAAAGTGTTTGCTACGAATTCGAACTAAATTAAACTGTAGCTATAACATTTCTTTTGAATTAATAGTTTGCTATAATACATCATTTTCCCTAAAATATTTACTTAACCTCTTAAGACAATTTTATAATAGTGTAATTATGTCGATCTATTATAGTGTGTTAAATAATAATAATAATAATAATAATAATAATAATAATAATAATAATAATAATAATAATAATAATAATAATAAACAAATTATACTGTAAGTGAGTATAACTTTCATTCCTAAAATTTGGTGATCTATATTAAAAAAAAAAGTATATGATTAGTTAGTGTAAACTTTCCAGTTTCCAGAAGCAACCTCGAACTTAGATCCAAATATCTGTTGCATCACCCTTTGTTTGTTATAATTAATTAACTCTTTTTTTCTTCTTCTGCACAAACAGTTAATTTAATACTTTCTCCATCCAAATTAATCTTTTCGAAAGTTAATTACGTAATTTTAATTAACATTTTAAATATATTTCTTCATCAAACTGATATAAGAAAATTGTAATTTATAATAATTTTTAAAAATATTAAATTACTTTAATATAATTTAACTATAAAAATTATTCAAATTAATTTATAAAAAAAAATGATACATTACAATTAATATGGGACGTAGAGAATACTAATAAACAAACCGTTGACACAAAGCAGGTATTTCATAGATTAGTAGTTAATTAATTGCAATAATTCCATGTTAATGGCCACCACATGTTACCTTATAATTTATAATCCTCCATATCCACAACAAGGCTAAAGATTCTGATATTATTCCAATATTAATATAATCCAACATGTACTTTCTTTGTCCCAAAAATACTTAATCATTTTTCATTTCTCGAGAGTTAAATATTCAGAATTTAATTAGTATTTTAGAAAGAATTGTAACTTATAATATTTTTCGTATAGTTTTTGAATATTTTTACTATCTAACATTAGATTATTTTTATTCAATTTAATTTTAAAAATGATTCAAAATTGATTTCGAGAATTGAACTGTAACAAGTATTTTGGGACGGAGAGAATACTACTTATTGAAATTAAATAATGGGGTTTTAGTTTCAGAATCCACCATGTAACCCCTTCATAGGCTTATTTGTCACTTAAAATAAATATAGTTAAATATTTCCACTTAGATTTTTTAATTATAAGATTAAGAAATAAATATTGGAAGATTCAGAATTATAATATAATGCCAAATTATCCAGCCATGATGCCAGAGATAATCTATCCTTTCTTCACATGATCCCAAAAAAGAATTCACGAATCACTAACTTGATCTTCATCTAACTTTCTTCTAGTTATATTATACATAATATAATATAAATTATTTAAGATGCATACACTAACAATAATTTAAAAATACTTTTATACTATGAGTAAATTTTAATATGTCATAGTATGTTATATAGTTACTTCTTTCTCAAATTACTAATACTGTATATTTTCTCCGTTTCATTTTATGTGAAGGGGTTACTATGTGAGGAGTCTTTGATTATAACTTTCTCATGTTTTAAAAATCATTAACTCGTCAACTATATTGATTTGTAGTACTTTTAGTATATTTTTCATATGTAAATTTTATTTTAAAATATTTGAAAAATATATAGTCGAATTCATGTATAGTCCAAACCTAATGAATCCTCATACTTCGATTTTCTTCACATAAATTAGGACAAAATGAATATTGCTTTATAAGAAATTTATCAGTAATTACATAATAAGTGACCTAATTATATAAATAATTTTTGCACCTTCAGTGCACATAACTTAAACTTTAAAAAAATAAAAAAAATAGAAGAATATAATCTACTAGGGTTTTCCAATTTCCATGCAGATTTGTCACATGCTTGCTTGTTATTATTAGGTAATTGTTATTATTAGGTAAACGAATCTATTGTTCATATTCATAAGAAACAACTAACAAATATGCCAAAAAATAATCTCAATATATATATATATATATATAACACTGTAAGGTCTGTGAATCTTGATTTGATATTTTGTACCCTCTACTACTTCCATCCTAAGTTATGGAGTACTTTATTTCAATTTATTTGTCTTACTTTTTTTTTATCTGTTTAAAAAAAATGTTTCTTTCTATTTTTGCCAATAGCATGTTTACGACCATGAAGTTTATAAGTCTTTTCTACTTTTTTAAACTCTACGTCAAATCAAAACAGTATAAATAAATTGAACACCTAAAAAGTAGTACTCCTTATTTTATTGATCTTATTTCATGTCCTTTAGTAGAATCACCTGTGCAGAAGTTCTTTAATATTGATAAATTATTCTTTTTACCCTATCTTGTTTTGTGTCATTTATTTTCACATGACATTACTATATTATTATATCATGACCTCTTTCATGCTTTTGGGATTTAAATTCTGTTAGTTCAGCTTTAAAATATATATATATATAATATTTGAGTAAAAGCTACTGAATTGACATAAACTTGCACAAACCACTCTTGATCCGCCTCATAACTAAATTTAAATTAATCGAACCAATAATTTCGAATACCAAATAGTTAAATCGAAAGAGAAAAAAAAATAGTGGTAGCCAAAATAGTACAATTGTTCCAGTGACCATATGCCTATATTTCTATTTGAGCATCATATTATATACTTTTGCAAGTATTTAAGCAAAGGTCGTTTTCTCCAATTAATTAATTGAGCTGCAGTATTCAGAGATCGAATATCTATTTGAGTAGCAGACAAACCAAATAACAGTTGTGTACAGCACCAACTTGGGTTGTGGTGCACTGGTGAGAGTGTTTCACCCTTAATCAGAAATTTCAGGTTCGAGCCATGGAGAAAATTCTGTTGGAAGGCTACCCCAAATGGACCCTTTAGTGTGCAATCCGGATTTAGTCGGAGCTCCAATGTAGACTCCGAACACCGGGTGAAAAACCAAAAAGAAAAACAGTTATGTACAGCAAAATTAGGTAAAATGGATCAGATTTAGGCAGAAACAAATCAATCAACAGTTATAAACCCACCGGGTGGAAAACGAAAAAAAAACAGTTGTGTACAGCAAAATTAGGTAAAATGGATCAGATTTAGGGTGAAACAAATCAATCAACAGTTGTAAATGCAACTTTTCAATCATGCTTTTGAAAATATATTCATTATTTTAAAGTTACAAATTTGAAACTTCATAATAATGTCTTAAAATTTTACGTGTGAGACTTTTTGTTAACTTTCTACTCTTTATTTCATGGGTGGCAGGTCTATGCGGGGCGGATTGAAGTCTTCACAGGTTTACAATGGTTTGCCCTGCAACCGCACCATCCCCATAAAATAATACAAAAAACTGATTTGCGACAAATCATTGAGATATCCAGTTATTCACAAAGAGTAATCAACATTCTTCCTCATTACAGATGACAATTTTACATTATACAAGAGAGTCAAAAATTGGGGTAAAATGAATTGAATATGAGTGAAAAATATCAGATACCTATCACGGCTAAACTATACTATTTTTTTGTTACTTCAGTAACATGAACTAGATGTGTAATGTGTAATGTGTAATGTGTATAACAGAATAAATTTACTCAACCAAAATGGAAGCCAGTTGATTTGAAATTACTTGATAAATTTGGTAGTCTGAGCATAGCAAAAATTCCAGCAGCAAGTGCAGCTAAAGATGCTAAGACAAATGCCGGTATGTTTCCTCCACCAAATAAAGCATCCCATGGACCGGCACCAAGCGAGACAACCATCTAAGTAAATAGAAAATTATGTCATCGCCACTTGTGGGGTTACATACACTAGGTATATATGTTGTTGTTATGTCATGCGTTAAGCATTTCAATGAAATTCAATATCACACATACACAATGATTATGAATAATTAGAGATATAAAGGCAAACTTACCTGAGGTACAACAATTGCAAGATTCAGGACTCCTATTGCCAACCCTGCAAAAGCATACCAGTTTCAATAATCGCCTCATCGAGTAAGACATGATGACATTTTAATGGATCGAAGAAAATACCTTGACCACCACCAGCGTCAGCTGTCAACTCTGCTGTGATAGAGAAAGGGACACTGTATGTTACCTGCAGGCATGTAAAGCAAAATGCATGAAAAGATGAACTATCATCCAGAAGTATCAATATCCCCAGATATAAAATATCACATCTACTGGATAAGCAGCTAACAGGTACAAAAATATATGTAGTAATAGAAAAAACTTACAGCAAGAGGAATGCCAAGAAGAGAGAAAACAACCAAAGCAGCAATTTGAGTTGATCGAGTAGCACCAATTACATGTTGGACTCCCTCCGTATGTGCACTGATAGAAACCACGCTAATGATAGCGGTGCAGGCCATGCAGACAAATACAATGAAGTTGCTCACAGCCCAAACAAGTCTAGAACCAATCCACTTGCACATTGGCTCAATAAGAAAGGAGCTAACGCCAAGAACAACCTGCTCACAGTGAGATTCATCACAATAACTTAGACGTCAGTGGGGCAGCCATGAGAGACATAAATAAGCTCTCAATGGATAATTAATTCTAGTTAAGCTGCAAATCACCTATTGTTGGATCTAAATAAAGGATAACTAGTTATTCTCAATTCTGAGTTCTTACAGAATTCAATAGCAAACCAAATGCACCTTCTCTGACACCTTGGTTATATGCATTTACTTCATCTGCTTCTCCTTTCGGGTCCCCATGATAGACTTCTCTCCCCATCCAATCCGTGTCAAAAAGGAAAAAGGGAAACCAGGACAACTGGTTGAAAGAACAGAAAGATAGATAATTAGCTGCAGTGGAAAGACTACAAGAAACCTAAAGAATAAAATTCACAAAATACAGTGAATTGAAAATGTGTACAGCTAGTTAAAAGCTTAAATCAGAAAAATCAGGAAGTTACTTACCCAAGTCAGAGCCATGACAATGAGAACCGAATGCATTGCGGGAGGCAAATGACGTAAGCTGGTCAACAGATTGACCAAAACTGCTCCAGGGCTATCAGCGAAGCTATTACCTTGATCCTTGTCAGGTCTCTGTTCTTCATTCTTTGGACTATTATCTGCTACACGACCCATCTCAGATTCATTATTTGCTACACTATTTACAGACTGCAGCTCCCTTTTCGATTGAGAAAGGTCAAAGCCAGTATTCTGAGGACTATCCAAGAGAGGAGCAGAATCTGACAAGCGTTTGTATTGCTTGGGTGACAGCGGGACTTCATTGGCGAAGTAGAGAGTTACTAACGTGCAGAGAGTCAGAAAGACCTGTTAACAGTCCAGAGAGCATGATTATCAATATTAACCTATTAACAATTAAAAAAAAAGATAATACTTGTGTGGACTAATTGCTTCTATTTGAATTTGTCATTTCTTTCTTATTCTAAATCTAGCTTGGTTTGGGTTAATCGGCAGTGCTAGCAAGGATTTAAGCTATCTACTGCTTGTTTTTGTGTTGACCCCTTTATGTTTATGTTAGTCATTTTCATGGGTTGTACATGAGGGTTGCTGGTTTTCCATCAATGTGCTTGAATCTTGTGGGATTTTCTTGTCGCCACTAGCCAACCCCTCTAGGGATTGAGATGTAAATGTTGTCTTTGTACTCTATCTAATTTCAGAAGCCAATGTTCAACAATAGTAGATCAGTCGGTTTAAAAAAAGGTATATCAGCAAGTAGCAAGTGGCAAGATGCATAAGAGGACGTGATTAATGTTTTAAGACATTATTTACAAAAGATGCTCGAGGAAAATCTTTATCTAGGATGCAGGATATGACGAGTAGATCCAGAAACTTCCTTTAATGTTTTGTTAGCAACAAGTTTTGTCAATGTACATAAACAAGGTAGAAAAAACGTGTGTAAGTAAAATAGATGATATCAAAAATCAAGATTCAAAAATAGAATTTACTATATCTACACAAAAACTCTATCGAGGGCAGTTAACTCACCACTGCAACTAAGAATGCTGCTTTGAGATTTCCACATGGCTCACAACAAGCTCTATTTGTCAAAAACGGAAACCATCTGTCCAGATACAAAGTTTTGTCAAAGACTACCTTAAGCATGTAATATTTTAACCAAATCTTAATTGAGAAGACATTTTTGCTACCAAAAGCTCAACAACTTTTAAAGGCATGGCCCTCAAGAAGAATGCTGAACAAATGATATTGTTCAAGCAGGATGTGGATTGTGAGCTATCTTTTTACATAAGCACACACACATAAAACATCACCATGTCACTTCAGATATGCAATAAACAGCAAACCTGTGCCAACCTCCACTGGCTCCAGCAGAAAATCCAAGAATGTTTCCGACAGCCATCCAGGAGCAGAACACAGCATTTGCGGTATTTCTTTGATCAGGACCTACAACAAAGTTCCCAAGACATCTCAACAAATTGCAACAAAAGAAGAACTGTATCAATTAATTGAAAAAAAAAAAAATTCTTCCAACTATCGGAACTTTTACCTGACAAATCTGCCAAAAGAGCTCGAGCCGGACCCTGCCAACATAAAACAACTATAGTGTAACATCTACTAGAATCATCTACACCGCTAGAAATAGTAGTAAATTTTCAGAAGCTAACCTGCACAGTATTATTAGCAAGATCGAGCATCCAAAACCCAACGACAAATACAATGGCTGCTCTTGAGCGAGTGCCTTTGAAAGTGCTGCATTTTCACACAATAATCAAAGACTTCACAGCCTATTCAGATAATCCAAAAAATTACAGGAACAAGAGGAAGTTAAAACCTGCAATGCTCTTTTGTGTCCCCCAATAAGTATCCTATGTCTGCAGAAAACCCGATAATTATCACCTAAACGACAAGATTTAGTTCAGCCGATTTAACTGGAACCAAATAATTCAATATAGGATAAAAATAACTGCTAAATGCTTACAGCAATAGAGATCATGACAGCTCCAATAAAAATGAAAGGCCTTCTTCTGCCATATTTAGAATGACATTTATCACTCCATATACCTACACAAGGTTGTACCTGAAAGAATATCCAAGAAGACAAGTTTATAAGTTGAATACTCAATGGGGCTGCTGGAGAAACTACTCCAATATATAAGTTTTTTTTGTATGTACCATATATCTGGCAACTTCGTTTTACTGATCAAAGGATAGAAAATTTTAATTCAAGGAACAGCTGACAAATTTTGCAGAGATCCGAAAGTTAAAAAAAGAAGTTACAGTTCAGCAAAGCCATATCTACAATTTTAAGTACATGGGCTGAAGTTTAACAATTCTTGTTTAATGAGTCCACAGAATTTCAAAAAGTGTAGCTTTTGCAATTGGTTCTGCAGGTGCAAAGGTTATCCCCATCTTATATTTTCAGCAATTTATCTCAGTAGAGCTGTTTTCACAGCTCTAAATTCTAATTGCTGACATTCATCACTTTAGATGGACATTTTACCAAGTAATCTGCAATAAAACTCCATGATATTCGAACACCTTACCACAAGGCCAGTAATAGGACCGCATAGCCAGATAAAAGAAGAGAAGGCATGCTCTATGCCAAGTGTCTGCAAAACATAGAAATGAAAAATTTTAGGCAAAGAAGAAGCTCAACTAGAAATAGGCAAAAAAAAATAAAAAATAAAAAATAAAAAAATGAAGCCACTAAAAGATAGAAAATTATAAGAAGTTATTGCTTGAGGCTAGCAGAAAACAGCTATTGATTTTAAAGACCATTTCTGCACTGGAACCATGATTGCAATTAAGAGATTACTCTAGAAAATTCAAACCTTCAAAGGAATTATTTTTCATGACCAAGCTGTAACTTCATGAACATAATTTTGCTTTCTGTTTCTTATTTTCTTGAAAATTGAGTATTAACTTCCAAAGGGGAAGATATCAACTGCAAGCTGTATATAAAGGCCATTAAGCTATTAAAGAATGCTATTTGCTGAAACCTTTTATGTGAAACTCTACTGATTAAAATTTAAGTTATTCCCTTATAACAATCAAATTTTGATACAGAAAGAAACTGTTCTCGGATGTACAACTGTTTAGGTTTGACCAAAAGGAGAAAGGAGGTCTATATGATAAACCACTCTGATCATGGAAACTCTGGATGTACAACACGAATACGGTTGTCATGCATTTATGTGTGTACAGAAACAACACAACTGTACCATATACCAACCAATAAGGCTTAAATACAGGAATTTTGCCACATTAATGAAATTATTTACTACCTAAAGAAAATGTGTACAGAAACAAATAAATATACCATACAATCTAATTATTAAAACATATATACCAGATGGTGAGGATCAAAAAGAAGCTACCACCTTGTCGTAATCCCTCTTTATTGATTTCTCACCAAGGTTGCCTTTTCATCATAAGCACTTACTAGTCACCCATGAGAAGTACTCATTACACGAAACTATTAGAAGCTGGAACCCACTCAATCCTCAGGGCTTTGTTCTAGAGGTAAGTAATCTTGGGTGTATTTATACGTCCAAATGACATTTTATACCCATATTATAAGTTAGTTCGCGAATGAATTCTATTGTATTCTCATGTTTTATTAGTGATTGCGTCCATAAACTAACAGATGTGATTAACTCGTGTAGGATGGATTTGCATATGAATTGAGCTAAAGTTGGAGTTGAAGGAGTTCATTTTGAAGATGGAATGCATAGGAGTAGAAGCTATTGGATGAACGGGAAGTGATGAAAAAAACAAGAAAATAGAAGTTGGAGAAAAAAATGCGCTGTAGTGAATCAATTCCGTGCCATGGACTTGGGCAGTGTTTTTTGACTTTTTCAGACAGCAAGGTCCACGATAAGTCCGTGTCACAGACCTGGGACCGGCTTTTTGCACTCCTTTTCTACTATAAATAGGACACTTATGTGATATTTTAATGGACCTACATTGGAGGGGAACTCTTGGACGACTGAGGGAGTTATTTTAGGGTTCTTTCTTGCCTCTTTACATTACTTCAATTCTTGTATGAATTTTTCAATCCATATAACTGTTATTTGAATCATTAGTGGCTAGAAATCCTCGTTCTAGGGCTGAGGCTACTAAACATGATTGTATAACATTGTTTTGAGCTGGTTATTGTGGTTTAACATTATTGACTGTTCTTATGTTCTTGCTCTTACTACTTTAATGCTTAGCTACCATCAGAGTAAATCAATAAACCTTTTCTGAACTCGGGAGACGAACCCTTAGATTAGAACGAAGAACATAAGGAATGAGTTCTAATTTATAATTAGGATTAGAGATAGATTCACACCTAGGATAGGAATATACCTAGATCGCCTCATTTGGTTCAAATACGGGAAGATAGCTTAATGCTCTGAAATTGGTTCACCTATCCCCGTTCAACAATGTAGTTAGGCGTCCAATTGTAGTAGATGGTTAGAGGCTCGAGAGACCATAACCATATTATCAATTCCGTGAATCAACAACTAGGATAGGTAACTTAACCAACCAAGAATTTAGTGTTATACATGATTGTGAAGTATGCCTTGACCCCAGAATTCCCCTCTCATTGTTTACAACCCAAGTCCTTAAGTCCTCTCTCAATTTACTTTACATTGGAAGTTACAACACATAAACTTTTTTAGTTAGACCCGCACTTGTTCATGTTAACAGTTTAACTTGAGCTAGTTATTTGCTAAGCAATCTTGTCCTTGTAGGTTCGACATTCGGCTCCTAACAAGAGTCACTATATTACTTGCACAACTACATACACTTGTGTGTGTGTTTGGACGCAACAGTAACAACACAACACACAACAGATAATGTGTTGATTAGGTGCACATCACAGGGTGCTAATCCTGCCGCAAACAGGAGAATGGTATTTAAGTGGAGAAGAGTAGAGCAGCGCCCATTATCCATTTGTTTCAAACCATGTACCACTGGCCTAGGGACTTTCTCGGTCATCAAGAAACAACTGGGACCACTCAACTATTCTAAATAGCTTCCAATTGGTATAATACTAAGACGTGCAAACAGGGGTTCTCTTTCGAAATAGCTTTTCAACTTGAGGAGCTTGAAGCTTCTACAAAATGAATTTATTTCAAGAGGTCTTCAACTCTAAAGATCCTTAAATATCATGTCCACCAGGAAACCAAAATTGCTCGACTATAGGTCACAATATAATTTACTCTTTTATGCTAATTTCCTCTTCCTGCTTTGATACATGTCAATAATATTTTATGTATACCAAGAACCTTTAGTCAATTACCGATCTCTTTTTCTCTAAGAAATATAAGTGAACTGATCACAGAGACAGTTTCTGCATTCTCAACCACCAAAACAAAATTGCAAATGAAATACAGTAGAGAGTTCATGTGAACCACATGGCATTAAGGGGTCATTTGGTACAAAGATCAATAATGCAAGGATTAGTAAAGCAGGGATTGGTAATGCATGGATTAGTAATGCAGGGATTATTTTTATCAAGTGTTTGGTTCATTGTTTCTTACCTAGTTTTGTGTGTGGTTTAAAACTCTACAAAAAAAATTCTTTCCATTATACCCTTGAGTTATTATGAGATTTTCTATTTCATGTAATTGGGTCAAGGTAGATAATTCACGGACAATATTATTTTTTTATAGCATTTTAACTAGCTAGGAGAATAAAAAATTTATTGTCATGTTCACTATTTTCTCACTTAAATTATTTGAGAGTAAATAATTGTCATCTTAATAAATTAGAGTTAATATCTCAAAAGGTCACACAACTATAATAATTTATAGAGAAAATTTATTGAACTTTGTTTTGTATCAATAAATTAAAAAAAAACTCTTTATCATAAAATAAAATAAAAATAAAAAATATAGAAAAATAAATTAAACTATTTTTATACTCGAGATGTTTTATATATATATATATATATATATATATATATGCTCTTGTTTTAGATTACTTGTGTAATGTTTAATGGACTTCCGTTAAGAGGCAATATTTGACTTATGAATTGTTCTTAAATTCATACATCAACATTAGCATATTAGTCGGATTATAATATTTTATATTAATGATAAATAGATTAAATAACTCATATTTTAGAAACAAAAAATTATATCTAAATAATAAAATTTGTAAGCTAATTTATTTAAATAAATTTATTAGTATAAATATAAAACATAAAATCAAGAAAATAAACAAAATGATTAAAAGGATTTGAGGGGGTATTTTTGTCTTTACCTAGATTAGTCCCATGGTATTAGAACTAATACTACCAAATGGAAGGTATTAGTTATACAACCTATAATACCATGTAGGGTGTATAACTAATCCATGGATTGATTATACATAGACCCAAAATTCCTACCAAACATAGTACTAAATAATACCACACATAATACTTGGAAAATTTCTCCTAATACTCCCTACCAAACGACCCCTAAATGTTCAATTTACAGGATATTTTTTTCTACTTCTAGAACAACATTAAAGACGAGCCGAGGATCTATCTACGTCCACGAGGTAGTAGTAAGGCCCGCGTACACTCTACCCTTCCCAGAACCCAGTTGTGGGATTCCACTGGGTATGTTGTTGTTGTTGTATACAAGCATCAAAGACATCAAGTAAATTTTCCTGAAAATTCGTGTTGGAAATTTTCAAACTAGATTCTCATTGCTGCAGCTGTAAATTTTATCCACTGACGTGGCCTCGGCTGGAGGCAAGATTTAGGCAGAAACTTAGCACTCCCATGAAAAGACTACACTCCTTGTGTCTTGCAGCGCTACCTTGCTTCCAACTACGTTTTTTGTTATGCCTCGTTATTAGTGCGCTTCGGTTATCACATTAGTTAGTTATTGTTATTGTTCCAGTTTTCTGGATGCTATGTTATGCTTTCTCTAATATTTTCTACTTCCTCTTTACTTTCCTATTTTCCTTTTAACTGCTTTGTTGTGCATTACTCAGGCCAAGGGTCTTTCAAAAATAGTTTCTCTACCTCCTCCACAGATGCTCACTTATGGGGACTACACTAGGTTTGTTGTTGTTGTTGTTATCACTAGTATAAATACATACACCAATCTCTACCTCCACATCCGGTCAAACAAATAAAAACAGAGCTTGTAAACAAGTGAAATTAACATCTTTAAACTTCAATCAACACTGTTATCTTAAAATGACCAACATTTTAAGATAGTATTTTTTTTCATCATATTAATATATTAGAAGGAGGATTGCAACTTATAGTATTTTTCATATTCGAACACCTAATATTTGAATTAATGTAGCTCAAATTGACTATGACTAAACCAAACATGACAAGTAATACAAAATGGATGACAAATAGTTGTTTGCACCTGAATATAAGGTGTAAGGAGAGAGAGTTGCAAAGCCCATCCAAACTGAACACCGGCAGCGACGGTGCAACTAAGAATCAAGGTAAGCAAACTGTTACGTACAGGCGGAGGAGGAAGAGGTAGATGAGAATCATTCATTTCTCCATTAGAAGCCCTAGGAGATGAGGAATCACTACGGATCTCCAACTGTGTAAACCGTGATTCATCAACATTAGTTAATTCCACTTCCTGCTGCTTCAGATTCTTATACGGTACTCTGATCGATACCGCATCCATTTTTCAGGCAAATGAATCGGGATCTGCTTCACATTCGATCTGGAAATGGAGATTGATGAAGCTCAGAGATTGTGAAAGTGCCTGAAATGTTTTTAATTTGAGGGAAAACGACGTCGGATTCAAAGCTGGGTGCTTGACTTTTTCACAAAGGAAAAAAGAAGACGTAAGGACACCGACGGTGAGTCTACTAGAGAATTTTACTTTCCTTGTTATGTCATTTTGGTATTGTGGCATGACACGAGGGTCTTTTTGTGACATACCAAATTTAACATGTTCACATAAAGTTAAAAATAGTTAATAATAGTGACATGTTTCTATTGAATATTTCAACACATAATAAAATATGGTAGTTTAGATGTTTCATTATATAAATAAGTTAATGTTATGAAACTATATAAAATGGTGAGAAGAAAGTAGGGAGAAGAGATTATTCGTCTTGAAGGATGATTTTACAATGAAGAGAACTGGGGGAAATTGACTTCGTCCCTAAGTTAGAGTTCCTAAATTTTCTCTAATGAACTCCACATAATAGACAACAGGGATACATACACAACTTCTCCTCTTTTGAGGACTTGAGCACAATTGCATATTGCAAAACCAGTAAAAGGGAAGGGGGAAAAAAGGCAAGAAATAAACTGAAAAGGAAATTCCTACTCAACGTATTAGTGTACTATATGTTCTTTACAACATCGACCTGATATCCAAACAACAACGGAAAGGAAACACAGTTCGATTCCAGATGAATCAACACCATTAGGCCAATCTACTTAGTTCACGACTTTACACCACACAACCCATAGAACTAATACCATTCTCATATAAAGGACTCCAAGCTACATGTCAATTGCTCGAACCTACTCATTTGTTAATGCCTCGGCTACCCAAATCAGCTGCAGCTTGAGCCGCTTTACTTAGTGCACCAGACATCCAAAGAGCTCCTTTGGAAAAGTAGCTACTGTTGACAACAGCAGTTGCAGCAGAGATGGCAGTTCTACCTGTAGCTGAAACAGCTGATCTGGTGGTATCTGATATGTGATACCTCTGATCCACGGATCTAGCCACTTCAACCCCGGCACAGAACTTGTCAGTGAGGCCGATTCTCTCACTTAAATCAGCAACCTTGGAGACTGCAGTTGCTGAGAGCCCATGAGATTCGTCAAAAGCTTTGGCTTTTCCCAATGCGCCTTTTCCAAGAACATACCCTTGAGATAGCATGGTTTTAACCACATCTTGAGTCAATGTTACAGCTTCCCCAGCAGAAGAAACAAAATAGTGTCCTTGGGAATCCTGCTGGATATATAATTCCACTCATTAGAAATACACACCTCACCATTCATACAGAAATGAGTAGATAGGAAAGCAGGAGGGAGAAGATCATACACTTGAATGACAGTCTTCTTGAGGTTTCCATGATGAATGATTCCAATAATCAAATTCATCTTGATAGTGACCCCAGCTGGTTATGCACACACGTTGATCCAAAATGGCAGCTCCCTGAAAGAAGAGTGAGCACTACTATGTTATCTCTAGTACACACTATCATAGAGCAAAAGAAGCTAATTGTTTATGCTCTGAACTAGAGATATATAAGAGATGAGCATAAATAACAGTTAAGTTCGCAGTTGTAAAACCACCCATTACCTCTTTGCTCGCATTAGATAAAATGCAAACAACAGCTTCCCAAAGTTGTATCATTTTTTAAGATAATGTAATATCAGCACGACATCCGGCAGATAAAGCTATTTTGAATTCACACACTATGAAACACATAAGGGAAGTGAAACAGAATGCACTCAGTTATACACCACATAGAACCAGAATTAGCAACTGTCAAGTTGAAGGGGAAATACAATTGTAGGCTGCTAATTCTGAGACCTAAACCTTATTTACTATGTAGTACACTAGATCAATAAGCAATCTGAAGGAACTTACACTCAGTAAGACAGCCGTTTCCAATGCATGAGGATTTTTAAACGTAACATAGGCTGTACTTGCATGTTCACCAGCTCTGCATTCACAACCACGAGCATCACTCAATCAGTAACCAAAATTTTATATGCAGTAGCTGAAGCAAAAAGAAGGAATGAAACACATGATGTATGTTGTGAGACCGAGAAAGTTCCTCAATTACATGATTAATCATCAGTAGAATAACAACTGAAATAGTAATGTTGATGGCAAGAGTCATTTGTAAACAGTTTGGTGGAGTAAAAGCTCGCGCAATGCGATAAGAGACTTCAGTGGAGCTCAGAGCTCCACCATGATTTCTTCCAATTTCAATTGAAGTAGGGATTGATATAGAAAAGACTCTGTAAACAGCTCTAATCGTACTTTCGAAGGGCAAAAAGAAAGTAAAGAGTACCATAGGTGAAATTCTTGCAGCTCTTTATTTGCTAGAGGACATAGCAACAATAACGAATTCTCAGAATAGACAATGTGAATTAGAGCTCCAGTTTTCCCAGAAATCAAATAATTCATGTCACAGACAAAACCAAATTATATAAAGAGACATAAATGCCTATCACTGACAACCAAATCCTTACTTTCTCTACAATAACATACATTTTCAGAAGAGATCAAAAAAGGAAACAGGATAATAACAAACCAAAAATTAGTGGCAGAAAAACTTGTTTATCGATCACATATCAATCTAAGAATATTACAAAAGATAATCATTTATAGTGTATGTAAAATAAAATTGAGGGGTGGGTTTGAAATTGAGGAATTGGAAGGAATTGAAAAAAAGAACAATACAGATAGATACATTTATTTTGGAGATCAAAATAAATTGCTCTACTCATAATTTCCCTTCCAATCTTTTCCCTTTTTTTTCGCTTTAAATCATCAACACAGAAATATAGGGTATGATTAATAAAATTGTAATGTAATCCCACCTGACAATCTCAACATGTTCAATTGCCCCACAGAAACCAAAGAACTCCTGAACATCCTTCTCAGTAGCAGCAGGGGAAAGACCTGTAACTTCTGCTGTATAACCCCCTGGATTCATATCTGCTGATTTAACTCTGCTTCATGGACAATTACCAAGAGCAAAGAAATTAGACATCAGATAAAGCAAAGTTTGTACAATTTAGGCCATCAACTACATCGGAACCCAAACTATCAGACCTGAGTTAATTTGTGATATATGCATGATACGAGTATAAATTCATAAACACCAAAAAAGGGGATAAATTAATTACATTCACACATCTAGTCATCTCCCATAAGAAGCTTGCAAATCTAATAATATACAAAAAGAAGAAATCACACTAGAGTCTAGACAACTGCTAGTGTTAATTACACCAGGCGTACTCATCAAAGGACCAAAAGGGGCCTATAATTTTCATAACAAAGATGTCATTATCACATTATATGCCCCCATATTAAGAAGCGACAAAATGTCCATCGAACAGTCAAACCAAACAAAGCACAATTTTATCAAACAAAAGCTACACTATGTTACAGAATCTGGTTCAGATTAATCAGAAAATGTTGGAAAGAAACATTTTTGAGATCCTATTAAGAGTACTAACACTAAATCTCCAACTTCAATGCTTTTAAACATATCCAATTGGCTAAAGAAAACAAAAGTACTTAGGATCGAGCAGTCAAAAAATGCCCAAATAGAGAAAATACAACAGATTATTAACAAGTCAACAATATATTCAGACTAATTGATAAAAGTTTCCCAATCTAGCAATCAATAGATCGACTTATACAGCAGGTTCAAAAAACAAATTAATCTTTTCTTCCTCCACACAGTAACATCCATATTACATATAAATGCTTTTAGTACAATATTTTCTTGCTTACTAATCAAAGGCAACCCAGTGCACTAAAATTCCAACTACACACAGGACCCGAGGAAGGACCAGACCACAAAGGCTCACCTTACGCATTCTTACCCT
The DNA here is from genome assembly GCF_900185275.1 of Solanum verrucosum. Classification (NCBI taxonomy): domain Eukaryota; kingdom Viridiplantae; phylum Streptophyta; class Magnoliopsida; order Solanales; family Solanaceae; genus Solanum; species Solanum verrucosum. Next base: position 1,490,906 of record NW_026020217.1, read on the forward strand.
GCATTAGAGTCAGTTTCCACAGCTTGAACCAGTGGCTTACTTATCAAACACTGAAAAATAAGTAAGAACCCCGCTCGTTTTCTAAACAACATTTTCCTTAGTACCAAATATACCCCCAATACACGATTTCTTTTTATTTTTTTAGAAGGTAATATAACAAATTTTGATTTTGGTTCACCCCATAAGTTCAGTTTCATTTCCTTCATTTCCTTTCAGAATTAACACTACAATTCACAAGAACAGCTTCAAACCCTAACTACTAAAACCCAGAAACACCTTCTGCTTTTTCTTAATAGCAAACAACTATAATGCTCAAACTTCAAAAAACAAATTAATCTTTTCTTCCTCCACACAGCAACATCCATATTATGATATAAATGCTTTTAGTACAATATTTGCTTGCTTACTTATCAAAGGCAACCCGGTGCACTAAAATTCTTACTACGCACAGGACCTGAGGAAGGACCGGATCACAAGGGTTCACCTTACTCATTCTTACCCTGCATTAGAGACTGTTTCCACAGCTTGAACCAGTGGCTCACTTATCAAACACTGGGAAATAAGTAAGAAACTGACTTGTTTTCTAAACAATATTTTTCTTAGTACCAAATATACCCCCAATAGAGGATTTATTTTTTATTTTTTTAGAAGATAACATAACAAATTTTGATTTTGGTTCACCCCATAAGTTCAGTTTCATTTCCTTTCAGAATTAACACTACAATTCACAAGAACAGCTTCAAACCCTAACTACTAAAACCCAAAAACACCTTCTGCTTTTTCTTAATAGCAAACAACTAAAATGCTCAAACTACCAACAATTCAAAACCAAACTTTCCAATTACCGAACCATAAACGATCTAAACAACATAATTATGAATGAAATAACACGATTTCTGCAAATCAAACAATAATTCAGCAAAACAATTCAAACTAATAGCACTCCAATTTTAACTTTTTTCGAAAAAAATCACAAAATTTACTGAAAACACACAAAAAAAAAAAAACTAGAGATCAAAGTTGATAAATGTAATTGATAAAGCTGATGAATAAGTCTAAGAATATACCTTCTCTTGTGTTGAGATGAAAAGTGTGAGAGAGAGGAGTCGGTATGAAAACTGCGAGTGTAGTTGCTTTGTATTCGGTAGCGTATATATGAAGTATCTTTTGTTGGTGAGCGCCACGCTTACACAGGTTAATCAACTTCTTCAATCATTTTATCTTTTTTAAGTTTACGGACTGTCGTATCGAAATTTGATTAAATTTAAATTTGTATGGATACTTTTTTTAGTATTACTAGATAAATGAGTCGTATAGAATAATTTCATGTACCCTTTCGACATATAATATATGTCATAATATAAGTAATAAGATTATAGTATATTCATCATTAATTTATATTTATATAATGATTAAAAAAAATGATAATAAAATAAGAAATTTTTTCATTATTTATTTTTTCTTGAATTGAAGTAAGATAAACAATTGCTGATTTTTAAAAAAAAACATTATTAGAAAAAGAATGTGTTAAAAAAGAAAATAAATAATATATTTATTTGGCAAATGAGCATTTTTGACCCCATTAAGTAACAATAAGAGCATTTTTAGACCAAACTACAAATGACAAGGACATTTTTGGACCAAACTACAAACGGAGGGAATTGTTTCGCATAGTTTAAGGACATTTTTGAACAAAAGTATTGACGGTGAAGGTATTTTTAAGCCAAATTATAAACGGAGGACATTTTTGTTCTTTCCACATAGTTTAAGGGAATTTTTTACCTTTTCTTTTTAAAAAGAAATTACTTATTATTATTTTTTTCTAACATTTGTTAGTAAATGCTATTTAATCATTTAGATTATGATTTGTTTCAAATAAGTAATTGAACAAATGATTAAAAAATATTAGATTCATGAGGCTAAATTTTTTTTTAAAATTACTAATATTGATTAAATAGTCGAATTAATTACGTAAAATATGTCATAATAATTAAAGAAAAGAGATTTGACATATATAAATGTAAGTAATATGTTGCAAAGAATAGAATATTGATTTTCTCTGCATTATTTTAATTTTTTTTTTCGTATAAACACATATTGTTTTTGTTTTTTAAAACGAAACACACACTTCAAAAAAACACAAATTTGATTACCTATCATGTATCAGAATACAAACAAACTACATTTCTTATCCTAAAACATCAAGAGCTGCTAAAATATAACGCGAATACTATACTATAGCAAAAAAACAGAAAGATGGAAAAATTGTATATAATAGCAAACTATTAATTCAAATTAAATGTCATAACTACAGTTTTATTTAATTGTACTCCGTAGCAAACTGTTGTTATTTCGCCTCTCTCGCTGGTGAATCTCGCTCACCACTCTCGGCAGTCTCTCCCTCGCCTCTCTCGCTTTTATATAAATGTAAATGTATAAAATGCGTTTGTGTTTGTATAAAGCGAGAGAAAATTGTATATACACATGCAAATACATATATCTTCGTCCTATACACTTATAATTGTACAATACAAATATTTCTCTACCCAGTTCTCTTTTGCCTTTCTCTCTTTCTCGCTTTATACAAACACAAATTATACAATTGATTCTTTTGTATATGTATACCGAAACATATTATACAATTTCTTCTTTTGTATATATGTATAGCGAAATAGTCAGCATAGACAGCTATTTTTGTATATATGTATAGCGAAATAGCACCAACATAGGTTGTGGTGCACTAGTGGGAGTGCTTCACCCTTAACTAGAGGTCTCAAGTTTGAGCCCTGGTATGGAGAAAATCTTACTGGGAGCGCCACACCCGAATGGACCCTGCAGTGCGCGTTCCGGATTTAGTCGGAGCTCCAATGTGGGCTCTGGACACCAGGTGGAAAAAAAAATGTATAGCGAAATGGCCAAACATGAAGTTTGCTATAGAGCGCAATTATGCAAACTATAGTTATAGCATACAAATATGATTTTTGTGTTTGGTATATGTGAAAGTTGCTCAAAAAAGATTTTAAAAATACAAATAAAAAAGGACTCATGAGTAACAAGAAGTTTTTATTATTAAATATGATGATTTTTAATTTTTATTCATTTAATGAAAATTTGTGTGTTAAGTATCTTTATTTATGACTTGATTCGTTCGGCATAAGTTTAGAGAATTTTATTTTGTTAGAATAAATTCTATAGGAATTAAGTTGTTGTGGTATAAATTGTGCAGTATTTCTAGGACTTAATTCACTCAACATAAGTTAAGAAAATTCTTGACTCGCTCAACATAATTTTTTTAAGAATTAAGTAATGTCTTTTACGGCATAATATATGATTCTAAAACTAAACTTTTATCTCTTTGGACATAAATTCGATAGGAATTAAGTTATGTAGTATGACATATCTTGTGGGTTTTGAAACTGAATTTATCTTGTCTCACTTTAGGAATTAAGTTATGTAGTTATGACATATCTTATCGATTATGAAATTGAATTCTCGTCTCACTCGACATAAATGCCTTAAAAATAAAGTTGTGCAGTATGACATAACTTGTTATGAATTTTGTGGCATGCTTGTGAGATATTATATCGTAAAAATATAAATTTATGCTCCACAAAAAATTATTTGTTATTCAACTTTAGAAATAAGTGTAGAACTCCATGGTTTTCATAATAATTACACAATATATGTTGGTGTGACATTTTAATATTAATAAAAAAATATATTATATGTCACATTATATATCACGTTATGTCTATTGGCGGACATTACATTTGTGCCTCTTTACTCTCATCAATTGTGGAAGAAAGTGGTCATTAGCTTTTTGGTAACTTATGTAACCACCAACTCTTCATTTCACCCATTATTCTATCTTTATGTCTTGTAACTTATGTAACATTTGAGTCATTCATTTGGCAAATTTACTACCCACTATCTTCCTATTCATTGTAAGGAAGTATTCATCACCTATAAATAGTGTGGTATTCCTTTGTGTTGGGTAGAAATAGAAACAACAAGAGATGTACAAGAAAAGATAGAGTGAAAAATTAGATGAGTAGTATTATATTGAATTTATATTGAGGTTAGTATAGTGAAAGAGAGAGTTGAGACATAGAAAATATTCCAAGTCTTCAACTATATTCACTATACAAAAGAGAGTGTTTATATGTTGAAGAATGAGTTCTTTTTGTGGAGCTTTGGACTCTTCAACTAATCCGGAGTTGCTTGAGTTGTACGACGTTACGTTGTTGGGCTGTTGTATCCTAGAGGGGACAAGTCAAGAGTATTACTATTGGATCGGTGTAGATTATATCGCAGTGGGCTTGAATCTCCTTAAAAGAGCGAGATATCCGTGCCTTAGCCTAAAAATTTATTTATTCATTTTTGTCATTTTATTTCAACTGTAATTTATTGTATTTGTGGTATATTACACTATCAATATATAAGAATACTTTAGCAATGTTGTCCAAATTCTTGTGAAGATGAAACAACAATAACATATCAGTGTAATTCACAAATGGAGTGTGAGAAAAGTAGTGTGTACGTAATTTTTATCCCTACTTTAGGAGGTAAATAAGTTATTTCTGATAGTAATTAACAGCCTACATGGATGAACAAAACTAAAGCAAAATACTAAACAAGGCACGAAAAAGTATTCTGAAAAAAGAAATAATACTACAACAATATATATAATACGATAATCGAAGTACAAGAAATATAAGTAGTAACAGAAATTGAAAAAACAAGAAACTACAAGTGTAATACTATGACTAACATTTACTAGTATGAAAGAATAAGCGAGACAACATCCAACTACTAACTAACCTTCTACCTTAATCTATTGTCTTCCATAATCTCCTATCTAATATCATGTCATCAGCAAGCCGAAGTTATACCAATATATCTTATCTAATCACCTCTCTCTATTACTTTTTCAGCCTACCTCTACATCGTCTGAAATCATCCATAGCCAAGCTCTCAATATACGCTCTTTAATTTGCATTTTTCCGGCAGTATTCTGTGATTTGTTTCTCCCTGGTGCAGAGTGTGCATAGAGGTTTGTCATCAAAGATATGGTCGCCAAAGAGCTAGGAATATGTTGGGCTTTGGACCCGTTTGGCCCCAAGTTTTATTTAGGAATATTTAGAAAAAACTTGGGAAAAATTGCGTTTGGCCACATAACTAGGCAAATTTTTTTGCCAAGAATCTCAAGTTCCCAAATACTAGAAAAAAACTGGTTTTTGGGAACTTGGGAAATATTTGGGAACCTTAAAAAATTTAAAAATTACCCCAAACTTTTATATTTTATAAAAAATACTCATCATTTATTACTTCCTACTAATATATATATATATATATAGGAATAGTTTGTTATTATCTCCTCCGAAAAAGTTTGAGTTCCAAGCAGTGATGAAATATTCAATGAACATGAACGTGATGATATTGTTACTGATGAAGATGACAAACAATCGATTCAGAGTAACAATATTATTTCGTCTTCTCGGTCATCTGATCTAGAAATGAAAGCTTGTCGAGAAGAGATTGTTCGTAGAATGTGGGAAGATTATATAAAGGAATAGTTTGTTACTACCTTCTCCGGAGGTTGTTATAACCGAATCAATGACAAGTTTGACTATGCATTAATGTGTTGCTCTTGTCTATATTGTTATTTTGTTGTTGTTGATTGTTATCAATTATGTTATAAGGTTATTTTTAACGGAACATATTCATTATAAATAGATAATACAAACTTATGAGTTTTTTTAATAGTTTTTAGAATTTATGGGTATAAATCATATTTGAAATAGTCAAATATTAATTATTATTTTTTTGGGAGGAGGGGGGGGGGGGGGGGGCTAGGGCCAAACACATGGCATTAACTTTGGAAAAACTTGGCCTAAGTATTATTTGGCAAAAAAACTTGGAAACTTGGGGTCAAATACTAGCGAAGTCTCCTCTTTCTTTCTTGTTTAATTTGCCTTCACAAACTTGATAATGCAAAGTTTTTCTTGTCTTGATACACACAAAAATGAGGCTAGTGATTACTTTTTTTTTTGGATTTCTCATTCGGTGTCCGGAGCCCATATTAGAGCTCCGACAAAATCCAAATCGTGCACTGCAGGATCCATTCGGGGGTGGCTCTTCCAACAGAATTTTCTCCAAATCCGGGCTTGAACCCGATGCTAGTGATTACTTACATACACCAAAGTCTATGTTAATCCACTGAAATATATGTGATACTTGTTTGTATATTGTTATAATGCAAAAAATTTCTTATTTTGATTCTATTTATAATATGTTTGTTGAAGGTAAAAAACTTATAAAGCTCAATGCCATATTAAGTACTACCTTACTTATGTCACTTGGGATGGGAAACTATTTTGCATAGGAAAGCGTTAGAAGGGATCGAGAAAATCATATCTTCAAAGCTCATCACTTCAATAAAGACATTGAACTGAAGATCAAGCTGCTCCTCAAGCTTTTCTAATGAATCCACAATAGTACATGTACATGAGGAGTAGCCTCTTATCTCTAGTTTCTTTTTAGTAGCCCATGAATAGTTGACACTTGTTAGGGAATCGTATTTTAGTGTGAAGTTTCTCTAGCTACTTTTTGGTATACTCCTTGTATATATACACGATTTTCCTACCTTATATTACAAAAAAATCATTGTTGTTGCTCAATTTTTTTTTACTCTGGTGCTAATTAAACTGATTCCTCAACTGAATTCACTAATAACTAACTCTAATCTTGATTTTCTAACCACTCTTTCCCCTATATACATGACTTTATTTCTCCTAGAGACAAAATTTGGTAAACATGTGATGTTCTTGTACAAGACTACTTAGTATGTGTGTCTATATTAATTAACCCTTGGTAAAATTACATTAAATAATAGTGTTATAATTACATATATCATATTTCAATATAATGTATAGAGATATAGATCATATACCTGCAGAAAAACCAAAATGGTTGTAAAGGGTAGATGAAAATACTTCAAATTCATAAATATTTTAATTCTTATTTTCACTCATAAGGATGCCTCGATTGACTTGTTGGGAATTGAAAAGCTAGTTCCTATATACCACGCGCACGGCCCGTATGCACCCTTGTTGCTTATAGAAGGTAGATCGAAGTTCAAGCATATATAGTAGGAGAATATGTACTAGTTGAAGTTGTAGGGACATCGACCACCTAATATGTCGCAATTTTTGTTATCAATGTTTTGACAATCCATCACAAGTACATATATAGATAAATATGCATGCATCTATTAGTACTTTTAATAAATTTACTGACAATGTATACTATAAGACAGGGGGGGTGGGGGGGGGGGTGTTAAGTTGCATATATATATATAATATATATACATTATCAATATATATGTTGGCAGAAGCGAATCCAGAATTTTTCGAATATGGGTGCACCAAGAAAAATGTATTAAGTGGGAATTGATCCAAACATGGGTGCACCAAGAAAAATGTATTAAGTGGGAATTGATCCTCAGTCCTCAAAGTCAAAAGCTCAACATTTAACCATGTGGACCAACTAGACTTTTTATAGTAGAGCAACTTTCACATATAGCAAACACAAAATTCATATTTGTATGCTATAGCAAAATTTGCATAATTGCTCTCTATAGCAAACATATATATGTATAATTCGCTATACATGTACAAAAAAAAAACAGTTGTATAATCTGCTTTGGTATACATATACAAAAAGATCAATTGTATAAAGTGAGAGAGGTGAGTGAGCGAGCGAGATTTGGGAGAGGGGAGAGAGGGGAACGAATATATATGTATATATACAATTTTCACGCATTTTATACATTTGCGTTTTTGTATAAAGTGAGAGAGGCGAGTGAGAGAGCGAGATCTGGGAGAGGGGAACGAAAATATATGTATATATATAATTTTCCCTCGCTTCATACAAACACAAACACATTTTATACAATTTGCGCTTTTTGTATAAAGTGAGAGAGGCGAGTGAGAGAGTGAGATCTGGGAGAGTGGCGAGTGAGATATGGGAGAGGGGAGAGAGGGGAACGAAAATATATGTATATATACAATTTTCTCTTGCTTTATACAAACACAAACGCATTTTATACACTTGCGTTTGTATAAAAAATGAGAGAGGCAAGGGAGAGAACGAGAGTAGCGAGCGAGATTCACCAGGAGAGAGGTGAAATAGCAACAGTTTGCTATGAGGTACAATTAAATCAAACTATATTTATAGCATTTAATTTGAATTAATAGTTTGCTATTATATACAATTTTCCCTTTATAGTATGGGTGCAAGAATATAATATTATACAAATGTTAGAAAATATATACATAAAATATCTAATTTTACGAAGAGACCACGGGTTTGGATGCCCTATTTTTTGCACCTAAATTCGCCATTGTATGTTGGTATGTATATTATGCATATATTTAGTATAAAATATACACAATTTATACAACACTATATATATATATATATATATATATAGGTAAAAGGGATAATTGTACAAAATGACAAACTTATAATCTAAAATAAATGGAGTAGCTACTGTTTGATTTAATTGCGCCCCGTAGCAAACGTTTGCCAGTCGCCTCTCTCCCTCCAAATTCTCGCTCGACACTCTCCCTTTCTCGCTCGCTCCCTCTATGCTCGCCTCTCTCGCTTTATACAACAGAATTGTATAAATTGCGTTTTTGTTTGTATAAAGCGAGAGAAAATTGTATATACACATGCAAATACATATTTATTCGTCCTATACACTTATAATTATATAATAAAAATATTCCCCTGCCCAGTTCTCTTTTGCCTTTCTCTCTTTCTCGTTTTATACAAACACAGATTATACAATATAATGTAAAATTCATGTTTGTATAATATATAATTTATGTTTGTATTAAGCGAAAGAAAATTGTATATACACATGCAAATACATAAATATTCATCTTATACACTTATAATTATACAATACAAATATTTCCCTGCCCAGTTCTCTTTTACCTTTCTCTCTTTCTCGTTTTATACAAACACAGATTATACAAATATAATGTATAATTTATGTTTGTATAATGTATAATTTATGTTTGTATAAAGCGAAAGAGAGAGCGATTTTTGATATACAAATATTTTTGTCAACGATTTATACAAACGAGAGGCTAACAACAATTTATACAAATGGTCTGCCAACGAAATTATACAAATTTGAAGAGGAGCCAACGAATTATACAATTGCTTCTTTTTGTATATATGTATAGCGAAATAGACATAGCTTTCAATTGTATATGTATAGCGAATTATACATATATATGTTTGCTATGGAACGCAATTATGCAAACTTTGCTATAGCATACAAATATGATTTTTTGTTTGTAATATGTGAAAGTTACTCTAATATATTTGCTTTGTATAATCATGTATAATTTTTATATAAAAAGTATTCACTTCATTTCTGGGGTTTGTGTTAGGATATTAACCGGATGATTGTTAAATATAGGTTTGGGATATGTTGCGCGCATTTTAACTAATTTCATGACATTTTTGTTATTGTTATTTCCCATTAGTATAATAACAATATAAATATAAGGTAACTTTGTTCAAATTCACTAGTATAGTTATCAAATAACTATATCTACGTGTTTGAACATGTGGGGAAAAATCAGTTAGCACTTTTGTTTTCGATGAAATTTGAACCTAGGATCTCATACAGAAGCAAAGTTAGAATTTGAAACTTTTCTATTTTGGAATTCTAGTTTTCTTATGTTATTATTGTTGGATTCTAACTTGGTGATCTGTATATATTTAACGGAAAAAGAATAAGTATACTTTCAAACTATGACAAATGGTATGTCAATATCCTTTGTTATACTTTAAAGATTAAGTAGGCATTTGGACATGCGATACCATATCACGATATGAAATCGTGAGATGGAATCAGCGTTTGGACATGCGAATTTACGCTAATTCCATCTCATGATTTCATATCATGAGATGTGATCTCATATTCTCCAAAAACCATGATATGAGAATTCCATATCATGATTTGAGATATTTTTAATACAAAAATTGATACACAAGTTTATATTTTGTTAAAACAATCCCACACTTATATCTACTAACCATTTATTTCATATGTAAATAAAATTTATAATCACATCATTACTTTTTAAAATTTATTATTCTCACCGACATAAAATTTATTATTCTCACCAACATATAGTCAATTTAACTCACATCAACCGATTGTTGAGTAATAAATTTGATCTCTTCATTTACTCCAACACCTAATTATTACTTCTACCGTTTTTTATTTATTACAACTCAAAGTAACAATGTTGGTTCGTCTTCTCGATCACATGATCGAGAAATGCAAGTTCGACGTGAGAAAATTGTCTGTACTATGTGGGAGGTTTTTCCTTATATGATAAAGACTAGTACACTACAATTTATGTTCAATTTTCTTTTTATTGAATTAAACTTTGATGAATTAAAGTTAGATGAAACAGTTACTTAAGTGGAGAACAAAAAACTTTGTAATAATTTATTATGCGATTTTATAATTTTTTGTTTATTTGGTAAGATTGAATAAACAATTGGTGTTATTTTAATAATTTTACAACTTCTGAGATTCTTATGTTTATGAGAAAATATACAACACAAAAATTACATATCGCATGTCCAAACAAAACTTCAATTTCATCTCATAATTCCATATTATGATATCATATCATGATTTCATATCATGATATCATATTGTATGGCCAAACGGGCCCTAAGGTTGTACATATCCTTACCGTCATACTTTTGAGTTGTATATAACCTTAAATCTAACAGATGGACACGCAACTCCATCTAAATGTACGATCCCCAACCCATAATGTACATACTAGCTTCTTTCTTGATCTCATAATTTTCTACCCACTTTATTGACGTTGAGCCAAATCCTCGAATTTTTTTCTTACCCCCCCCCCCCACCCACACACACACCTTTTCCATTCGTTCCAGAGGATAATCATATTTTTCTTCTTATTCCAACTATATATCCAAATCCAGATTATCCACATATTTGAAGTTACAACCCATTTTGTTAAATTTAACTAATTAGAAACAATCCCAAAATTTGGATGTTTTAATTAAGTGGAGAAATCCCAGTAATGGACAATTAGGACAAAAAAACAGAAGGGACATATCAATGTTTTAACTTATTTATGCTAATTCTAAAAGTTTCACTATCAGATTATGACTTACGATCAGCCAAAAGCGAGTAAGTAATTAATATTTTCTTCGCTTTAATTTATGTGATGTTGTTTGATTTGATACAAAAATTGTTAAGAAAAGACTTTTGAAATTTATGGTCTAAAATTACAGTTGATAGAAGCACCAACTAATTAAGGTTATTGAAAATATAATATGTTAGGTCTAAAAAGTATAATTCTTAGGGGGGATGCTGCCAATCCTACCGAGGACTTTATGGATTTCTTTTCCGGAAAGCGAGAAACAAGTAGGACCTCCTTTCTCTAGCTTATTAGGGGCCTACCAAGGAGTTCCATTAGTGACTGCCTCTTGCCTATCTCACCCCCTTCCGTCAGCTGGGTGAGCCTAGATCGAAAATTCCATTGAATGAAACCTCGCGCTAGGGATAAGCCTCATTTCTAGGAAGCCCGCGAATAAACTTGAATACATATAGGATACACCGGTGCTAAAACCTTTTCTCAAGATATCTTTCAAACTGTTGGGGTCGTTGCTCCGGATCTTGTTCTCCTGGTGTGAAACCAGTTGGTTCCGTATATGCAATATAATTTTTTTATACATATAATATTATACTTTTTAGAGAAAAAATGTTCAATTGATCTTGAAATTTGTCAAGCTAGCAATAACTAACCACCCAATACTAGATTAGAAATAAGCCAAAAAATTATTGTATATAAATATACAAATACTTATTTTTATTAAAAAAATAATTTCGATACTTAAAGTTTAATTATTAGATTTGTTGATAACTACTTTTAATTTGGACTAATTGTAATATCTTAATTTTAGTACGAAAAAGACATTTATTTGACATGAATAGAATCATGACATCAAAGGTTGACCTACAGGGTCCAAATAATATTGATAGGACAATATATTTATTTTTGGCTAAAATTTTCAAATTTCATCTTGATTTATAAATCATTAACAAATAGTGACTAGGGCTCACCAAATATTATTATCATCCTATCCCTTTCACACGAGATACACCTTTTTTTCTTTTTTTCTTTTTTCTTTTTTGCTTTTTTAAAATTATATATATGACATTAATTCTCTAGTATTCTATGTAATCACTTAAACCAAATTAATGCAGTATTATATTTATAAATTAAAGAATTAATTCCATTCATAATTAATTAGTCTAAGAAAATGCTAAAAAAAATATAAGAAAAAAGCTTCTGTAACAATGCAAATTTAAGTGTAATTAAGTCCATTCATTTCTCATGTAGTTAATATTTTTGACAAGAGATGTTAAATTAAGCAAATAAAAATATAATTTGTCTACAATTAAGCTTTTAGATTGGATAATCATACAATTCAACAACTCATATTGCTTATATAGCTTAATAAATTATCAGAGAAAAAAAGATATCGAGCAATAACAACAATAATATTATATACGGAAAAGGGCCTAAAATACCCTCGAACTATTGGAAATGGTACAAAACTACCCTTCATACACCTATTGGCTCCCCAATACCCTTCCATCCACCTTTGGCTCTAATATTGACCACTTTTATAGCGGATTATCATTTAAATAATTTATTTAAATATGTGGCGGCCATTAGTTACAATTTAATTACTTAAATTAGTTTATAAACTCACTCATTACTAATTATACCCAACCCAAATTGACTGCATTCGACTCAAATTAATTATACCAAACCAAGTTAATTACACCCGCCTCAAATTACATTTACTCCACCGATTAAAACAAATACACCCTTCATTCCCAACATTTACTTCCTCTTCCAACCTTACTTCCCAATATATTCGCTTACAATTTCGAAAAAAACATTATCTAAATTCACTCATGTATCACCATAAAAAATCACGAGTGTTTTGGTGATTTTTTTATGGTGATACACGTGTGTATTTAGGTAGTGTTTTTTTGAGATTGTAGGCGAATATATTAGGGAAGAAGGTTGGAAGATGAAGTGAAATGTTGGGAATGAAGGGTACATGTATTTGTTTTAATCGGTGGGGTAAATGTAATTTGGGACGAGTGTAATTAATTAATTTTTGGGTCGGATATAATTAATAATGGGTGAGTTTGTAAATTAATTTAAGTTATTAAATTGTATCCAATAGATGGTCGACACGTAGTTAAAATATTATTTAAATGACAATTTGTTATAAAAGTGGTCAATATTGTACCCCAAAGATGGATGACAGGGGTATTTGAGAGTCAATAGGTGGATGGAGGGTAGTTTTGTACTATTCAAATAGTTCAAGGGTATTGTAGGCCCTTTCCGTATTATATATTATATATAGTGTATTTTCACAAATGGATTTGGAAAGGGTTTATAAGTGTATGCAGATCCTACTTCTATCTCGTAGAGATAGAGAGATTGTTTTCAAAAAATCATCGGCTCAAGTAACGCATAACAGAGCCAATAAATAAAAGAGAATACAATAGTAAACAAGACATAACAAATAATACAGAAAATGTATCATAATATTCAGAGCAAAATAACACGATACCGAATGATGAAAACATCTCAAATACTTATATACTTAAAAAAAGGCTGAGATCAAAGAAACATCAGCTCTTAAAACAGATGGATACAACAATACAACATAAAGTAAAAGAACTATTCAAAATTGGAAAACAGAAAAATAGAAATTCATTTTGACCTATAGTGGCCAAAAAACCCTAATTAATAATATAAATGCTCCATCTTTTTTTAATAATAGAAATTTTAAATGAAGTTGAGCTATTTAATTAAATAGCTACATAAGTAAGCTTCTAATAATAGCAGCTTGAGCACTATCACTATCAGTTGATTCCAAAAGTTGTGATAATCTCTCACTTAATCCATCCACTTCTCTGTGTAAATTTCTTATATAGTTGCAAGTCTCTTGCAGCACTTTTGAAGCTGAAACCTGTTTAATTTAATTGAAAAAAAAAAACATAAAGAATGTTAGAAACTAGATAATATTTGAGGCCCTAGACTAAGTTGTGAATCTATCAGAAACAACCTCTCTATTCTCAAAAAGGTAGGGTAAGGCTTGAGTGCACCTCACCCTCCCCAGATCGATCATCTCCACTTGTGAAATTATATTGAGTTTGTTTTATTGTTGTTGCAACCTATGTTATTATATTCTTTAAAAATGTCGATAAATATGTGTCGAATATTTTAAAAAGAGTGTATTTTGAAGAATCTAACGCAAGTACAATAACAATTTTGACAAGTCCAAGCAACATAAATTTTTAACACAAATTGTTGCTTAAATATTGCAAAGGGTGCATGTGTATATAGGTCACTTTCAAGCAAGATACTATATATTATATATGAGGTGTGGGATTCTAACTTACATAAATAAGTAATTAATTCCATTTCAATATTTTTTTCAAAAATATGAAATTAAGGATATTACGTAGCTATCACGCATCAAGAACGTAATAAAAAAAATAAAAAATTATGAAAAAGCAACATCTTATTCTTTTCACGAGAACTTCTGTATCGTAAAAATATTCAGACAGGCTCCACATCATCTTGTTAATTAGCAGTCAAAAACCCTATAGTGGTAATTCAATAGGTCAAGTAAGTCTGCTGACAAGCCTGTCGGCTATTAGCTTCTTGGCCCTCATCTTATATTCCTATTTAGGAAAACTATTTTATTGTATTATCAAATACAGGTCAGACTCAACTTCTCGCTTTCATGTAAATCGTTTTACAAGTAAAACGGGGTATTGAGGAACGGGACATCAATCGAGGAGAAAGGGGAATGCGTCGAAGCGACAAACAAGACAAGTACATTTTGAATTGAGGGCTTGTGGGCATGAAAATGTCACACTCAAACTTTATCTCTTAAAGGAAAAGAAATTAAAGACCACACAATATAAATTTAGGAAGTTACTTGGAAAGACCTAACATGTAGTATAGTAAAAAAAAATATATATAGATATACGCTGACAGTATAAAGAACGATGATGATGATAGATACCTTGTCAGAACGTCTATTGCGAATTTCAGGAATAAGTTGTTGCAACTTGGAAACAAGATCAGCGATTTGATCATCGCTTATTCTGGAACGTGATCGTCTGCTTGACATTATATATAATGAAACTCAAGAAAGAACAAAAGGGGCAGAGAAAGTAAAAATGGGAGAAAGAGTTGTTGTTGTTGTTAAGTGAGTTGTCAGATAGAATAGAATGTTGAAAATGAATTGAGAGTTTAGTGTGGGAGATGGGAGTTTAAAAAGAAGAGAAGAAGAGAGAAAGAGACAAGTTAATTATGGACAGAGAGATAAGGAGGCCATGAAGAGGAAATTAAAAAAACACTAAGGAAGGAGTGTTGGAGGTGAACAAGACAAGTGCATGGGAGAAAGAAGTGGGCTATTCTTGTTTTTAAATAGAAAGAGAGAGAGATCTATATATCATTTTGAGGTGAGAGACGGATTCAAGATTTGATATTAATTGGTAGAATAATATTTAAACTTATTTTTAAAATATTTTTCATTATATATATATATTTATGATTCGTATAAACGATATTGAATTTATAAAATGTAAGCGATATATTCTCCCCTATTTGAGAATATGGGAATCCATGGGTAATGTAAAGTATTAATTTCAGTGTGACTAATTATCCTTTTGGACTAGCTACTAAACATTGCCTTGGTAAGTTATTGTCTCACCAGCTAGCTAGCTAATCAGACATGAGCTCATTCTAAGGCGGATTCCTCCTTTTGCTCCTTAGTCTACATGTTATTAATTAACAGTCATCTCTAGTTGTTTTTCCCCTTTCGAGGATAGGTTTTTATGTGTTACTCACTCGTTCGCTATTGATAACACCGTTTCATTTTATTTGTATGTATTAAGCATTCCATCAACGTTTAACACTCCATGCTATTCATAGTTGTTTTACTTATAGCTTCCTTGTTCATAGACAAAACATGTTCAAAATTGTCTTTCATTACAAGGCATAATTTGTATCCATATGCTTCATATTCGCCTAGAAGTCACTCTCAGAAATATAGTCATCCCCGCCTTCTCAAATCAATCTCGCAATCGTCTTATTCATTCTCATTGAACGTTGGCGGAAGAACAAATCCAACTATATGTGAATATAATAAAATTTAATCTATAGTGCAAGTATTACAACATTCATAATAGGGACGACAAGGGGGCAAGACAGATGCGATGCGAAGCGAATTTGATCTTATGCGGAGCAGGTGGAGTTTCGACTTATGTAGTGCAATGCGAGAAAAACAGAATAATTATCTTTTATATATTAACTTAATTTTTATGAAGAGTCTCGCATTAGCCCTTAAAGGATGAGTGGTTTCTTTAATATGACTTGAGCAATAATCCTCACCTTTCGAGCTAGTTTTTGGGGTTAGTAAGGCCTAAAATTCATTATTTATCATGATACCAGAGAATGATTCAACCCAATTCTCATTTTGCCCCCCCCCCCCCCCCCCAACCCACCTCTTCCTATTAAAATTGGCCACATACCAGAATGTCCATTTTTGGGCATGAGGAGATGCGTGAAGAGTCTCGATCTCTTCAATATACTTAAGCAATCATCACCTCTTAAGCTAGTTTTTGAGGTTGGATTAAGCACAAAATCTGTTCTTTATCAATTGTAATTGACATTTAATTAAGCAACTTATTCAAATATACATATCGTCTAAATAAAATAAATACTCCTTGTATATTTAAATTCGTTTGTCTTAATTCAGAATATGAGCGTTCAATTGACAAATGTTCTTGTGAATTCAGACACAAATCCTCAATTTTTCTTGAAAGTAAATTTTGGGAAAAAGGACAAATATACTTCTGAACTATCGTAAATGATATGCAGATATCCTTAGTTATAGTTTTGGGACATTGGTGCCCCTGCCGTCAAAAAACTAGAGCATATATACCTTTTATAGTAACAGACATACATGTGTCATAATCTTATACACTGATCTGACATTTATTAAATATTGGATCGACGGATAAGATTGTGCCACGTGTCCCTATTTAGTCTTCCATTAGAGTGAAAGGCATATATGCTCTAGTTTTTGAACGACAGGGGCACCAATGTCCCAAAAGTATGACAAATGATATCTGCATACCATTTACGATAGTTCGGAGATATATTTATCCTTTTACCCGTAAATTTTCATATATAAGAAATACTATAAGTTGCGATAGTTACAACCATTCAAATATTTAGTAAGTATTATATGTTGCACCCATCCTTTTCATTATGTTTCCCAAGTGAGGAGTTTACATAACAAAATCAAGTGGGAGTGAACACAAAATAGGGTATGGGGTTGGGGTCTTGGGGAGGGGGGTGGGGGATAATTTTGCCCTTGTTTATCAGCCAACTTTGCGGGCCTTGTTTGTGTCAGTAGTAGCACGCAAGCCCATGTTATCTTATTATCTCTTTGTCATTTTAATATAACTACCACCGAAACATTTCTCTATAGTCTCTCTATAACTCTTAATTAATTCTCTCTTTCGAGGAATAGAGTCAAAATTTGAAATTTATCATTTCTTTTAACTTAATGATTTCTAAGTTCAAAAATAAATACATAACTAAAGTTAAAAAAGTTAAAGTTTGTAGTCGATATTCTGGCTCTGTTTTCGCCTCTAAGTACCCCCTACCTCACTCACAAGTACCCCACTTTTTTTTTTAAAAATTCCGATGTTTAATACTCAAATTGGAATCTGACTATCTTGAATTCGCGTCATGTAGGGTCTCGCTTTCTATTAAGATTTTTTTTCATTTTTAGAGCTCGAACTCAAACCTTTTATTAAGAGAAAAACAGTCTCATTCAGTGCATCACGTCTATTCGTGATACCCCACATCAATTTTACTAACATGACAAATACTCAAATAGTGTCATGTTGAAAATTGAAATCAACTTCACGATTTTCAAAATCGTGAAGATCTTATATCTTCATGTGTCACTTATTTTTACTCTATACTAGCGAAGTGTAGATACTAGAGGCTAGTAGCTTGACTTGACTTAGCATGGTATTGTTGACCAAAAAGGATTTAAAATGAAGTGAGTGAAAATTATAAATGAATCAAGACTTCAATTTTGATATTGATATTTACTCAAGTCTTGATATGATAAAATTATCTAATATCGTCTATGTTAATATTTTCCCTAAGTTTCTTATCATAAATAGCAAATTTAGGATTGGCTAGTCTTTTCCTCGTAAGAAAAAGTTTAGGACTCTATAAATATAGATTTGTTTTTTCTAACTTAATCAACATTCACAATGTAATCTTAGAGGCATTGAGAGTTTTGGTTAGGGGGAGAATTTGTAGGACACAAGTTATTATTTGTGTGAACCTACTTTTATTCTGACTGAATTGGTTGAGATTATTTCTCTCTATATTTTGTACTCTCATATTTATATAATGAATTTCTCATCTCCTCTGTGGACATAGATTGATTAATCGAATCACGTTAAATCTTTGTGTCTTGTGGTATATTTCTTGTTTTTCTTATTACTAATGGTCTTTTGAGGTTTGCTTTGCTAGCTTTCACATGACATCTAATTATTTCGGTCATAACAATATCGTCTATGTTAATAAAAAAAATAATATATACTTAATGAATTAGTTAAAATATGCACAAGCTATCAGAACATTATTGTTATTTAAAAAAATTTGACCTAGATCCAATATATAGTGGTAAAATAACATATAAACTATTGTATGATTAAGAGAGAAGTGAGATATGAATAATAGTTGAATTAATAGTCAACAAAAGGACCTAGTCGTCATGGAAGTGAATTTAGAAAAGATTTTATTTTTTGTTTGGTAGCAAGAAAGCTAATTATATATAATATTTACCTCTAATAAATTAATGTTGATGAGGTGAGATTACATTGGAATAAATGAAACTAACGTATTATATTACTATGAAATTTGTGTAAAATTTCTATGTCACACGTGATGGGGATATGCTCTACCTTTTCCCGGCGAGATTCCTGCTATACATTATGAAAAATATAATGTTATTTTTTAGTCGATGATATATATAACTCAAGAATCTTAGTAGTTCAAGTGGTTTGATTGACTCATGATACATACATATAACTTAAACTTCGTAGATGATATGGGTGTTATGACTAGCCAATTCCGACTCTTCTCTTTTATGTACTATTCGTTTTAATTTATTTGTCTGGTTTTGATCTAAACACAAAATTTAAGCAAGTAAAGAAAAACATTGAATTTTATGGTCTTAAAGTAAAGATATGTAATCAAAATATTTTATCTTGTAATCTTAAACATGCCATGTGAGAAATTGAAGTAAATGTATTGCCAAAAAATAATATAAAGATATTTTTTTAGAATAAACTAAAACTAAAAATAAAACAAACAAATTGAAATGTAGGAAATATCGTTTATAAGAAGGGAAAAAAACATAACAAACCATTCAAAGAATAAAATTTCAAGCTAAGGATACACTATTTTATTTTATTTTTAAGTGAAAGAAATAAATGGGACGAACAAGTGTTGCATGCACACTGCAGTAATATGAGCCGTAAGAAAGATGAGTTGAACCATTTTTTTTTTATCGATTTTTATAATAGTAGGACATCGTGGTAAAATAGATAGACGTGCAACCTTACGACAATTAATATTAATTATTGCTTAGTCTTAATTTTGAGCTGGTTCAAATCTAAATTAATTTTAGATTATATATCTAATTTTCTCTGAAATTATAGTTCGATCAGTTAGAATATATATAATTCTATCAAAAGTCGAAGTTGTAACTACAAATTCAATAAATATATCAATTCATTTTTTTATTCTTGTGAAAGAGGAACAGAAAGCATAATTTTATTCCTATAAAAAGATTTTTTTTTTTATAACCAAAATTTATCCTCTAACTACTCTTCTCTAGTAATCTTCTTAAAATATTATTATAATACTTAATTAAGATCTTTTTCCATCACACTATATATTATGACGTTAATATTTCGATATGCATGGTCTAATATTGTCTATATAATCCAAAGACAATTGGGCAATGAATATACATTTTCAATAATAAAATGCTATAAAATCTCAAAATTTAATCTTTCCACTAAGTTCGGCTGTTTGTCTAATCATGTTGTTTATGTGGGGGAGAAAATGAGTTAAGATTGTTTCACTTTATGTGATCTTCTTCCAAAACTATATTTGTCCTTAATTAATTATTATTGGATTTGTCTTTTCTCTGTCGACACTTTTTTACTATGAAATATCGAATACAAACAAGTAAATTGAGTAAAATTCAATACTTTAAGTAAAGAGCCCAAATTAAACGAGTTATTTTTCTTCCTTTTCTTCTCTATAGACCTATCGCACGTACATGTTCGAATTATATGATTATCTTATTTAAATATTTAAACTATCTAGAAAGGCGAATAGGTATAGCTGGTTATTGCAAAGATTTGTGTTACTAGAGTTCTGAAGGAGGCTTAACTCTCATAGTACCCTTCTTAAAGGGTGATTGTTAGGACCAAAATAATTAGGTGTCATGCAAAAGCTGATAAAGCAAATTTTGAAAGATCATGAGTAAGAAAACAAACGAGAAATATACTAAGACACAAAGATTTAATGTGGTTCGGTCAATCGACCTACATCCACAAAGGAGATGAGCAATTCACTATATAAACATGAAGAGTACAAAATATTGAGTGAAACAACCTCACCCAATTTACTCGGAATACAAAGAGGTTTATTCAAGTGATAACATACCACCTGTGTCCCACAAATTCTCCCTCTAGACAAAACTCTCAAAACACTACATTGTGAATACTGATTAAGTTAGAAGGAAGTCTTAAACTTTTTCCTACAAGAAAAGGACTATCCAAATATGAAGACTTTATGTTTTCCTTTCGAGAAAAAGGAAATTTTTTTTATGGTAAGAAACTCAGGGCAAATACCCTACCGTGATTATAGGAGATTGAGTACTCTTTAGGCGTATTTATTTATTTTTCATTTGTTAATGGTAGTTTACATTGGTAACCAAAATAAAGTATCAAGTATGTTAAATTTTCAAATAATTTTTTTGAGAAAGTTTTGAGTGGACGTTTTGTTTAAACTTATTAAACATGTTTATACACTATTATACACTTCTATATTATATGATTAATACATGATATATTATTTATATAAGTATATATACAAATATTATTGCAAAAAATATTAACTATGCGAAAGTAAATTAAATAATCAAATAATAATATGAATGCAATATGTTGTGTTTTGAGTTATATATATGTACAAATTTCCCTTTTTTATAAATAATATAATTTATGAGAAGGGATTATGTGTTGTAATTTATAAACTTGTAATTATAGCATCGCCGACATAATTTTATATTAAAAGGAACAAACCCCTACTAATAAAATTAAGTTTTCCTAATTTGTCATGCATGTAATGGTCGTTTTCAAATTGTAGGCGGTCACCCCCCACCCCCTCCCACCCCATACGTCAACTCCCATAATTTTTGCCTAGATTAGTGATATATATTGGACTAATGTCAATATTTCTAATATATTATCGTCATATATTTTAATCATTGTTATCGGGTCTACATCACGATCATGAGTGTTATGAGTTTATTATGTATTTTATACGTGTAGGAAGATCATTGAATGAAAACGAATTGAAAATATCTAATTTGGTAGTTTTTTGGAGTTATCCTAACTCTAGCTAGCAATTCAAACTACTCTGAAAATCACATAAAAAAATTGTTATCTCTAATTTTGCTTTTTTAAATCTAAGTTATTAGAGTAATTAAAATACGTACGTACAAATGCTTTTGAGAGAATTATCTTTTACTTACGTATACTTATATTTCATAGAAAATATATACCAAACACGGCCCTTATTAGATGTACATAATTAGTAGGTAATTAAATTAAGTTGGACAAAGAAGATCTATTTGAATATTAAGATTCGTTTAGATAGTTGTGAATAGTACGGAATGTCAGTTGATCAAGTTGTTAATTTGATTAATTTACACTAATCAAATTAATATTTTGTCTAATAGTTGGCCAACTAGCTTTTGATGTACTTATCCCCTCAAGTTGGTGATGAGTCAAATTTTTAGTTGCCGACTAATTAAAATATATGATATATAAACACCAAAAAAGTAAATAATTAAAATGTTAGTACATTATAAATATATAATATATACACAAATAAAAATAAAGATAAATATGATCAACTAATGATCAATGTGTCAATTATTATGATGGAGCAAGTTCAAATTTAGAAGAAAAAAAATATGAAAAGAGCTTTCATAGGAGAGTTGAGTATCTTAATTTAACATCGAAGTTATGGTGGAATGAATCATACTTTAAAGATTTTTATTCTTGATCAAAGGTTTTAATTTCGAGCTTAATAATCATAAATAATAGAAATAACATGATCTTTGATGCATTTTACGTGACACAAATTTAAATTAATCAAAATGCGAAAACTAATGATCATTGAATAGGAGTGAGGAATAACAAAAAGAAGAAGACGGTGGCATTGGAGCGTCGACTAAATTGAGATCGCGCACGGTGCTCCAAAGCTCATTCAGGTGGCATTTCCAACATGATTTTCTGGGTGAAACAGTCTCATCACTATCCCACAACCTGATAACGACGATTTAATTGTAATATTCCATACATGTGCATTTACGAAGTATATGGTGCTCAAGTCTCTTATATATTTATGTTTTGGTAGCACGTACGAAGCAATACATACATACTTTATTAGTAGTCTACTTCGTACCTAGGTTCTTCTTAATTATATTATGGGCCTGCATTGATCTCTTTTTATTATAGGAAAAATTACAAGAATATACTATTTAAGATTTTAATTAACAATATATAAATATACTCTTTTTTATTTACAAAACTAAGTTTTTAATTACAAACATGACATAATATTTAATTTTCGATTTTTAAAAAAAAATTACTTTAATATTTGATTTATTTCCTTTTTTGGGGGGTTATGTGCTAAAATTATGGGATTGATAATTATTGTTTACCTTTTGAGTTTCCAACCATAATTTTACTCTTATATTGTATTTTTTTTTACTCATATCTTGAATTTCCCTTTTTTTTAAATAATAATTATTATACGATTTATTTCCTATTTTTGGGGATTATGTGCTAAATTTATGGTAGTGATAATTATTATTTACTTTTTGGCTTTTTAATCATAATTATACTGTGTTTTTTTTTTCATATATTGAATTTTCGATTATTTTTTTAATATATTTTAGTATTCGATTGATTTTCTATTTTTGGGGGTTATGTGCTAAATTTATGGAATTGATAATTATTGTTTATTTTGACTTTCCAACCATAATTATATCATTTATTAATTGTAGTCTTCTCTCACCTCTTTAAAACTGTTTTCATACTAATATTTTTTTTCTTTTATTGTGACAATTTTTTTTCCTGAAATTTCTAAAATTTATCTACGTTATTCTTTTGACAAAATATTTTATTTTTTTATGGCATGACTTAAATAACCATTTAAATCTAGAAAGTTTAATAAAATAATTAAAAACTTGAATATTATTTAGATTTCCATACAATTTTGGTGTTAAGTCTTATATAATATGTTAATATTATATTACACCCCAATATATACCATATAATATATCAAATTTGTGTAAACAAAATATATGTACCATATAATATATCAATATTGCATCATCTAAACCACCAAAGTATACCAATATTTAATCATCTAAAATATCAAAATTATATCATCATTGTATCATCTAAAGTACCAAAATTATATCAGTATTGTAATATGTGAAATACAAATATTATAGCAACATCTGCACCATTTAATAAATTGAACTTGTTGATATTTTTTGTCATTATTTTTTTTCTCAAATTGTCAGTTTATAACATAATGAAAATTATTATTTTGATAATATTATCTTTTACAATTAACACTAGTACAAACTTGGGAACTTGAAATTACACTAGAACTATATGACACTATTTGCGAATAACATTGAAAATTTATAATATCAAAATTGTACCATATAATAATACTAACATTGTATCATATAATATACCAACAATTATTGAATTCTACCCCATGTAATATACCAATTTTAGTTTATATATCGTGTCATTTTATTTTTTCAAATGACATTTTACACCACAAGGAAAACCAACATATATAAATAATAGAACTAATTACATCATACAATTAAATATGATTCTAAAAAAAAATATATTTAATAAACAACAAATAATATTCAAATCCACAAATATCATTTAATTAGATTATGAAAAAAGTGTTAAAAAAAAATCAACTCAACAATGCTAATCTTCATATGGATATTTGGTACAAGTTTTTTGTTGTTGTGATCCTCCATAGGCTATAACACATTTTCTACAATTTACTTTAGATATTCTTCAATTATTATTTTCAATTGGTATTTGTGTCACATATCAATCCTTCAATCTTGAAATCCGCATACATTCCTGCAATACATTTCAAAAATAATTAAAGAACATACTAAACAACAGTTTTGAAAATCAAATTTGAAATATACAATCATATTTTCTTATATCACCAAAAAAAAAGTTATATACGAAATGGTGAATAATATGGTTAAAAATTGATGTTTACACCATCATTATGTACTAAAATAGAATCAACATGTACACCATCATCATCTCAAAAACAAAAACCAACTATGAATGACACCAAAAATTACACCAAAATAGAATCAATCCGTACACCATCATCATGTAAAAAAACAACTATGAATGACACCCAAAATTACACCAAAATAGAATAATACGTACACCATCATCATGTAAAAAAAAAACCAACTAAAAAATCATAATTAAACCAAACTAATACAAAACAATAAATTTCACCAAATCATTTACCAAAACACATAATCAATAAATATGATTTCTATTCTAAACCTCGAAACCATACAAAACAACCAAATAATTAAAAACAAGAAAAAAATCATCATCATGTACATAAAAACAAGTTTGAATGACACAAAAAAAAATCAGAATTACACTAAACTAATTAAAAACGATCAATTTCACCAAATCACTTACCAAACACATAATCAGTAAATATGATTTCTATTCTAAACCCCAAAATCATACAAAACAAACCAAAGAATTAAAAAAATAAAATCAAAACACGGAATTGGTGAATAACAACAACCTATTTTTCACCATTAATTAAACGACTTATTATTGACAAAATTCAATTTTATAAAATTGATTTTTAAGTTGTTTTTTCGATTGTTACACAAAAAACCCATATCAAACATGGTATACTACAACATAATCATCATGATTTCTCAATTAGAAAAATCACATAAAATAATACAAATTAAAAATTGAATTATCAATAATACCTAATGCATCCCAACGTCTTTTATGTTGAATTAGGATTGAATAATTATTGGTAACCATGATTGAACGTCTTTTGGTAAGAAACCTTTTAGTGATAGGAGAGAATATATATAACCAATTTGAGTAAATCATGGAAGATAAAAGATTTGAGAAAAAAAAGGAAAAAGCAAAATCGTGGAAACGTTTTTTTTTTTAATATTACATTTTTTTTAATATTAAAATCTAACTTTGAAAAAAAACTATTGTTATGTAGGCGAAAAAAAAACTATTGCTATATAGTGGTAATTTAGGTAATTAATTTGTATATTTAAGTTTTTCCCCCTTTATTATATTTAATTAATAAGGTCAAATCTCAATGTTGGAGTTAGGGCATTTTGATATAATTAAAATATTAGTTAACGTGTATAATATATTAGTGGATATATAATGATTTAAAAAAGTGATTATTATTTTCTGTAATAACTCATGTAATCACATCTACTAATTACCTTTATTCACAAATTTGATATTGACTATATATGAAGAAATTTGACATCTATATAAATAAATGATAATTATTTCCTTTGTGTAGAGTGGATAAGAAGTATATTGTATTATATTATATTTATAATTTTTGATTAATGTAAAGAAAGAAAGAGTTGAATTTTTTTTAAAAAAAATAATTCTAAATCTTCAATTTATTCTCTTAAAAAAAGTATTACTTTAATTGTTCAAGGAAGTTTTTTTTTTTTGGAACTTTGGACTAAATAACTGGCTAGTACAAAGAGTTGTTCGAGTAACAATAGATATTGTCAGATTGTTAGATCTTAGAGAAGATAACGTCAAAAAAATTAGACATAATACATAAAAAGGATCCTTAACTTTGGTTCAAATTATAACTTTGACCTTTACTGCACAAGTAGACACTTTAACTATCCAAAATTTAAACAAAAAAACACTCGAATCCTACCTGGCAAAATGCGTAAAATACAGAGTTTTGGGCTAAATTCATCCCTTAACTATGACTAAAGCTTAGGTTACATCCTTGTACTATAATAGTTAACAAGAAACATCCTTTTAGTATTTAAATATAACAAAAGTTAGTCTTCTGTCTGTTTGAGTTAAAAAAACTTACATTGCTTTTTCAAAAAGTGATTTTCTCTCTCCCATATCCCTATTTTGCCCCTCTCAAATCTGTCCCATCATCTGTCTTCAAGTTCAATAAAAAGCATTTGGTATAGTCTAATCGTTTTTTCCTTTTCACATCTTGAGCACTTTAAACTACCAAATAACTACTCCCTCCGTCCCTATTTACTTGTCCATATTTCCTTTTTTAGTTGTCCCTATTTAGTTGTCCATTTTGACAAATCAAGAAAGGACAACAAATTTTTTCCTATTATACCCTTATTTACACTTCTTGAAAATTGTAAAAGTGTATGTTGTTTCCCTCCAATTTATTTCACTTGAATTCAAAAAAGTGATTGTAATTTTAAAGTGAAAAGTTGTCATAAGGGTAAAATTGTAACTTTACTGTGCTAATCATTGTTGCCTTAATCTGTGTGCCATTTCTAAAATGGACAACTAAAAAGGGACGGAGGGAGTACTAAACAAGCAAAAAGAAAAAAGCAATAAAATAGTAAAAAAAAAAACATAAACCTGCAAAATTGCATAAAAACAACAAAAAAAACTGGTAAACTAGCAGCAAAACAGCAAAAAAATGCCCAAAAGAGTAGAAATCTGAAAAGAAAAAAAAACTCATGATTTTAGTAAAACAGAAAGTTAATGTAACAACAAAGACACCACAAAATAAGCAAAAAACAGCAAAGTCTAGTGTCATTAAATCATCATAAAGCTAAAACATTTTTCATTAGTTCCATGCACAAGAACATAACAAATGAACAACAAAAACTAGTCACATATCATTAGTTTGATACATCAAATATCCAAAAAGAAGATCCAAAACTAAAAATGTAGTTTCTTCAATGTTGCAACTTCATAGAGAAAATGGAAAGCTCTGACGTTGTTGGCTGGCTTGAGATGTACCTCTTCTAACCTAAAATAAGAAATTAAAATATTAAATATGAATAGTTATACAAGTAAGCTACAATAAAAATAACTTAAATATGAATATTTGAATATTCTTACAGGTAGCCTTTCAACATTTTGGCAACTTGATGCTTCCTCGACCATGATGGAGTCCAAACTACAAAGGTAGTTCGACGGATGAATTTCAATGTCATCTGAGGAGAAACTGCAAGTTCTACTGTTGTGGCCAGGTTTACCACATTTTCTACAATCAACTGATTTTTGTTTCCGTTTTAACTTCATCCTGCTAGCCCCTGGCTCATCATCTTCTTTCCTTCTTAATTTTTGTTTCTTTCCTTTCTTCTTATTATTCAAGTAAGACGGTGGAAATGGTGGAGGATTCAGTGACTTAGGCCATAAATCAGGGCCATTCATGGGCAATATTGAAGCTTCATAAATTTTTCGATATGTATCAACCTTGTAGCAATCATCAACATAGTTTAAAACCTCATCATTTTTCAATCAAATCGAGGATATAGCATGTTTACAAGGAACTCCTGATAATTCCCATTGCCTACAACTACAGGTTCTGTTATATAAGTCAACAGCCCAATTATCACCTTCGACCGGCCCAATTACCTCATAGTTCCACATGTTCGACCTTTGGGGAATATAATTAGCAGCTTTCTTCATAGTTTTGGCTAACTTCTTCTTAATAGTAGGACAAATATCATTCAAGTTCCATTTTTCAGCTTTCTCCCTATTAGAATTAATTCTTGTCATGAGTAAGTGCCTAATGGTCTCCAAAAGTTTAACAATTGGTTTATCTCTTGCATCAAGAATAAACTTATTAAAAACCTCACATTGGTTGTTCAAAAGAATGTCACATTTAGGAAGAGGCGAGAAATGTGATCTTGACCATTCACTAGGCAATTTAGCAGAAAGCCATGCATAAGCATCTTTATCTAATTCAAACAAATCAGTCATACAAGCATCAAACCTGTCAATAGTTGTTGCTGAAGCTGCCTTCCAAAGAGCATTTTTTAAAGCCATTCCAGAATAACCAGCTCTCTTGAAATTGTTATGCAAATGTCGCACACAAAATCTATGAGAAACACCAGGCAACACTAAATCAAAAGCTTCAATGTGCCCTTTTTGCTTATCTGACATAAAAGTCCACAAGTATTGCTCTTCAATCTCAAGATCATTCATCAAGTAGGTTAAGAACCATTGCCATATTTCCTTATTTTCTTTCTCGACTATTGCATAAGCTATTGGAAAGATGTTATTATTTCCATCCAAAGTAACAGCTGATAGCAATTGTGCCCCATACATAGTATTCTTCAGCCAACATCCATCGACCCCAATAATCTTTCGACAACCAGCCTTAAATCCTGCTTTACAAGCTGCAAAACAAATATAAAACCTCTGAAATCTCATTGGCTTATTCAGAATCTCATTTGGAGTTAGTTTCATGAAAACAGAAGTTCCAGGATTAGTTCAAACAATTTCATTGCAATAATTCCATAATATACCAAACTGATCATTTATATCTCCATCGATCATTGCAATAGCTTTTTCCTTTGCCCTTCTTGCTTGATGCATACTCACATGCAACTTTAATTCCCTACTCAATGTATCTCTGAATTCTGATATTCTCCAGTTCTTATTTGATTTAACTCTATCAACATACTTCCTTGCAATCCAACTAGAATTGATGGTTTTGTTGTTATAGTTCCACCCAAAACAAGTATGCTCGGAAACAAACGTCTTGATTTGAAAAGTAGATATATCCCTTTGCATTAGTGATCCCAATATCCTCCACTTACAAGCATTAGTTCTGCATTTGGCCCTAGCTCTTTCTCTGTCATCTTTGGTCCACCGAATTGACTTTCCTATTTTGGCTTGATTTTCAACCACGGCTTCCTTGAATTCCTTTTTGTTATCAAATACCATTCCCAGCTCTAATTCAGGATTAAAGGCACCTATTTTTAGGTTATGCTTTGGAAAGTTACAATCTTCAAATTCAGAATCGCAATCACTATTCAAACTCTTTGTATCATCAAAATCTACACAATCTGAGTCACCCTCCTCATTCTGCATCTTTCTATGCATCTCTTCACTTACATAATTTTGATTTCCATCATTTTTCTTCTTTTTCACAGTTATATTGATCCCAAAAGATTCAACAGAAGGATCAACATTTTTAAAAAATAACAAATCATCCTCCTCCAAATGTCACGACCCGAGCCTACACCCTGGACGTGGCCGGCACTCGAAGACCATTGCTGGTTCCCAAGCGAACCCTCATCCTGGCTGACTACAAGCGGAAAACTGATTCAAGCATACAACGCTTAAAAACTGAAATAAAAGTTCATAAAACTTAAATATAAACTTTAAGTCCAAAGAAAACTCTGTATAATAAAATATATACAACTCGCCATAAAAAGGCAACTTTAGTCTTTAAAACATTTAATAAAATAAATGATACAGACTTCTCAACTGTACTGACTATCTATGAAGCCTCTAACTGATAAAAATGGAAGTCGGGACAAGACCCACGACATCCTAACAATTGATATAACTAAAAGGTAAATGAAATCCTCCGAAACCAAGGAGGCTCACCATAGCTAACTCGAACTCTTGGATGTATCAACGAAGCTCCTGTTGATGATCCTGAATATCTGTGTCTGCATCATGAAAAGATGCAGGTCAAATGGCTCAGTACGTGGAATGTACGAGCATGTAAGGGGAATTCTAAAACATAAACATAAGCTTGAAACTTGATAAAAAGGAAACATACTTGCCTGTTTTCAATCTTACTCAACTCAAGGAATACTCCAAACTACTCAAACTTACTCAACTCAGAAGTACTCAAGGATAAGATACTCAACTCAGAGATTAGATACTCAACTCAAGGATATGATATTCGACTCAAAGATATGATATTCGACTCTGGATACTCAACTCTGGACTCTCAACTTTGAATACTCAACTAAATATGACTGAACTCATTTCAATATAAAGCAATTTAAAACAAGTGCAATATAAAGAAACAAACTGTTTAAAAACATGCTGTCAAATCTGTGTGTATGCAAGGATACAACATAACTCTGAAATGTATATAAAAATACAATAAACTGATGTATATAAAAATACAATAACTTCTGTGGGAGTTTCTCTAACCGACAACCATCACATAAGAGCTATAATGATGATACAACGATCTACCTCACGCTGCCAGCGCATTCTATACCCGGCCAAAGGTATAGAACCTGAACTACTAATGGATCTACTAGTCTATGTGAAAAAGGTTCATCTAAAAAGTATGACCCTTTTCTACCCATGATGGCTACATGGTTTATGGGGGCTGTGAGTTGTCTGAACTCTCCCCCATATCGGTGCTCAATACTACTCCCAAAATATACTAGCTCTTATGTTTTTAAAACATACTTTTTTTCTGCTGATTTGAGATAATTGCTCAAAAACTTAGCTCAAAGGCTATCTTGGAAATCTCAGTTTCCCTGCTTGCTTCATTTAGAAAGCTATTACTCTTTTCTGAAAACTAGCCCGAAAGCCCTTTGGAAATCTCAGTTTCCGTTCTTATTTAAATGTGAAAACATTTATAAACTCTTTGGGAATACTTAGTCCCCATATACTTTTGAAGAAAAGGACTTCAAACTTTACTCTTTACTCTTTACTGAACTCAAAACTTAAGTATTTAAACAAAGTTAAAACGTTTGTAAAAGACTTCTTAAAATATGGTTCATACCGAATTATGGACATGAACTACTAAATGCAAGGTTTTCAATAACCATAGATAGAACTCAAATACTTGGAACTCAAGAACTTCAATGATACTACTAATTTCAAGAATGCTCAACTCAGAGGGTTCATGCGGAATTATGAGCATGAACGACTCAACTTAAGGACTCAAAGATACTTCTCTTCTTAAGACTGCTCGACTTATAGGATTCATGCGGAATTATGGGCATGAACAATTCAACTCAAAGACTTTATGGGTAACATGTAATAGTCCCATGCTTAGAAATATAATCTCAAAGGGGATTAGGAACTCAATACTCAAGACTTAGAACTTGAAGATACTACTCCTCTCAAAGATACTCAACTTCTGGAGTTCATGCGGAATTTATGGGCATGAACGACTTGACTCGTAAGTCTACATAACATTATGAAACTCATGTATGTGACTCTTCTCATTCTCTGACTTACTTCCTCAAAACTTAGTTCAAATCGATAGTTGTTCTCAAAGGATTCACAATTGAACTCAAAGGCTTTCTTGAACTCTACTCTTAACTCCCTCTTGAATTTGAATTATGAATTCAAGAGTTATGATTCATGATATGAAGGATCTCAATAACAATATAGATATTCGATAATTAGGAATAGAACTTTTAAAACAAACATGAATTCAAGAACTCAAAATCAACTTATCTCAAGAATACTCAAATCTAGGGAAAGTATCCTATATTACTCTTTTTCTGATTTGAAAGTAGATGTAGGGCGTGAGGATGAACTAGTCCAACACTATGATAGCCTTACATACCTAGAAGAACAAGATTCTTGAAGAATCTTGAAGAATCTTTAAGAATCTTGAAAAAATCTTGAAGAAGAACTTGATTAGAAGCCTTGAAACCCTAGCTTGAAGGTAAACAATCATGAAGACCTTTCTTGAGATTCTCGAGTTAGTTTCTTAAAATCTCTATAGCCAAAAATTATGATTTTCATGAGGGAAGATGAAAATCTGATTGTTTTGAGCTTTTTAATTAGTCAAGAAACTCGTTGATGGCTTTCTTGGAGGTAAAAAGACAAAAACCGATTATTTTCAATATTTTCCCGTCGGCTAATTCGTAACAGCACTGCATAGGTTACTAAAATAGTCATAACTTTTTACTCAGATATTGGATTGACGTGAAATTGGTGGGGTTGGAAAGTAGATTCAATTACCTTTAATTGGATAGGTTATGGCTCACGTAACTCTTAATATTCTAAGAGATATGGTCGTTTAAAGTTGACCTAAGCAGAATCTTACTTCAAAACTTAATAAACTTCAAGAACACTTATCAAGAACTCATCAAGAACTTAAATCCATAAATTTCAAGAACGAAATTACGCTGAATAAATCATGATTGGCGTGTGGGTGAAAGAACCCAACACTATGGAAGCTTACATACCTCTTAGGGATTAAACCCATGGCGAAAATCCGCAACAAGATGCAAGAATCTCGACGAACGCTTTCATCCTTTCTCTTTTCTCCTCTTTTCTCTTCTTCTTTTTCTTCTTGAACTCTCAACTAAAACCCTAGGCTAATTTTAGGATTATAAAACTGAAACTAATAGGATTAGACCATTAAAATATTACTAAAAATGAATTAAATCTGATTGGGTAAGGAAAAGACCAAAATAACCCTTTCTGTTTTCGGCTAACCTTCCTTAACTGGTCAGCCTATCTTCAAAAGGGCCATATCTCACTCATCCGACCTCGAAACATAGCAAACTCCGCGGCGTTGGAAAGATATTTCAAATATCTTCGCTACAGTATCTGGTAGCACACCTAATTCATCCTGAGATAGGAGTTATGGTTGTTTGAAGTCGACCCAAAACTCATACTTAAGCATAACTTGCAAAATTTCAGATTTTGCTATTTCCAATTTAGTTCTTTTTCGAACTCAAGGTGCTACATTTAGTGAACTTAACACTTAAGAAATTTTAAATTCCTCGGTAAAATCCTACTCACAACGAAGGATAGTTCAAGTCTTAATTCGAAAAATTTTCTGGGGTGTTACACCAAAGAATAGTCAGAATCATTAAAATCTTCATCGTCAAATTCATCACTATGTGCCTCTATGTCATTTGCCAGCAAAGAATTCTTTTTCATCTCATTTCCACATTGATTATCATCATGATAAAAATTCAAATGTTCAAAATATATCTCAACTACTCTGTCCTTTGGAATGCAAGTAACAACTTTAGCGGCTTCCATATTACTCCCAACTAATCGAACAATATAAGAGTTTAAACCATACTTGTGCCAAAATACCACAGATTCCTTGTCATAACCACATTGTTCCGCCATATTCTTAAAATATATTAGATTAATCATTGTACTGTCGACATAGTTAAAATATTTGATTTTTCCACCTATGTAGCCTCTTGTCGAACTACGCACAAATGATCCACCATGATGTACTTTAATTGTGAAAAACAATGACTCATTCATAGAATCTGCACATATAATACAAATCTGAATACATAAAGCCAACAAAGAACTACAAGCTCATTATAATGAATATCCAGAAAACAAAACCTTATATATCAAATAAAAAACTTAATATAGCTTTTCAAAATCAATAATACTTATAAATCAATATGAAAGGCATTGCAAATGATATTAAAAAATGCTTAAAATGTCTTGAATATCGATAATACCATAGTTTGGTGTGGACGATCGACCACGTAAACTTCGAATCGACATTGTTCCAGTTAGTTGTTATGCTGCAAACCGCAATATCTAGTGTTTTTAAGAATGAAGATGTTTTAGTTTGAGAAATAGAAAATTGCAAATATTTTTCGAATCAGAAAAACTAGAAATTTTCAATGATTTTTATTCCTTTACCTTGTTTGTGTTTCTCTCTCTGCCCTGTTTTCAACTCTAGTTGAAGAGAAAAATTTGTTCTTGATCTTGATTATTTTGTCAAGTTCAGAAAATATTGAGTTTCCTTCTTGGTTTTGCTGAAAATGGAAGACAGACGATGGGACAGATTTGAGAGGGGCAAAATAGGGATATGGGAGAGAGAAAATCACTTGTTGAAAAAGCAATGTTAGTTTTTTTAACTCAAATAGATAAAAGACTGACTTTTGTTATATTTTAAATACTAAAAGGATGTTTCTTGTTAACTATTATAATACAAGGATGTAACCTAAGCCTTAGTCATAGTTAAGGGATGAATTTAGCCCAAAACTCTAAAATACATCCAAATTAGGCGCGTCAGAGGTAAATTCGAGGGCCCCAACAGTAAAAAAAACAAACATTGAAAAGACTATTAAATCCTTAACCAATCCTTTTATATATATTTTTTAATTTTTTAAAATTAAATTTCACTTTATTCTCTTTCTATTTTTTTCAACATTTTCCCCTCTTTCTTTTTTTCTTTTTTTTTGCATTTTTTTAATTATTTTTTTTTTAACCCTCCTTAGGAGCTCCCACCCCTTTTGCTCCCTTGGTGACTCGAACTCGCAACCTTCGAGTTGGAAGTGAGGGGTGCTTACCATCCGAGCAACTCCCACTCCCTCTCGTCTTCTTTTTTTTGCATTATTTGTTGTTCATTGCAAAATGCACAAATTACAAGTGACATTTAATTATTTTTTGTTATTGTGAAAAAAAAAAGTTATAATAAAGTTTTTTTATTTTTCCTATATCTATTGTAAGCAAGATAGGGTGAATATACACTTGTAAAAATCGAACGCAATCTAAGTCCGAAAACTCTCAATCAACCACTCCGATCCACACTTAAGGACTCCTTACAATTTGATTAACTATCAGATTGCTACTCAAACTTGACAAAAATGTTGGAAAAGTTCACTTACACATATTATCAAACAGTTTAAGTGCACAATTTTACTTAACAATTTTTAGCACTCTATGTTTATCTATTAGCCTCCAAAAATTCGTAATGACAATCATAATACACAAAGTATCATTTTTCTCACTATGTATTTGACAACTTAAAGCACAAAGACACTTCAAACTAAAGCAAAAAAGAAAAAGTTAATTGATTTTCATGTCTTCCTATATCTATGGGCTACACTGAAATAATTTTGCAACAAAAACGTTAGTTTCCTCTAGTGATTCCCATATTGGCTTGAACATTTGACCAACAGTATGCAATTCTTATTTGTAAAGTGTTGAACCTTGACACCTTGACTAAATTAGGGAAGAAGAATAGGTAATCGTTCAAGTATATGAAATTTCCGCACATAGCTTGAACAATTTTTTCTTTGATTTGAATACAAGGGGCATGAATTTTAAAATTTTAGAGTAGGGTTATTTTTTAGAAGAAAGAGGAGAAGAGCGTAGTAATTTTTTTTCCCAAAAATGAATTTGTTTTCACTTTAACCTTATTCTATATTATGATTTATTTTTATTATTTTTAAAATCTAGGTGTATTTATTTTAGTTAGCTGGCAGCAACTGAGTGGTTCATTTATTCACGTCAGAGCATTTGTATATCACGTGTTTTGTCTGAAATATTTGAGTGTTTTTTTGTTTAAATTTTGGATAGTTAAAGTTGCACTGTCAAAGTTAAAGGTCCAAATTATAATTTAAAGTCAAGTTAAAGGTCATATTTATGTATTATGCCAATGTAACGACCTGATTTCTGTCGCTATGAAAAAGCCAATGGGGAAAGAATTTGGGGCCGGAAAACTTTTTCGTAGTAATTGGATTTTCCCAACCTAGTCTAAATTTGGACGAAATCGGAGTCATTAAGGTGTAGGGAAATCTGAAAATGAATGAGAGATCTAATTATGAATTTGATTACATGAGTGGATAGCTAAGACGGTAAGGAACCCGTACGATTTTACGGAATTGAATTCGGGCGAGTAGAACTCCCGAAAATGATCTTAGCGTGAAGGGTATTTTCTGAATGTAGTGGGTTAGTGGTGCGTTGTGAAATGGGATTTTGGAATTCTTTCAGTTGACTTTCTGGTCCCGTTTGTACCGCTCTGGAGGGAGTATTACTGCGTTGGCGGGGCCGCTACAACGGAAGGATGGCCATTGTGGCGGGCGTGACGGGACTTAAAATCGTAGAAAATGATGGATAGCTCACTGTTTCGAAAATGTTGCTCTTGCGGGACTTAGTGTCGCTCTGGTGCCGCCGCTATAGTGGAATGAGGGCCACTGTGGCGGGCCAGACGCGACTTGATGTCGTTAATAAACCCTTAAAAGACCTTATTTGATACTTTTCAACTTTTAGAGCTAAGGAACGACCCCCAAGTGATTTCTACTCATTTTCACCATTCTTCAGGCTAAAGGTAAGTTTTTCACTCATCGAATCCATTTTTCAATCCGTAGAACATAATCGAATGGGTACATATTGATGGGAGAGGGTTTTGATCTTGAATCTATGGTGAAAACAACCCTAAATTGGATAATTGGGATCATGGGATTATCTAGGGTTTGTTAGAATTGTTTTAATTTCGGGTAATTAGCGATTGTTTGTTGATTCCCGCGTTATTATTAATTGTTTGTAGACCTAGAACAAGCGGAAAGAATCCGGAATGAAAAGATTCAAGTGCCTTAGGGGATTCAAGCTTGGATTCGAGGTAGGTGATGGTTGTGAAATCATGTTGGTGTGATATATGTTTGTAATTGCTTCATTATAATGCATGTATGTATGCGAATGTTGCATTATTGATTACCCTAATCATAAATGAGGATAATTGAATAATTGTATGCAATGAATCACCTTTTGTTGTATGATTGTGAGAATATACATTGTGATTGTGGTGTGTGAATGAGATCGGATTGCCATGTTCCGACATAACTAACTCGGATTGGATTGTCACGTTTCGGCATAAATATGGGATTGATTGCCACGTTCCGGCATAAATATGAGATCGAATTGCCACGTTCCGGCATGCTAACTGTTTGAGTGAAGGAATGAGACTTCATTCATGCATTGCACAAGTGGACTTTAAGAGTGGTATGGTGTGGTTCTCTTATGCTATGAAGATTGTGTTAATAAATGTTGTTGATATTCGATATGTTATATGGTTATATTGTTATAATTACTTATATATGTTTCACTTAGTGGGATAGCCGTGTGATTCTACCAGTACACTATGGTTGTGTACTGGTATTGCACTTGCTTTTATTTTTGTTGAGTACAGGGCATCTTCAGGCGGCTATTGATAGACCTCAGCTATGTGACTATTGAGCGTGACTGGATTCAAGGGTGAGCCAGTTCCTTCGGGTCTGCCGTGGATCCCTCTTGTTTAAGTCCACTATTTTTGGACTCAGACTATTTGTTTAAGGTGTTGTTTAGTTTCGGGGGTGTACCCTTGTTCTTAGACTTGTTATTAGTAGAGTTTTGGTACATTGACTTTCAGGTTCTAGGGGTTGTTAATTCCGCATTTGTTTAGTTAATTAACTTGCTTCCGTAACTTAATTGTCTTAGTTTTGATTTAGTTGTTTAGTTTGGGTTGTAGTAGTGGTTCTCTCACCGGATAGTTAGTGTGGGTGCCAATCACGACGGTCTGGGTCGTGACAGCCAAAAATTTATATTCTTGAATTAGTAAATATTATACTATAATAAACTTAAATTTTCTTTATTAAGGTAAATATTCGTCCACTTCTTGATTTGAAGATTTATTTTTTATTTTTTATTTATTTTACTTTCAACAATAATTTATATGATAAAAAAAAATGACATCCCTAAGGAGACAAATCCAGTGGTCAATGGTCACCAATTTGAACACAATATTATATTACAAGTACTAATTCAGTAATTTTCTGATCAATAGTATATATGATGAATTAAAATCATAAAATTTATAAATTTAATTTTTAAAATTTTGTTTCAAATTAAAATTAAAATGATTTTTTTTTATATAATTTAATTAATTCTTTTAAATACTTGCTACGTGACTTAAGGAATTTCCATGATGAATGTTGTAAATCAAAATAACAAAGTCGTGCAATAATTTTTGCAGGTTCAACTGAATTCAATACTTTAATTTTGATACAGAGCGTAATGTCACTAAGCCAAGTTTATGGCATAAATTTGTCTTTTGGGCTACGGTACATGCCTACATTAAGCTTCAAAAGCTCGTGTATTATGTAAAATTGAGTTATATCTTATAAAAAAAATTTACTTTTCTCTCTCATTTCTTTTGATGAGTCTCCTTGCACCATGTGCACCTCCTCTTTAAAAATTAATTTACTAAGCTAAAATCAGTCATACTTGATCTTCCGTCATCAACACGCCCTCTTTAGAAGTGTCACACATAAATAGTTATATAAAAACACTAAAAATATATTCATAATTTCAAAAGTACAATTAATACAACATAATCTATGTTCCATTACAAATCCTTCCCAATATATCTCACAATTTGAATCTCAAATGATGGGTTAGTGTAAGTTTATTCACTCTTCGAACAACAATTCATTTTCTAAAGGGTTCAATTTTTTCATGTATTATCAAAAGGTTGAACAACGGATTTTCAGTATCGCCAAAGGTTATTAAAAATCTAAAAATAAACTTATTAAATTTAAATTCTAAATTTATTTCGTTTCAAAATTAATGTCACATGACAAAGCCACAATAACAATAATAGTGGTCCATGGTCAGATTTGATGTTATTTCGTTAATTTTGCCGACATCAATCACGTGACATTTTTTTAATGGACAAGTGCATATAAAAAAAAAAATTAGCATATCCTTTTGAGATTTTGGGGACATGAAAATACTGTATATATATATTTTCCAATGTGTTTATTTAAATTAAACAAACAGCAGTTTCCTAGTCAAGTGAATTTTATATAAAATGTTGTTAAAATTTCTGCATTTTTTAGCCACCAGAAACACAACACGTTAGGACCAAACATTTTCTTCTTATTTCATGTGACAAACTGCTGTTTTTGTCTGATCACAATATTTGCACATGTACAAATATATAGCAATAATTATATATTTAATATAATCTCACAAAGTGAGATCTGAAGAGGATATAACGTACGCAAACTTTACATCTATCTCAGATGTAGAGAGGTTGTTTCTGAAAGGCCAGCAACATTTAGGCTATGAAAAAATGACCAGTTCAATCTCGATCACTTAAGTTTGGAAAGGTTAATGATTATCAATTTATTCGCTTAGCTAATTTGACTCGTCCAACTCATTCTCTAAAAATTGGGTCGATTTGAGCTATATAGGTCCAAATCGACCTATAAAACATTTTATTAAAATATTTAATTAAAAAAAATTGTATATTAAATATTTTTAGTAGTCATAAGAAGAAGAAAAAAAGTTAATAGTAGTTTTGTATGATAATTAAACAATTTATAAGGATATTGATAAAAATTTCAGACTATTTTGTAATAGTTAGGCTAGTTTGGACTATGACTCAGTGTTTAGCTCAACTTAACTCAACTCTTATCAGTTCAAGCATCCTTTATTTGGGGTTTTGAACGAGTTAATCATGGACTAATTTATTAATTCAATTCATTTTTATTCATCAGTTTCATATAATTTGTTCAATTGACATCCCTAAATACCACTATGCAGGGTGCCTATGTAAATTTTGATTGATACTAAATAAAATCCTCAAAGAAGAATTCACTGATAAAAAATATGAAATTAGTTATAGAATTTGTCGATAATTCCTAGCTAATAGAATTAATTTATTATTTACCTTTGAAATTTTATCCGTCGTTAATTTCTAAAAATACAAGGTGGGTCAAATGTCCAATCCCACGAAGTTGGACAACCATATATTGGTTTTATTTAATCCTTACACAAGAA
This sequence comes from Solanum verrucosum, assembly GCF_900185275.1. Classification (NCBI taxonomy): domain Eukaryota; kingdom Viridiplantae; phylum Streptophyta; class Magnoliopsida; order Solanales; family Solanaceae; genus Solanum; species Solanum verrucosum. Next base: position 1,531,068 of record NW_026020217.1, read on the forward strand.
GTTGTCCATTTTTTCATTTGCAAATAAACTAGGGCATGTGGAATGTGCTCTAAGTTTAAATAGGAGAAAGCTATAAATTATTTTAATAGTTGAGTAAAATTATTTTAGTAGGTGCATTGTATTATGAATGCATAAATTTTTCGAAGTTTGTTATGACGTACGGTCAAGTTGTAGAAAAAAAAATTCTTGATGTTTTTTTTTGGTTGGTTGAAATTTTGTATCCTATTTTTCCATTATAGCAACATATGCAGTTCTTTATATTATTAGGTGTACGAATGAAATCTCATATTAGTTGTTTTAAAAAAGGAAGAGGAGGAACTAATAAGCTATGTGATAGTTTTAATGGTGCAAGACATTTTGATAAAAAATCGTACATGTATAGTCTAATTAACTGAAAATATCACTTCATGTTAAGAGTGTCTTTGAATTGGTTAAATTCAAGCTAATAATTTTGACGAGATAAGGCCCGTTTATGGGTTGATTGACGTCTTTTACGGTTTTACCTGTAATTTGTAGATCACACATATACAAAACAAGCATGTATCGTCCTTTGGTGGTCATAAATACTCAAATGAGGTGGTACATATATAATATTTCCTTATACTATAACAAATAAAGAATTTAGCAAAAATTATTTAGTAATAATAATATAATTGGATATTTGTAATCAACACTTTATATAAAATATAGCTAAAGACTTTAGTGACTCTAGATGCAATGATATTAACTCAATTGCCACAAAATATTTTTGCGACAATACTAAAAGAAAAATTTATTGCCACTAAATATCTCTTTTGTTGTATCGTTCCTTACAAGCTTGTGAATCTTGATGGTAATGAAGTTTGTTTTTGACTCATTTATGAATTATGATCGATATCCATGACATAGAAAACCTAGTGAGAATAGAATAATGCGATTGTACGTTACAATTAGAGACTTTATGGAGTAATTATTATTATTTATTAATAATAAAGCTTCATTCAATAATGTGAAATTGTGATGATTGTTTGACTTCAAATACTCAAATAATTGACTTTAACATAGTAATTGATCTTGTAAAGGAAACCACATCACATGTAAAATCAAATACAAATACATTTGCATAAAAAGAAACAAAAAATATGATATGAGCCAGAAGACACATGAAGTTAAAGAAATTTCTAATTATTAGTTGTAATATGTTCCTAAAAGTTGCTGCATACAAATGTGTTGTAACATTTTTTTTGTGACTTGTAAACATCTACGTCTGAATATGGAAAAACTACCAATACCTTTATTCAACAAAAGTCAACAAGATTGGTCCTCTAATATATTGGAGGATAGTAATAGACAATGTTCGTGTCACCATCCACGTTCATGAAACGTATTGTAAACATCCATGTTATTGGATTGATTGTTTTGAGTCAATAACCCTCATGGATTTGACTTTTAGGATTGGTCTCTAACTTTTGATCCTATTAAAGAATTTGTAGAATAATACCTTCAACTCCTTCTCTATTCTCTTTTTCTCTTTACGATAATTGCAATTATCAGTACACACGTCTAAATTAATTGAGCTTGAAAAAATTGTTTAAAAATATGAATTGGTGATCATCCATGATATTTTTATAGTATACTCATGATTATCTATCATGAGTTTCGGCAAGGCAAGTTTTTTGGTGATCCATCGGAAATTGACTTTAACTTCTACCTCAGAGATAATATAAGAAGTTAAATTACTATTCTAAAGTAGCCTATTTGCATAAATTTCTCTTTTAAGGTGCTCTATTATTTAACCTAAAAAATGTGTGTATCATATAAATTTTACTTTGTGGTATATACTATTTTTTATAATATTATTTTCATAGTTTTAGATTTATTTTTGGTAGCTTGCTAACATGCATGTTAATCTCTTACCTTAACTCGCCTTCATCAGTTTGCCCTTTGTGAGTAAAGATATCACCATGACACCATCTGCTTGCATCTATATCTTGGTATGTTGTACCATATATTAGAGTCGATGTAAATCTAATATATTTTAAAAAAAATTAAAGTTATAAATAAAAAGTTGTGGATGAAGTTTCTAGACATATTTGAATTCTTCCACCTCAAACGTTGTTTTCATCACATGATCACCTTTGCATTTAGGGTATAAAATGTCACGATCCAAAAATGGACGTGATAACACATGTCTACTCCCACCAGGAAAAGTCAGTCTCAACCCAACAAGAAGAAAAAAATGCGGAAAACAATAAAGCAAGAACAAAGCAAAAGCGAAAAACTTATTCATTTTAAACAACACCCCAAAATTTGATTGTCACGTGTACAGGCTATTAATGAAAATACAGAATTCAAAGATAAATTCGAGTCTCAGTCTTTGTTTCTCAAGTAGAACAAAGCTTAAAAGAAAGAGGGAAAAAGGGTCCGCCAGAATGACAAACAGCTACCTCTCAAATCCTTCACGAGCCTCAATTGTCAGGAGAAGAAGAAGATCGCATAGGTCTGGGCTCGGAACCTACACAAATGTAGAAGCAAGGGTTGAGTACTAACAACACGATACCCAGCAAGCAACCTACTAAACAAAGAAACTAGCTAGAAATTGAATACCCCTTACACTCCAACCGAACCTCCTCAAACTACAACCTGCACAAAAATCAGCCCAACCTAGCAATTCTATAATACACAACTCACAATGATCAATCTTTTGCCAGAACCATTTCCCATCAGCTCAATATCACTAGTCGGATCCATTTCCCATCAGCTTTATATCATATCACTAGCCGGAACCATTTCCCATCGGCTTTTTATCACATCACTAGCCGGACCCATTTTTCATCGGCTTTATATCACATCACTACCGGAATCATTTTCCATTGGCTTTATATCACATCACTAGCCAGAACCATTTTCGATCGGCTTTATAGCATCATCACATGTCTCATCACGATGTTCACAGTCAATGCACACAAGCAATATCACACCACACGAAAGAGATAACAATTCATACAATTCAAATCTACAGTCATGCTTTCAAGCATTCCATCAATAAATCAACAAGGGTCACAATAAGGCAATTCACATCATGATGTTCATCACATAACTTTTTTTTTTTTTTTCATTTCAACCTCTTTTATTCATATAGATATAACAAGTGGACAATTTAAACCCTTCACCTCATCCCCATTACTCCCAACACACAATCAATGAAGGAAGAATGCGAATTCAACTAGAATACAAGGTTTAGGAAGACACTTACCTTAAATCAATTAACATTCACTCCAATAGTTGAGTCTTTCCCTTCCGAATCACTTCCAAAGCCACACAATCTATAAACAATCAGGTATTCACAATCACTTTTCGGAAACAACAACACCCACAACAATTCCCTTCAAAGGTAAGTCAATCAACACAATACCCAATTCAAAAAATAAGGTTTGAATCCGAAATTTAATACTTGAAAACATTACTCAAGGCTTTAGAACTCATTAGGAAAAAACATTTCTAAATATGACTTGAAATCAGTTCACAAACTTCATTTCCGTTAAGAACGTGGGTTCTTGAAAAACCTTATCATTCACCAATCAAAACCTCATATTTTGATGTTAAAACTTATATATAATTAATCAATGGAAAATGAAAGTTTAGGATCAAGAACACTTACCCAATTGATCTTTTTAAAATTCGCTACAAAGGGTTCCCCAAGTTCAAAAAGGGTGAAATTGGGCTTAAGCCCCAAAATTTGCAGCAAAAGCCCTCTCAAGTATTGCTTAAGCATAAGCGAACCGCACTAAAAATACGGGCCTCGGCGATGGCTGCTTCGCAATTGCGAAGGTTAACATGGGTTGACCCTTCGCAAAAGCGAACGAAGTCTCGCTGAAGCGAGCCAACTCTTGTAAAAGCGGAGGTGCAACAGAACTCAGACATCAGCAAATCAGCCAACTCTCAAAACATCGAAAAAATCCTCGAAATTCGTTCAGAACCCCGTACACACAAACCACATATGCAATAGATTAAACTCGACGTTTCGGACTCAATGAAATCGTTAAAGTACGAAACCAAGGTTTCTTTAGCCCCATATCTGCAAAACCACAAGAAACTAACTCACACCTAAAAAGGCTAAAACAAGTCAGTACCTCTCAAAAATCAACCAAGACCTCAACTAGGCTAAAATCATTCCCCGGATCCAACGGAACTCTCGAAATCTCGATCTAAACATCGAAACCCCGAATGTTGACCAAAGTCAACCCAAAGACTAAATTTCCACAATTTCACAACTTAGGACCTCAAATCCTCAAAAAAATTGTAATCCGAAACGGAAACTCTCTCGAGTGAAATTTCACACTTCAGGATTGATGGAATCAACGGAATTCCATTTTTAACACTCGAAACTCCAAAATACGCTGAAAATCACTTTCTTAACAACTTAGCCTTTAAAACTCAAAATTACCAAATTCTCAACTTTTAACTCATATCAAAACCAACTTTTTAAACTCAATCATAAACGACTCGGAGTCGATAACGGAAGGGACAAAGCAATAAATTTACGAAACTTTCCAAAAATAACTGACCAGGTCATTACATAAAAACCCAAACATGAAAATACAAACATTGTGTAGTACAAAATTGAAAGACCAAGATATTGCATATACAACAACTTGACATTACAAATTAATTACTAGAATCCAATAGAGAGCCATTATTGGTGACTTTTGTTGAACAAAGTTCTTAGGTATTTTTCTACAAATTCAAATGTAAGATGTTTACAATTCAGAACAAGTTGTTCCCAACACATTTATTTTTTTGCAGCAACTTTTTGGAACATATCAGAAATTCCTTTTCAGTTTTTTTTTGTTTTTTTTTCTTTAATTTGGTACATTAATTTGAGGAATGTATTGATTATTTGTATTTTTATTTTGCATGTGATGTGGTTTCTTTTCCAAGAACAATTTCTATGTTAATGTCAATTATTGGAATCTTAGAAGTCATGTAATTATCATACTTTCACATCAACAACAATAACAATGTGAGGATTCTAGCTCATAATAAAAAGTTACTATTTTTTTAAAATTTCTTGACAAATTAAACTATTTCATATAAAATGAGACAGAGAAAGTAATAAGCAATCTATAATTTAACCTATTATAACTAGTCAAACCCAGGGACGGAGCCACCTTAATTGGACACCCTTCGTCGAAAAATTATACGATATGTACACGTAAAGTTATAACTTATATTGGTATATATAGTATTTTGGACACCATAAGATAACAAAGTAACCTGTAGTAGAGATGGCTAGAGCTATTGCAAGCCCACTCTCTGCCCAAGTTCTATTCCCTGGATGAGTGTTTTCATTTTTCCGTAATTATTTTGCCTTCTTGAAGTTTGTAACTAAATAAACATGCGTAAGTCTAACATATATGTTCAGTAGCTTGGTGGTAAATAATGTTATGCTTGTCTTGAGTGACCCAAGTTCGAAATCACCTCCCATAAGGAATTTTTTTTCAATTAAAATTGAATTATTTCCTTAAATTTTAGATATTATGAGCAACTTTCACATATAAAAAACATAAAAATCATATTTGTATGTTTAGTTATAGTTTGCATAATTGTGCTCCATAGCAAATATAAATATGTATATTTCGCTATACATATACAAAAGAAAACAATTGTATAATCTGTTTCGGTATACATATACAAAAGATCAATTATATAATATGTGCTTGTATAAAGCGAGAAATAGAGGGCAGGGGAAGATCGTATTTGTATAATCATAAGTGTGTAGGACGAAAATATATGCATTTGTATTTGTATATATAATTTTCTATCGCTTTATACAAACACAAACGCAATGTATACATTTTGTGTTTGTATAAAATGAGAGAGGCGAGTAAGAGTGGCGAGCGAGATATGAGAGAGGGAGAGAGGGGAACGAAAATATATGTATATACAATTTTCTCCCGCTTTATACAAACACAAACGCATTTTATACATTTGTGTTTGTATAAAAGCAAGAGAGGCGAGGGAGACTGCCCAGCGAGAACGAGAGTGCCGAGCAAGATTCACCAGGAGAAAGGCGAAATAGCAACAGTTTGCTATGGGGTACAATTAAATCAAACTATAGTTATAGTATTTAATTTGAATTAATAGTTTGCTATTATATACAATTTTCCCTAAATTTTTTAATACATTTTCCTTTTGGAATAAGATTTTAATTGAAAAAAAATTCTTAAATTTTAATACCTTTTCTTTGTGGAATAAGATTTTTTTTTTCCTTGTGGAATAAGATTTCGTTATATTTTAATACCTTTTTCTTTGTGGAATAAGATTTTCTTAAATTTTAATACATTTTTCTTTTGGAATAAGGTTTTCTTTCTCTATAAATAGGAGACCAATTTACCCAAATTATATCACAATATTATTAAAAAATAGAATCTCTATAAATCATCATTTTTTTTTAAAAAAAATTACTATTCAAAGTTTGGACCCCCTTGATAAAATTTCTGACTACGCCACTGGTCAAACCCTACACATGGTAGAAGCCCATTAGAAAATAGAAATGGTATGATAAGATCATTTTAAGATCAACATATTGTGATGTACGTAAAAAGAAATTATAGTTCATTTATAAGATAAATCACAAATTAAACAACATTATATGGTAAGTATTATTTGATAACTTAATAAAATGATATAACATCTATGACATATTGAACTTATACTAGTGCAAAATCACTTTTACAAGTATACTTAGGGAAAATTATGTGGCTTAACTAACTCAGCCTTCTAATTATTCTTTTATAGTGGTAATTTAAAAAATTACATAATATAGTGATAGTTTGGGGTTTTATAGCAGATATGCTCGAATACACTTATTATCTCATGCAGATACAATTAGACAAGATATTGTATACGAGAGAATACACTAATTATATAAACGAATATAATGTGTTTCACTATTATTATACACACGAATACAGTATATTCCACGACGTTTTGAAATCAAAATACTGTTATATTTCATAATTAAGTAAAATTTCATTACTTGTCGCAAATATGTACGTAAATCGATTTGCGAAATTTTTTCCTATAACATAAATCCTTTTTTATAAAAACAGATTACATCCTACAGCACAATTGATATGGGCTGTTAATTTTTTTGTTATCTAAAATAGGTCCAGTAAATAAAGCTAACTTTCAAATGATAATTTCAGAAATAGCTATAGTTTGAGACCTAATTACCAAATATAGTTATAGTTTGGATAATTAGCATACATAGCGAGTGTTTTTGAAATTTAGAAATTAAAAGGATAATAAAGAACATTTAGTTTTTTTTTCCCTCAATGCCTTACCAAATGGTGTTATAGTAAAGTTGCTTCATTGGAGAGTTTTGACAGTATCACTCCATTGAGGAGAGAATTACTATAAATTATAAGCAAATAAATAAAGCAAACTAGAAATTAAATAGCGGAACCGATCTCATAAACTAAATGTCGATGAATATATAATATGTGTATAATTATGTATAATTAGTATATAATGCATGTATATCAACTATAAAAAGTAAACCATGAATTCAATTGACTAATTGAGTAAAGATCCTGATTTGTTACACCACACATTCAAAGAGAGCCATTTTTATTTTAAAAATAAACCTTAATATTTATGTGTATTTTTTAATAACAAGTCTCTAGTTCTCTTAGATATCGTTACATTTTTTGATTCGTGGAAAGACAGAAGCATCGGCTAGTCAGTCATGGACTATACTTGACTTCCTTATGATTATTCAATGTTAATTACCTCATTCAATGTTTTTCTTGAGTCTTCGATATTATGGGCTAGATGGATAGGTAGTGGTTATGAGCAGCAATCCCCTGACTATATATTGGAAAAGATGTAGAGGTGAGTGTCTCACTCACGAAGGAATGAGAAGTTGACGAAGTAGCGTTAGCTGCCTATTGCAAGAGTTCCTAACCTAAAAGGACAACAATAAGCTGCTACTGCATATAAACAAAGTCAAAGAGACGAAATCAACCCAATAGAATTAGATTTTCATTTTATGAATGCTGAAGTGATCGAACGAAATGTTGGATTGATTCAATACCGAATCCCAGACTCCATAGACAACTAATGGGAGAGGCTGCATTTTTTGTTGAAAAGAAAAAGTGGCAAAAGGATGTTAATCAAGAACCGACGTACGTGTTTATGGTTTTAAAGAACAACTTAATATTTATTTAAAAAAATTCTTTTAGTATAATCACTATATAATAGGTGTATAATCAATTTTGTATATTATAAACACTGATTATGTATACATACTGACTGTATGCTACCATCAAATATTTGTGTGTATACATTGGCCCATGGTCAAATAGGCCCACAGCTAATCTTCTTGTGCTTTCCCTTTTCTTTGAAGAAAAAATATAATATTATGTTTGCGATATTTAAATGATAATTCGTAAAAGCCATGGATTTTAAAATTTCAAAGTTGTAATAATATAACTAGGGAAAATAATATAAGGTAGGTACAACTAATTCTGTTAATATTATAATCTACTATGATGGAAGCATAAAACATGTATTTTTTATTTATTTATTTTGACTAAAGGACACATAGATTTGATTTAGTTTGGTTAAATAATTACGATGATTAAACAATACTTAAGGATAAGTATATATATATTTTAGATGATAAATAACTGTTTTGTGTTGAATATCACTCCAGAGAAACAAGATGTATCACTATGTAATAATGTAGAAAAAATGTTAAAAATAGTCCTTTGTGTTTGAGTATTGAAATAACATAATTCTCATTAAAAATATACATTTGATCATTTGATCTAGTCCATTATGTTTTCAAAATTGAGTATTTTTTAATATATCTTTAAAAAATAAACCTTAATATTTATGAAACAGACTCCTGAAAAGTACATGAGTCATTTAAACAGAAGAAATTATCCAGATTCGTATTCTAAAACCTCTCTTCATATCAATCCAACGTATGCTTCCTATGCACTCATTAGATAAATGAAAGTAGTCATTGATTCAATAGTTATGCCTCCATCAAACCCTAGCTTGATAGAACCTTTTGTTGTTGAGACTTTAAATTCGAACTAGGGAAAATGACTTCGATGAAGTTTATTCTGATGATTTATTCAGTGTAAATCGTTCTCACTCTTTGTACACATCAAATTTGTCAAAAATAACTGTTATCTTTTTAAAATATATATAATGGAGATTGCAAGTATTCAATTTTGATAAAAATAAATAATTAAAAATGTTTAACTATATATTTTAAAAATTATTTTAAACAAATTGATAAATATAAAGAATTATTTTTGTCGTTTTCTCTCTTTTTGGCTTGAAGAATATTAAGATAATATGCAAACATTATCAACCATCATGTCTTAAAGAATAAAAAATGATCTTTAAGTTTAAACCGTTTATAACTTGATCCCATCTTTTTCAGTATATGGCCACATATTGGAAAAGTGGAGTGTGAATACTTTGTATTACTACGAAAATAACAACAATATATCCGATATAATTTCAAAGTAAAATTTAAAGGGAAAAAAATTACATAGATTTTACTTCTACCTCATGATTCATACAAATAAAAAAGTTATTTTCGATAAGACTTTCACCTCAAAAATAGTACTATAGAAATTGGTATTAATATACATAATATTAATACTATTATGTATTTATTTATTTATTGGTGATTTTGAGCTTTCCATAGAAATTGGAATAAGTGATTGACAAGACTAGGTGGGTATATAATACGAATAAACTGCATCAATTATTAGAGTTCCAATTTAGTGGTTAATACGAATAAGTTATATTTAGTGGTTATATTATTTTAAATTAATTAATATTTACATCGAATCAATAAATTGAATGTTGGAACGGCTCTAACGTAAGAAAGTAAAGTTGTTGCCTAAGGGCCCAAAAATATAAGTATAACATATCTTTTTGTGTATTACTATTAATAAAGGACTTCAAAATTTGATATATTTTTTTAAAATTTTAATGATTGAATGAATAAATAATGATAAATCTTTTCTTATATTTACCTTCTCAATGGTTCCTTCTATGTATAGATTTTTTTTTTTCCATATTTATAACGATTTCATTTTCCTATTCGATTTAGTTTCTCTAAATTAACTAATTCTTATTTGTCATATTTGATTGATCCATCTTTTTATTAAGAAATTCTCCGGACAAGTGTTGCAAGATTAAAATCTTGGTGGGTAATAGGTTCGTAGCTCTATCCTTTTTCACTTAAATACCATATTTTTGTTTTAGAAATAGTTTGATTTCATCGTGACATTCAATGCATGGCCTTCTGACCACTAGATCAAAAGTATTTGATTTGTTTTTGCGTCTCATTTTCATATAAAGTTTTGAAAGAAATTTAAGAACCTTTTAAAATATTATGGCTTTAGATCATCAAATTCGTTGAACCCCTCCTAACAACACGTATATATTTCCTCACCAAGTTTCAAGATTCATTGGTGAAATTTCAAGATATTATCATCAAATGAATTCAAAATTTCATAAAATTGAAAGGTGCATGAAAGGATTGCTAAAATATGAACTTTCCCCTTTTATGTAACATCAATACACATACATATTATTCTTTTGGAACCAGATTCTAAACTATGTTTTACATTTTCCCCCTCAAATTGGAAGGGGATTCTCTTTGATGTAGAATCATCTCAAGTATATAATGACAACTCATTCCAATACCATTATTCTCATATAGCAGCCGAATCCGAATTTTCATTGAGTGTAAACTATGAAGAAGTAGATAGACAAAGAAATCAAATTAAATAGGTTCAACATTTATTATATATAATCAGGAATAGACAGTGTAATTTACTGCTTAAAGAGATTTGGATGAATACATGAGCCCTACTAGCTTCGCCCTATTGTCTTACACATATATAGGGAAAATACAAATTATCCTGTCTTACCCCCACCCACCCCACTCACCCCACCCCTCAAACACACACTAAAAAAATGAGAATTGGAAAATAAGATGGCTTTATTTGATATGACAAGGCTATGAACCAAAATTTATGAGTTATATTATATCTCCACCTCTTCCAAAACTATAGGCAAATTAATTTGCAATTATTAAAGATATTTTCTTTCAAGAAGCTTTAAAGGAATTAGGTAAAATCATACTCACATATACTAGTATACATCAAAGTGATATGAAAGCATTTATTCAATTTTTATACTAAGGCAAAGCATTTATTAGGAAGTGGGGGTCCTCTCTTTTTACAACAAAAATATAGTTCTAGTCCATGTTTCTTTTTACAAATTCTGGATAGCTTACTATGTATAATTATTTTATAGTCAGTGTATATAATTAACATCACTATTATATTTGTCATTTGTCTAAATCAATTAAGTTAAGTAGACGTTTTTTGTCTATATCAATTAAGTTGAGTAGATGTTTTTTCTTTTGTCTTAGACTTATTATTCCTTTCATTTTAATTTAGATGTCCTAGTTTAACTGAACACGAAATTTCAAAATAAAGGAAGACTTTAAATTTTGTGGTATTAAACTTGTCATTTAGAATATTAAAATTGAAAAAAAAAAAGACATTTTCTTAGATAGACCAAAAAGAAAAAATAAAATATTTAAATTGAAACGGAGAAAATATATTTTATTTGTCAATCAACCACCTATTATGGAGTGGATGCCTATATAGCTAGTACCTAGTAATTGATTGGAAGAAAACTGATAAGTACAATTTGGACTCTAATAAGATTAAGTTACAAATATAAATGGTGGTGGGATGAATAAGATTTCCATATTTTTAATCAGAAGTTTCAAATTTGGATTTTTGAAAATAGAAAAAAAAATCATATTGAGAGGGCGCTACCCTCAAAGAAGACTCATGCAATACATGAATTCGAATATAATCTGGCTCCAATACTGCTATCGAACACCAATAAAAAAAATTAAATAATAATCAAAGTGGGCTCAAAGTTCTTTATACCATGATCCAATTATGTACTCACTAAAGATTGTGGCCATAAATTTAGTATTATAATAATTAAATTACTAATGAGTTAATAACAACTTCAGGATAGTACAACCAATAACTTCATGACACTCCCTTTTTATAATTTTCCTATTTATAAACAAGATTCAAGCATTTATACCAAATATTTTATTATTATCATTATAATAATGTACAAAAATTCTCTAAAGTTTTAATTCCTTCCACCATATACTCCACAAGTTTTTTTTCACTGTAATTGTAGATGAAAGTTCAAGATTTTTTGAGGCATTAATTATTAAAGTATTAATAAATGTTCCCTTTTTTTCTTCTACTAGGCCTATAGCTAGCCAACCGAATAATGCATATAATTAAGGGCCGACTTTTTAAGTATACAACTTAACAATTGTATTTACACCAACATAGCAATACTTTTTTTTTCCAATTATATAGCAATATTTTTTTTTCAAAAGTAGAATTTAATTTTTTTTTTAAAATTCCAAATCAGCCACGCTTATCCCGATTTCCATAAATTTCTCCAATAATTTTACCTTCCCTAAATTATTCAAATATGTTAAAAAAATAAATCGGAACAATAAAATAAATAATAAAAATAAAAAGTAAAATAAAAATCGGAAATTAAAGCATGACAGCCCACAATTTATTTTTTAATTCCTTAATTTTCTCCCCCTCTTTTATTTACCTTCCATAAATATCTCTAATATAGTTATTGCTTCTCTCTCATAATTCTAATCAAAATCAGACTCTATACCTTCACTATTCTGAAAGTGTGTTCAATGGATTTTTTTCAGCACGACGGGAGATGGAATGAAACTGGTGTTCACCCTAATAATTGCTTCGATTATGGTTGTTTTAAAGTATATTTATTGGTTTTATTGATTTTTTTATATAAATATATATATATTGTTATAGCTTTATTGATTGGTATTTTTTGGATGGAATTTGTAAAACATAAACTATATTGTTCTCAATTGCTTTGCACCATTCGTAGGTACTCGCCTATAGTTAAATTATTGGTTAATTAGTGGTTTATATATTGGTGTAGTCCATATATTTTGAATGTATATATGTTTTTTAGTTAGTGGCGTATATACACCAAAATATTATGGTGTATTTTTGTTGAATTTTTATGTTATTTATCGGGTTATTCTACTAGGCACTATTATTTATTTTGTATCTACCAAAAACAAAACACCAACAAATATAAAATAAGATTTTATAAAGTTTTGTTATATGACAGTGGTTAGTTTGTTTATTGGTATTGTTTGGTTAGTTTGTAGTTCAAATGATGATATATATATCAATTTGAAGTGTACACAAATTTTTAATCCTAATATACACCATAATAATTGTAAATACTAAAATTTATACCAATTCTGCATAGCATTTAAACCAGTAAATTAATTTTAGCATTCTTTATCATAAATTATACCACTATAATACACAAATATAAGTTGGATTGTTTTGAAGTATTTTATTGGTTTTATTGATTAAACGTTTTTATAAACATATATTGCTATAGCTTTATTGATTGGTGTTTTTTGGATGGGATCTTAAATATGGAGTGTAACAAGTATGTATTAGTTTTTTAATTATTATTTTTTTTAGTTTGATTGCTAAAATATATAGTTCATTTTTTTTATTGTTTTAAGTTTTTTTTTTGTTGTTTTTCTTGCTTGATTTTTTGTGTAAATAGATATGTTAACTATGAAAAATATTGCTTGAATGAATGCTTCGTATATTGTTTGACACACAAATTTGAATTAATTTGATTATATAAAATGATTGAAAAATTTTGGGTTAAATTATGGTGTATATCTTGGTCTAGTTTATGTATTTCGTACTATAGTGCACTATACACCAAAATTTAATCATAATGTACAATATTGTTCAAGATAGCAATGTTAAACTATCATGTGCACTTTTTTTTTTAATTAAGTTGAAAATGGTAATTTCTTGGTTAGTTTGTGGTGTATATATTGGTGTACATCATATATTATATATTAGATTGAACTGTACACCAAAACATCACCATATTATACACCAAAACGTTACCATACTGTACACCAAAGCGTCACCATATTATATATCATTTCTAATTAATTTGTAATTTAAAAAATTATAAATAAGTGGTTGTATTATGATGTTATACATTCTTGTAGGTTAGTATGTGTCTAACTATTTATCGAAATGTATCGCAGGAATGTATGTGGATTTCAAGATTGAAGGAGTGATATATGACACAGACCCCAAAAAGACGTTTACCAAATAAATACAATACTTTGTAATTAATTTTATTTTTTTATGAATGGAATTTTTACTAATACTAGTGATTTTTTCATATATATATTGGTATAATTATTTATTAATTCGATGATAAATATTGATAGATAGTTGATAATATTATGGTGTAAGGCAACATATAGTTGAAATATATAACAAATATTAATGTTATAATCATGAATTTTTACTTCATGTGCAATTTAATTATTTGTTGGTGTAAGTTATTCATTGTGATTAAAAATAATTGTACACCAAACTTAATCTACAATGTACATTATTTAATATACTTTTTTTAAAAAAGTTAAAACTATTGAACGGTGCTATGGTTTATAATTGGAATAAAATTTGATTATATTTTGGTATAAGTTATTTATTATAATTACAAAAAAATGGTCAACGATATAATACAAATTCTATACCATTTAATATACTCACCCCCCACCCCACCCGTTTTTAACTAACATATATAAAATTGAAGAGAGAAGTAAAAAAAGATCTTCCCATAATCGTTGAAATGAAATTAAAGAGAGAGAAAATAAATTCAATAGTAATTGTATGAAATTAATGAGAAACGTGTTTAAGGATAGAAATCATATTAATTAGATGATACATTTTTCTCCCTAAAAATTAGTGTCAAAATCTAAAAAGATAATTAGAAAAAACGTAATTGAAGAGAGAGAGAGAAAAAAAATTAGCATCAAATTCTAAAAAGATAATAAAAAAAAAACGTAATTGAAGAGAGAGAGAAAAAATTAGCATCAAAATCTAAAACAGATAATTTAAGAAAAACGTAATTGAAGAGAGAGAAAAATATTTTTTACCATAGTAATTGTATCAAGTAAAAAAGAGAAAAAAAAAATTTAAGTAAAAGAAATGTATGCAATTATAATTGTGTTGATAATCTAAATGGTAAAAGTAATAAATAATGAGTTCCATAAAATAAGCCACTACGGCACAAAAATAGGTATAAACACGTGTGAAGATATATATATTTAATAAGCTGTCATATGTATAATTAAAATGTTATTGTTATAAACAAAAAAAGTTTGAAACTGTTTAGGAGAGAGAATATTTGATAAATATTAATATCCTAATTATACTCCATATAAAAGGCACAAAATATTAATAGTATGAGAGAGAAAAATCTGTAAAACAAAATTAAATTAAATACAAAAATTAAATGTTTGTTATGTATGTAATTTAAAAACTTAGTTTGTAATTAAATATAAATATATTGATATTTTGTTAATAAAAGTCTTAAGGAGTATATTTTTGTAATTTTCACTATAATTAATGTGATGAATTAAATCCAGCTTTAGTAACCAAAGTCCAGCCATACACCTTTTTTTTATCCTATGAATAGCACCTACGATCGTTACGTGCATGAATATAGTGTGTTTCACTATAAAAATATTATATAACGTATGAATATAATATATTTTATATTTTATATTATATGTGCGAAGAATACAATTGTTATTGCGTTTTATAAATACATAAACTATCACTATATTTCATAATTAGAGGCAAAACTATAATTATAAACAAAAATTTCTCTTATTAAAAATCAGCTTGAACCTATTACTATATATTGAGATTTTTTTGTAAAATAGAATCCAATCCCCATATGATTTTTTCTTTAAAATAATAAACATTTGTCGTTTTGCTCAACCAAGTGTATACTAATTTTCTGTTAGTTGATTAATTCCACTAACTAGATTGTATAATATTTTAAATAGCTCTGTTAGTTAATTTTTTTACTTATTTATTCCATTGTCTGTAGTAGATTATTAAAAATACTATTCAATTATAAAGTGTTAATTATTCGACTGACACTAATGTACTACTTGAAGTATTTTTCTCCTCAATCAAGAAAATTAAATGTGTGAAAGGTTTAAGGATTTAAGCAATATATTGTGACTATTTAGAAAGATATTTTTACTCTATCATTATAGTTTAACTTATTATGGCATATTTATTATAGTATCATTTAAATTACAGTACTAATTAATAATATCATAGAAATTTACTTTTAGTTACCTTACAAGTGAAATGAGTATGAAATATTATTTAGATCGTCAGTATATATAACTCAAAAGATAATTGCTATACACAACAATCCAAAATGGCCCATTTAAAGAAATATTTATAATTTTTACAAATTGATTAGTATAATAGTTGTGTACGGAATTTGTGTATATTCAATGTATATATAAAATTGTACACACTGATTATATTTAAAATTATTATACATTTGATATATACTAGTTATACGTTGAGTAAATATTTTTAGCGGCTTGATTAGAATTGTTAACTCTCCAAACTTAAACTAGGGTAATGGTAATGATAATTAGGGTGCAATAAAACCAACTGATAAAATCATAACTCGTCCAACTCGTTTATGTTTAAAAGTGGATTAATGACACAATTATTTTATTAACTTGCCCCATTTTGATTTACTTAATTTAGCTTATTTTTAAATTGCGCTGTTATGCAATACAAATTATCCATGCGAAATTTTGTGTAAATATTTTTTTAAAATGATATTTTAAAAAAATTTGATTTGTTATATATAGTCATTATATAAGGCAGGCGAGGGAAGGGGAGGGGTTATTACTCGAACAAATTTTTGGAAAAAAAAACTTAAAACTTAGTAAGAATTTGACAAATTCGATTATGACCTAATTTTAATCGATTTCAGCCTAAATAACTTTTGAACTGATCATTACTTAACTCAGTTCATTTTAACATGTTAAAATACAGAATAACTCACATATTTGACATCCATTAATAATGATGATAGGTAATAATATAGGCTAAGACTTGAGAGTCCTATCATCAAAATTATCAAATATAGCTAGGGGAAGTACTTGAAATAATGAAAGCAAAATAATAAAGGCATCATATACGGCTTAATTTATGCATAGTGAAAAGCTAGTGAAATTGATATATAACGAATTGAATTAATTAGTTGAAATAAAATTAAATGGGAAAACATATAGGAAGTACTTATAATAAGCCTATAATATGGTACAACAATTAGCTTTATGTATTATCTCATAGAATTTATATCTTTCCAAAGTCTCTTTAATGGGAAAATGTCACTATCATATAATGAATGTGGTCGTTTTTTATGACCTTATAATATTTCACTCTTTATTATTATGTGTATTTTCATTATTTGAATTTAATTTAGTTAGGCAAAATTCACGGATTTCTTGTTTCTCTATGGCCTCCTCTTTTATTGTCTATTATTAAAATAGAAGAAATAAAGGCATCAAAGAAAATGGTGGCATGGTGTTGTACATATTTTGAAAATTCCCTTATACTTTTGTCATGCATTTACTTTTTTGATTATTCGATTATCACTTATTCACACATTTCGTGAGGGGAAATAAGTCTAGGTTCATGCCCCTACATATGTGATTTAATATATAAGAAAGTTGACATGTCCTTAAAAAAATAACTTATGTTATATTCTCGGAATGTATCCGTTTAATTACAGAATTATTAGCTTTGCTCCATGGATTTGAACCTAGCAAAGAGAAATAAAATATAACAGTTGATGATGTAAATCGACTCTCATATAGAAAATAACTTTATCTACTCACATATTTACACTGATTGTAGGTCAGTACTCCTGCAGACGGAGGAGACATCCCTGCAATACATACGAAGGGAGGCAAACTCAATGGCAAATTTATTAGCAAAATACGAAATGACAAAAAGAGATCCAAATATGGTTATAAATCAACTCTATGTTTTTGAAGCATCTCCTTCTTTTGTATTAAAAGCTCTCGAAAGAGATGTTGCTGGAACTACACCGCTTATATCAATTCCTTTTTGTATTGGATAAACCTTATTACTAAATAAAGTCCTTCCGTTCCTAAGCATTAACAAAAAAAAAAGTTCAATTGTTTATTGTATTGAATTTCTTTTTTTTTCGATTATTACTTATTCACACATTTTAATTTCGTGCAGGGAAATAATTCTAAATCCATACCCCCACACATGTGATTTAATATATAAGAAAGTTGACACGTCCTAAAAATAACTTACGTTATACTCTTAGAATGCATCAATTTAATCGTCTATCATATTTATTAGATTGTACTAGCTTGTTTAGGATTAGATATTTTGATTTATGATTATAATAATTTGAATTAAGGAGGAGGAGGAATTGAAGGTGACATTTGCCTAACTTAATATTTTGGGTGGAGGATATTATTTATATTCGATTCTCACAAAGATAAATAAGAATATAATTACTCAAAGGAAATAAGTGTATGTACGTCTCTTCCTTTGACCCTTGCTCTTGGCTTTTCATGTTAGTAAAGTAATTCAATTTTTCTCTTTTATAGCAAAAAAAAAAAAAAAATCAATCCAGTGGATAAATTTCAACATTATATATATATGTATGTATTTTTGTTGCTTACGTTTTTGGACAACCCAGTAATAAAGACTTGTGGATGTGTTTAGTACGAAAATCTTTTCTAGAAAATATTTTTTAATTTTTCTTTGTTTGGTTGATCAAATGTTGTGGAAACTGGAAAGTAAGTTACTTAAAAATAAGGAAAACGATTTTTCTAATGGTGACAGGAAAAATAATTGTTTTAAGTGACATTTCAAGTTCATTGTTTCTTTCCGACGCATCTCTTGACTATCTAACTCCGCCACGTACTCCAATCGTAACCCCCACTCCTCAACCTAAAATACTTTTAGGATGATATAAATAAAAAACACTTATTTTTCAAAAAAAATATTTTCCATTGTCGAAAACTAATTTACGATGATATAAATAAGAAACACACTTATTTTTCAAAAAAAATATTTTCCATTGTCGAAAACTAATATTGGCAAGGTGTAATATAATGTACCAACGGAAAATACTGGCTTGTAGGCCAAAATCGTATAAACTTAATTATTAGAATTAAATGATATTATAAGATGATGAAAAACATTAAGTAGCCATACTTAGCTTACATACATGAAACAACTTGACATGAAAAATAAACCCAATTTCAGCAGCCTTAATTAGAAAGTATTCCCACAAGCCAAAAAAAAATTGAGAAATTTTTAGAATTTGACTAATGTTTGAATATTTACCATTCATAGAAAAAGAAAAAAAGTGAGCGAGATTAGAAAAGAGAGGAGAGAGGCAAGTAAAAATTGGGAAAGAGAGAGAATAGATGCTGGATAAAGATTATATTCAACGAATACATATTGCATCAATTAATACAGTCGGATATGTACATGTTGATATATGTTGCATTTAATACATACATGTTGTATCACTTGTATTCATTTTTGATACATATATACAGGTTGATGCAGGTTGAATTTGATACATACAAGCTGATATATATGTCTCACTTGTATTGATTCGTTCTTGTATTGCTTGTGTTTTCATACGCGAAACAAAAATAAATAATATATACAGATTGTATCTAATACATGCAAGCTGATACAAATTTGTATCCCGTCATGTATTCATTCCCTCTTGTATTGTTTGTATTCATTGACATTTGACAATATAAAAATAAAAATTGATACTGATTGAAATAATATAATTGTATCATTTATCTTCATTTGCTCTTGTATCGTTTATATTCATTCACGATACAAAAACATCAACATAGGTTATTAGAGTAATACAATTGATACAGTTACAAATATCTTTTTTATTTTGCATTCATTTATGGTATTTGACATAATATAATGATACAATGGAATGAATTTTATGTCTCTGCAATGAAGTATCATCTAGTGAAATACATAATATGGAGGGGGGGGGGGAGGGGGGGAGGGGGGAGCAAGGAAGGGAGAAAAAGGAGAGAGGTGAGTGAGATTGAGAGACGTTAGAAAAAGTGATATATAATTATAAAATGTATAATTATTAAATATATAGTACATATTTATTATACCATGAAAATTCCAAAAAAAAAAAAAAAAAACTTATATGTCAAATTACATTATACTATAAAAATTTTGTGCACTGTGGTGTATACATAATTAACTATAAAAGCTAGCCATTTTTTCGTTCTTTCACGAGTGAAACTCTAAAATACTATCATCAAATTTTACATAATTTTTTAAGAACATGAAAATAAAAAAGTACACAGTAGCCGTTATTTCTATGGTATGTTTAATTTAGTCATTAAGGCCAAAGGGTCAAACATATGGTATAAAAAAATCGAAATTTTAAATATCTGATATCCCAAATCAGAAATACAATCCAAAAAATTTTAGGTATGTTTTAGGGTCAGTTCAGAAAAAGTATTTTTCAATTTTCTCATATTTAATTGGTCAATTTTTTTGAAAAATATTTTTTTTGTAAAATAAAGTTCATTAAAGACGTCTTTAGTAAAATGACTTCTCTGTAGGAAAAATAAGTATCACAAGTGTTGTTCCATCTTAATTGTGTCGTCTCACTCTCCGACATACCTCATCTTCATCCCCACTCACCCCATCCCCCATAATATTTATCTAAATTATGTACTTTATTAAAGATAATATTTTTTATTGTTATATCGAATAGGCTCTTTGTCAACATTTTAAGCTCCAAAAAATTTAATTAGCCAATTTCTTAGACCAAGTCAATTGAATTGTGTTAAAATAGAGAAGAGGTGTAAATACTAGTACTACTTAATTAAGTACAATTGAACTTGTGATTTTGATGCATTTCAAAGCTTTCTAATTTTAGATATCTGTCCAATCAGTTTTAACTAAAAATAGTATATATCAAGATAGTTCCATCTCAAGTGTGGTCCATTTAATTTTTTGTTGAAAACGCATCATATAAAAATGTATTTCCTCACTCTTCCTTTACCAAATTTGACTTTTAATCTAATGTTTTTTTTATGTTTTCTTTTTACTAAGGAGTTATCTTCTATTTTTTATTATTTTGAAATTTTTTTTATCTAAAAGGTAATTAGTATAGAAAATGTTAATATTGGACTTGGTCTTAATGGAAAACAACTTATATTTTGGTGTATTAGTGGGACCATTTGACAGATAAAATCCCAAATAATTATGCATTAGATGCTATGTAAACAACATACATGTCACATGGGGTAGTCCCCTTTTCTTTTCTTTTTTTCACTCCAAAACAAGAAATAACACCACTAAGACCAAAAGCCAAAAACAATCTAAAAGGGAAATGAAAGAAGAATCAAATAAAAATTAAAGTAATCGAAAAGGGAAAATAAAACATAAAAAGATGAAAAAAATAATATAAAAGAGTTCATTTTTATTTTATTTTTCATCCGACGTCTAGCACTTATTTTAAAGGTCAATTATAATTCAAATTCACGCTTAAAAGTTTCACTTTAGCGATAAAGTGATTCCTAATCATGCATATAAAATGTGAGCTTGCATGAGAATCGTTTTAACTGCCCTAATTAGAACAAAATATTTCTGAGATATTTCAGAACGTGCTTCTATTTATTGACAATATCTTTCGTTTTATTCAAGCAGGTAGAATGTTTTCCAATGTAAATTATCAATCGATACTATTTTAAAAAAATTCAAATCTAAAACATCTAATTAAAAATACATGTGATACATTTACCCCACCACAACTTCTTTTTGTGTGTGTGGCATATATATAAACGAGTTGTTTCTTAGTTGTACTACAAATACGACACATCTCACCAACAACTTTATTTTCTAAAGTATTTATTCCATTTTTTTTATATTTTTTTTATTTGCAACAATATGAATCAGAATGATGGACTTTTGCGGCTTAGTGGCCCTTCTTTTTCCTCATTCTATATTCTTCCAATTCTTTTATGCTTCCTAGGAGGTTTAGAAATGGAAAGGAAGTAAAAGGAAACAAATTTAATAAATTAGCTCTTTGAAATAAGATCCGGGATCGATTTTTCTAGTCAACGTCTTTTCAGTTGAGTTCATCATATCGAGCTTGTCTAACTAATGTGATTTATATTATAGTGTGGTTTGTAAATTATTACATAGGAATATTAGATTTATCTAATACACACCTAAAAGATTGCGATTACAGATTTTTTGGTTCCAAAAATAAAATAAGAAAATGGAAAAACCTAGAAGCAAATAAAGTAAAGGAAGAAAGTGAATTTTCATTCTTTTGTTATGTATATTATTTTCTTGTTTCATATGCTTATTCTTTTACTTTTCCGTCATTTCTTTTCAAGAGAACTATAGAATTTGTCCTATTTACTTGTTATTATAGTTTATAAGCCTTTAAGTTTTACACTTTTAAAGAATACATTAGTAATAAGAATTATTGATTAAATTGCCTTTATATATTTGTGGACTTCTCTCACTCTCTTTTACTCCTTTCTAAAATAATTGATTACAATACTAAAAGTGTTGCTTGTTTTTTTTTAGAACAATAAACAATTTAAAATAACTATTTTTAGCAAAATAATTATGTTTTGAGAGAATATATTTATTCTAATAAAATTTCTACTCGAGAGAGACCAAGGAAGTAAAAAAAATTTTACTCCATTTATTCAATTATAGTTGTCCACTATACTATTTTGAGATGTCCAACAATACTTGTCCATTTTATGAAATCAGTGGACAACTTTACACTTAATTATAGCCATTTCTCTATTACATTTTTCAATATATTGTATTTATTATATTCAAAGGGTGATATAGTAAAATTACCCTTCTATTTATAGTGTATTAAAAAGTGTGCAAAGTCAATAATGGACAAGTATTGTTGGACAAAGGGAGTAGCAAGTACTTTGTCCAACATAACGTTCATATAGATCATTATTGATCAGAAATTTCAGTCGCGGTTCTATAAAGATATTGTTGTTCATCTTGTATTCCTAAGATACTTAGAACGAAACTTTGAAGAACTTGGTAAGAAACAACAAAGTTTAAAGAGTATTTTCAAACTAGAAAATTAAAACTAGTAGAGAAAATAGAATCAGAAACATATTAGAAACAATATAAAAATATTTTTCTTTAATTGTTGTTCATCTTGTATTCCTAAGATACTTAAAACAAAAGCTTTGAAGAACTTGATAAGAAACAACAAAGTTTAAATAGCATTTTCAAAACTAGTAGAGAAAAAAGGATCAGAAACAGAGTTAGAAACAATATACAAAATAGTTTTCTTAAAAAAAATAAAATCGAGCCCACTGAATGCACAGTGTCCCCTTAAGGAAATTATTCCCCTCAAGCACCCGAGGTTAATGGAATATATCCTCCCAGGATAGAACGATCTTACTCACCGGTGTATCGGTACCTAAAACCATGGTGTCAGTGAACCACTCAACGACAGTAAAGTACACTTAGAATACTAGATTTAGTAGTAGTAGAAGAAGTCCAGAAAAATTTGTTTTAACTAAAATGAGAGGAAATTCCTCAATTTATAGAAAACAAATGGCAGTGTGAAAATGTTCTTATTGTGTCTTATCGAAAAGGTCACAAACTATTGGAAAAGTCACAATCTTTCGG
Organism: Solanum verrucosum; assembly: GCF_900185275.1. NCBI lineage: Eukaryota > Viridiplantae > Streptophyta > Magnoliopsida > Solanales > Solanaceae > Solanum > Solanum verrucosum. Next base: position 1,554,818 of record NW_026020217.1, read on the forward strand.
AAAGGTTACAACCTGTCATAAAAGTCACAACTTTTCATAAAAGTCACAACTCTTCAGAAAAGTCGCAACTCTTCAGAAAAGTCGCAACTCTTCATTTTTCATTCACACATTTTAAAACCAAACAATCCCCCGCATGAATGGGGAATGACTCCAAGACAAAGAAACGGACAAGTATGTGTACTTTACAAGCAAATATTAATTGCATTTGGATAAGTAGGTTTCCCCTTGGACTTTCCGTAATGAACATATGTCGGATATACTCGGTCAATCGGTAGATGTGATATCTTTGAACCGTCGAGCTTTGGTGTATACCTAGACAACCATATGTCACACAATTAACCCTTTACCATTTATGGTTCTTACGGTTGTGTTCGTTTCAGCCATGAACACCTCTTGGTTTCATGAGTGTATAGAGAATAGGCTTTTGACAATAATTCTCTTTGAAACGACTTACACTTCACACTCACATAGGTGATTTCTAACCGTGTCATCGCGTAGATACACTATTTGGTCAAGTCTGTCAAACTTAGCAAATCATTAAAAACTTTAAGCTTTATCAACTCATTAACAAGCCTTAATGTTTTAACCTCGTTCCTGAACATTGTCTTCATCATGAGAATGGATTGAGTTGATTGACAATGTCGAACCGTCAGTCACAACTTTGTTTTTCTCCTTGAATCTAGCTCTTGGGATCTCCATTCTGCTAGATAGAGTTACCGCCATGATGACTTGTCCTAAGCCGTAAATTCATTCCCTTAGATGATCTTTCAACTTTCTCTCTAGTTAGGCCTTTTTGTAAGTGGATCCGACACATTATCCTTTGACTTTACATAGTCAATTGTGATAATTCCACTAGAGAGTAGTTGTTTTCTAACGGTATATGATGAGACTTTCTGTTATACATCATGCTCCATGCCCTACCTATTGCATCTTGACTTATCAAAGTGTATGCATACTGATGCCAAAGGTTTGGACCAAAAAAGAATATCAATCAAGAAATTTCGAAGTCTTTCAACTTATTCACCGGCCTTATCTAGAGCACCTAGCTCAGAGATCATTGTAAAGCTAGTGATACATGTCTTTTTTAAGATTTCCAAGAGACTACTCCTCCACCAAAGTAAATACATATCCTCTCGTGGATTTTACTTCATTTGATCCCGGTGATCCAATTTGCATCACTATATCATTTAAATACTGTTGGATATTGTTATAATGCAAGATATAGTTTTGAGTATGTTTTAAATACCCCAAAACTCTTTTCATTGCCATCCAATGAGTTTGATTGTGATTACTCGTGAACCGACTCAATTTACAATAGCACATACTATATATGATCACGTACACTTCTTGATATACATCATACTTCCCAATATTTTAGCATAATCCAATTGTGAGTCACTTTCGTCTTCACTCATTTGAAATGCAAAGCTCACATTTATTGGAGTCTTGACAATATTGAAATCCAAATATTTGAACTAGTCAAGTACATTTTCGATGCAATGAGACCATGACAATGCTAAACATTATGGAGTTCTAAGGATTCTTATACCTAAGATCGCATCAGCAACTCTAAGATCTTTCATATCAAACTTGCTTTCTAGCATATGTTTAGTAGCATTTATGTCATTAGTGTCTCTACTGATGATCAACATGTCATTAATATACAAACAAACAATGACCGTGTGATTTTAATGTAAACACATTTATCACTTCCATCATTCTTATATATGTCATTGTTTGGGTGTTTGTTTTAGTCCATAAAGTGACTTAACAAGTTCTCACACTTTCTTTTCTTTATCAGGAACCACAAAACCCTTGGGTTGTTCCATGTATATTTCTTCCTCTGATTCTCCATTTAAGAAAGTTGTTTTCACATTCATTTGATAAATTTGGAGGTCACATACTGCAACTAATAATATTAACATCCGAATGGATGTAATTCTAGTTACTGACGAGTATATATCGACAAGATAAATACCTTATTTTTGTCTAAAGCCTTTGACAAAAAGTCTTGCTCTATATTGGTCAACGTTCCATCACTTTCATTTTCCTTCTGAAGATTCACTTTGAACCCAAAGGTTTATTTTCTGGAAGAAGATCAATTAATATAACTTCCAATATGGTTGCTTAAGATTGCATCAATCTCACTATTGACACCATCTTTCCAGAAGGATGAGTCTACAGAAGACACAAGAAATATTACAAAATCATATTCGAATGAAGTATATGTTCTTTGACATTTACTACGCCTTTGAACCTCTTTATTAAGTACATTTTTTTTATTTCCAAGGTCTTTTAGACCCTTCACTAGACTACTCAAGTCTAATTTTACTGTCCACAATCATAGGTCCTATTTTAATCCTTTTAGGAATATGAACTTGGACTTTGGCTAGACACCCCCACACTTTGAAGTATTTCAAGTTGGATTTCCTTCCTTTCCATTTCTCATATGGAATAGATTGTGTCCTGAACAAACAAAATTGCTTTCTTTCTGAAAAGACAAAATGTTTTGTTGTTTCCTTTTGTAGTAAGGATAGTTCCTCCACACAAGTCTTGTGGTAAAACTGAACTTATAAGTAATGCAGCCATCATTTTCTTCAAAGTTCGATTATTTTTTTCCATTCTGCAATTCCATTAAATTTAGGTGAATAGGACAGTAGTTTGATGGATAAATCCATTTTCCAATTATATTTCTGTAAACGGAGATTTATATTCTCTATACCTATCACTTCTTATCTTTTTTCCAACTGATTTTCAACTTAAATATTATATTGTCTAGACATTTCTATTGCTTCATCCTTACCATTCAATAGACATAGTCGTTTCTAATGCATTTGTCAATGAAAGTTATAAGATATTTTTTCCCACCACGAGATGGTCGGTGTTGACTTCATATCACAAATGTCAATGTAAATCAACTCTAAGGGATTATAGTTCCTTTCAACAGATTTATAAGAATGCTCAGCATACTTAGATTCCACACAAACTTGACATTTTTATTTATTGCACTCAAAGTTAGACAAAACTTCTAAGTTGATCAGTTTTCCTTACAAGGTTTTGTAGTTGACATGCCCCAAGTGTTCATGTCACAAACAGTTTGACTCAAGCAATTAGGAACAAATAAAAATATTGAGTTTGAAAAGACCTCCGCGAGGTAGCTTTTTCTCCCAAATATTTTGTTCCTATTTCTTACAATTTTGTGTGATACAGACATTGTTTAGAGTCATCACCTTGTCAAATGTCCTTTTCGGAAGGACCTTTCCATAACTTTCAATTTGATTGTTATAGAACTACCCATGAACAAAGTTTCATCGAGTCCAATAAAGACAATATAGTCCAAATGCTTCTTTTACAAAACATGACAAATGACTATTCACCAATATTCATGTCTATACAAATAGTTATATTTAATAGACATATCTTTTCATGAAAAGTCACAACATTTTAAGTGACACTTTGTCATAAAAGAACTCAATCATTTTGAAAAAGTATACATATAATTTGGTAGTTTCATACTAGTCATACCATATACTAGTAAAAGTGAAACTCAACGACCACAATATCAAGAATTTTGTGGGTCTAACATAATACAAAAGTATCATTGAATTTCATATCTTGTGCTCCAAATTTAAATTACACTAAGTCTAATTTTATCTTTGTCATAAGTATAGAACCCCCCACATTTTAAATATGATCTCAAAAATATTTTTCAAGTATTTGAAAATAGTTTTTCTACATATTTTTTTCCTCATGCTATCAAAGTGTCATTGACAACTCTCTTTTGAAAATATTATTCTACAAGAGAATTATAGTGCTTCAATTCTTTTTGGCAATCTTTACACAATATCAAAGTTCATTCCACAAAGGCACAAAATCACTAACTCTAAGTTACTAGTATTTTTCCTCTATCACAAATAGACATACCACTTAGTATTTAGAATACTAACAATAAAGACAAAAAAATTGTACAATTTGTTTCTATATAACAGTGAAGTTTATAGAAAGTCAAAAGTACAACATTGACTTATTATGTGAAGTTTTCATATTCTTCAAACCAATAGCATAGTCTAATTTATCCAGAGTAGAAAACTACAAAAGTTTTTAGTCTAGAAAAATCATACACAATCAAATTTCACATGGAGTACAAAACAACAAAAGTTTTTTTTTAGTTTCCAAACAGAATTAAACATATTCTTAGATTATCACATAGATATGCTTTTCTTTTCGAATTGCCTTCCAACTATAACATTTTGACATACTATTTTATCAAACAAAAATGTGCATTTCTCATTCTGCAAACTAAAGAATTTTAAAGGCAACATTTTTTGCCAAGGAAAATTCATTATAAAATCATATGATTTGCAGATCTTTTTCCAAAGACATACATGATAAATATCAAAACAGTTAACTTTTAGAAACTATTTCTCTCCTTAGATAAATAATTAGAAGGTTACCTAGTGTAATCTTTAACCGAAATACCATCAATTCTTCTAGTACATTCTCATTCAACCTTGCTAAACAAAGCACCGAATTCTGGAGAAGTAATGCATTAATCTTCTACTTCCATGATTTGTTTCTCTCAATCAGTAGAATACAAGAAATACCAACAGTATAAGAATTTCCTTAAGAGTGTTGTTCATCTTGTACTCCTAAGATACTTAGAACAAAAACTTTGAAGAACTTGATAAGAAACAACAAAGTTTAAATAGCATTTTCAAAACTAGAAAATTAAAACTAGTAGAAAAAATAGGATCAGAAACAGAGTTAGAAACAATATACAAAATGTTTTTCTTTAAAAAAAAAAATTGAGCCCACTGAATGCATAGTGTCCCCTTAAGGAAATTATTCCCCTCAAGTACCCGAGGTTAATGGAATCTATCCTCCCAGGATAGAACGATCTTACTCACCGGTGTATCGGTACCTAAAACCATGGTGTCAGCGAACCACTCAACGGCAGTAAAGTACACTTAGAATACTAGATTTAGTAGTAGAAGAAGAAGTCCAGAAAAAATTATTTTAACTAAAATGAGAGGAAATTCCTCAATTTATAGAAAACAAAGGGTAGTGTGAAAATGTTTTTATTGTGCCTTACCGGAAAGGTCACAAACCTTTGGAAAAGTCACAATCTTTCGGAAAGGTTACAACCTTTCATAAAAGTCACAATTTTTCATAAAAGTCACAACTCTTCATAAAAGTCACAACTCTTCATTTTCCATTCACACCTTTTAAAAACCCAACATATATGACACATGAGTCTAACTCAACTTCAAAAGCTAGCTCATGAGGGGTGGATTGCTCAAGTCCATATAATTTCAATCGTGATTCTGTAAGGATATGACACATGGGTCTAACTCAACCCGAAAAGCTAGCGATTCTGTAAAGATATGACACATGGGTCTAACTCAACCCGAAAAGTTAGCTCATGAGGGGAGGATTGCTCAAGTCCATATAAGGAGACCACAAGTCCATTCCCCAACCAATGTGGAACTTTTACCCACTCTAACACCCCCTTCACGCCTAAGCCCAACTAGAGCGTGGACCGAGAGTCTAAACAGGGGTGGACCTGGCTCTGATACCATGTAAAGATATGACACCTGAGCTTAACTCAACCACAAAAGGTAGCTCATGAGCGGAGGATTGCTCAAGTCCATATAAGGAGACAACCAATCTATTCTCCAACCAATTTGGGACTTACCAGTCTAACAGGTTCCCTTCGATATATATATATATATATATATATATATATATATATATATATCAAGAATCCAGAGCAAATTAAACTGCCAAATTGATCACTTAAAATAATTTATAGGTTAAAGTTGGAGTTACGACCAAATTAAACGTTTAAGATCCCTCAGATTTTCAATGTATCTTACTATTTAATTCCATCGGATTTTCTATGTAACATTAATTGACTTCATATTAACCTTTTAATATAATCAAGATACTTCCTCAATTAATTAATGGTGTAATTCATTTAACCATATATTCGGTATTATTTCCATAAATGGGATTGGGTGAAGGTAAGATATAGCTTTCGATAAACCCTTGGTTCAAAAAAAACATTTTCGAAGTAGGGTGGCAAAAAATATGTCGGCAAATTAGCAAGATGAAAGGCAAATAAAATAATAAATATAGTAATACATATTGAAGAATAAGAGATTACACTCAACTATCTGCTAATTATTTTATTATAATCATCGACCTCCATATTTTTCTATCTAAGGTCATGTTCTTATTCAGCTAAAGTTAAATCATTCCTACGTGCTAACATTCTACTCTAATCCTCGGCCTTCATATCTATCTATGTAATCTCATGTTTTCAGTGAACTAAAGTTAAGTCATGTGTGTAGCGTTGCAAATGATCAGCTAAAGTTGAGTTGTTCCTATACCTACTACTCCCTCTGTCCACAATTGTTTGTCAGGGTAAGGTCATGCACATTCCTCAAGGAAAATTTAATACAAGGTGTAATTTGACTAATATAACCCTACAATACCAAGAATACCAAAAGTCCACATACTTTTCAATTGAACTACACTATCATTAAGGGCAAAATTGGAAAAAAGTGACTAATTATTTCTTGATTGTTTAAATTGACAATTAATCTTGGACATCTATTTTTAGTATACCTGCCAAACAATTGTGGACGGAGGGAGTAACATTTTACTTTGATCCTCGACTTTCATACTCTCTCTTTTTTTTATGTAGAATCATGTTTTCGATAAACTAAAGTTAAGCCATATGTGTAGCGTTGCAAATGAGGACAAAAGAAGTGTATATATGGTGGACAAACGAGAAAATATGAAAATATAACCCAAGTCAATGAGTACTACTTGTAATAGTAGTAGTAGTACTAGTATAAACTTTAGTATTAAAAAGTAAGCAAATAATTAAAAACTAATAGAGTATTAATTAGGGTATTTGAGCATGGCAAAGTGTGCTAATGGGTTTAATTATATTATAATCATAATTTTTGTGAGTTGCAATTAGTCCTTTCTCACCATCCAATAATGCTTCACATGACCACACGTCTTTATACAAGTGGTGAACACGTGGACATATATTATTGGATAAAAAATGCCTCGATTTATGAAGGTTTTGATTATTATAAGTGTTTAGTGCACGCCAGAATCTTTTTTTAAAAAAAACTAAATATATATATTAATAATTTTAATTTTTTTTCATTTCTTTTTTGTTTATGTGGATTTGGGATAGTGGAGTTGCTTGGTTTTGAAGTTTGTTTTTATTATTATTGTGTTGTACATATTTATATGTTGATGATTATAGTGTGCACGTGGCCTTGTTTCGTATTTTTATTTTACCAAACTTTTTTCACAAGAAATTGTATACTCATTTTTCATATTTTTAAATTTTAATATAAAATTAATTATTATTATTTTTATTTATCCTTAATAATATTGTTCGCTAAGATTACAAACACTTTAATTGAGTAAATACTTAATAAAGAGAGATTATATTTAAAATATATGTGTTGTATACTAAAAAAAAAATTAATATTTTCTCTAAAAGCCCAAAAAGAAAAATATGACTTACGACAGATAATTTAAGACGGAGATAACTAGATTACTTTGCCACACTCTTTTTTTGTATTACATATCCACCTCACCCCATTGGCTAAGTATGAGTCATAGTATCCCTTTTTGTTGTATGAATACACTACTTCTACTTGATTAATACAATGTGCTTCTTATGGATATAATAAAAAGATTCAATTTATCATTAAATGAAAAGAATAATTTCCTCCGTCCCATTTTATATGTCACATTTTTACTTTACACTTGCATTAAGAAATGTTGTAATTAACTTTACCCTTCTACCGTTATTTTTAATTTTTCTTTGGAACTCATGTTTTCAATCAATGAATATGAATTAATTTATTTTGATTGATTAATTTAACCAATGAACATGAATCATTTACTTAGCTTTTCTAAGTTGGTCAAATGTATATTTTCAAGGCTAATAACTCACAAGGGTAAAAAAGGAAAATATGGTAATTTATGCATTGATTTTATGAAATGACAAGTATTATGGATCAACTATTTATAGAAAGAGATGACATATAAAATGGGACGGAGGGAGTATGTAATTTACAGTTTTGGTGATTGAGATAATTAAAAGAATCACTATATTATGTAAAATATATTTTTTTTAAAGAGTTATCTCTCCAAATAGTAAAAGTATTATATAAAGTGAGATAGAAGAAATAGTTATTTATTTTGAATCAAATTTCTTGTTTTATATTAAAAATGAAAAATGAAAGATGATTAAATTATTTTTGATACAAAAATAGAAGACTATTCATTTTAAGAGATATGAATTTATCTGTCCAACATGTTTAACAAGTGCAAGAAAATTATAGTATTCAATTGTTCTACATTTTTATAATTATGATTAAAAAAATCATTAAATCTTAACATGCTTCAATCTACATAAGATTGTAAAATATCAGTGTTTTTTAATTTTTTATTTTCTATGAACTATGACAAAGATCACAACTTTAAAAAAATGTCTAGCTCCACTTCTAGAAACACTCATATTTGGACTTTGGGTGTCAAAGCAGCCTTTGTTATGAGGAAAATAAAAAAATAAAAAATTAGAAGATAATATGTATAGTCTCCTAAGATAAAGCACATCTAATTCCGGATTAGTATTGGATCAAAGGATTAGGTTAGTTAATCCCCATCATTTGGTATGCAAGATGAGAGGGAGATATCTCAAAATTAAGTTTGAAATTAAATTTATAATATGTTTTAGTGATGGTACATCTACATAGTGTAGCGATACTTTCAAAGAAACAAAAAATCACCTAACTAAGTAAAGATAACTACTATATACATAGTGTAGCGATACTTTCAAAATATTATGTAGATAGTTATACTAAACGTTTTATGACAAATCTTTCATCTATTTTCCCCTCTCTCTTGCCACTCTCCCACCTCTCTCTCCCTCTCTTCTTTCCTCTCACGTTTCTCTCTCTCTCTTTTCCTCTCTACAATTTAGTGGGTGAATTTTGTTCTTTTTCCTCTCTATTTCTTATATTAATAAGAAATCGCATTAGAGCTTTAGCTTAATTATTTTTATATGTACATGTGATGTTTGATCTTCAATATTTTACTGTGTGACTAGTTTTTTTGTTGAATTCACGTTGACATATCGAAAGTTTTCATTATGTTTTCTTGATTTGTTTTCCATTGTTTGAATCTTCTCTTCTTCGTACATTGATACAACCAATTGTATATTTATAGACAAAAATTGTATTTGTGTATAAAATTAAAAAATACACCTATTATCAAATTGTGTCTTCTTTGATTTAATTATACATATTAATACAATCAATTGCATCTATGTATCATAAAATTGTTTGTGTATCAGCAAAAAAATTATATTTGTGTGTAAAAAAAAATTGATACAACTATTATCAAACTATATTTGTGTATCCGAACAAGATACAATACAACTATAATCAGAAAAAATATTTATTTGTGTATTTATATTAGGGATGATACAATATTCAAAATTGCATTAATATATATTCTTTTTTGTATATCACAACAAACTGATATAGATTGTATATGTGTATTTATTTTAAGAATGATACAATGTGTGATTGTGTATCTATGTTTTAGTTTTAAAGCTAATATGTGTATATGCGTGTAAGATACGAGAGAGAGGCGAGGTGATCGAGATGTGCTAGGGTTTTGCCCTGATTTTCTTACCTTATTTGAAGTTTATTTTTTTCCTTAAAGAAAAGTCAAAGTATTATCATAAATGCTTGAACTTTTTCTGAAAGGAAAATATAATTTTCTTCCATATTTGGTTTATTCTTTCCTTAGAGAAAATGTTTGGAGATCTATAAATTGAAGATCCCTATTCTCATAGCATAACACAATAGAATCCACAATGTAGTTGTTTAGAAAGTTTTGTTTATGGAGAGATTTTTTCTCTACAGTTTTTATGCTTTTTATTAGTTTTTAATTATGTAGACCAATGGTCATATCAAATAATAATATTATATCCTTTAATATAGTATTATGTGTCGTCTAATTTATCAATCATATTATTTGCAATTGTAAGCTTCCGCATGACGCCCTAATCACCCTTCATAACCCAAAAAGTGGTATCAGAGCATATGGTTCAAAGATCTGATGGTTCAATGATCTAATGCTTGAATGAGGTTGAAGACAGGTTCAAGTGGTTACAAATCAATTTGCAACTAATTTGATGATAAAAAAGATTTTTGTCCAGCTACATGTGGAGAAAAGATTAAAACCATATTTTCAACATTCCTGTTGCTGCATCTTTGAAAATAAAAATAAAATATTTTTAAACCATTTTTAACCCATATATTTTAAACTTTATTTTTAACCATGGCAAGCAGTAGTGATGGAGACTATGTGAAGAACGAAGATATCATGCATGTGAAGAAGACGGATCAAGTTTTGTCAAGAAAATACAGCCAAAAGGGGAGATTTGTTAGGGTTTTGCCCTGATTTTCTTACCTTATTTGAAATTTATTTTTTCCTTAAAGAAAAGTCAAAGTATTATCATAAATGCTTGAACTTTTTCTGAAAGGAAAATATAATTTTCTTCCATATTTGGTTTATTCTTTCCTTAGAGAAAATGTTTGGAGATCTATAAATTGAAGATCCCTATTCTCATAGCATAACACAATAGAATCCACAATGTAGTTGTTTAGAGAGTTTTGTTTATGGAGAGATTTTTTCTCTACAGTTTTTATGCTTTTTATTAGTTTTTAATTATGTAGACCAATGGTCATATCAAATAATAATATTATATCCTTTAGTATAGTATTATGTGTCGTCTAATTTATCAATCATATTATTTGCAATTGTAAGCTTCCGCATGACACCCTAATCACCCTTCATAACCCAACAAGATGTAGGAGAGAACAAAAAGATCATGTATATATGTATATGTGATCTGTGCATCTCAATTCCAATCGAGATACAATATGCAACCTGCTCGCCTCTCCCTCTATCTCTCTTGATTTCCCTCGCTTCTCTCCTCTCTAAAATCATGTATATGTGTATTTGTGATCTGCTGCTTGTTTGAATATTATAACTAGCTTAATTAGTATGAACAAAATCGAAAAAACAATAAATATAAAATTGAATTGAGATAATAAGATAGACAAATACAACAAATTAGTGATTCAGTGTAGCTGGTTGATTATAAAACCGAATAAGTTTGATATTATTGATGTTAACCAAATCAATGGTAACCAAGCTTAAGATTTTATTGACATTCTTTTTTGTACTAAACTTATTTTCTTTACCTTCATTAATCAAAGAATGTATAAAATAACCTCTTTTTTTTATATAGTATAGATATAATAAAGTCGTGTTAAGAATGACTTATAATTATGGGAATTCGTTTTCTTATTAAATATTGTATCCACAAAACAAAGAAGTTTACATGTATACTTAAGCCCCTTTAATTATTTTCATAGATAATTGTTGACTTCATGGTTGATTTTGTTGACAAGTGGCTATACTAAGTCAATGAAATGAATGCTTTGATTAAAGTTTATATAGTGGTGAGTATTAATTAAATATTATTTCATAGTGCTTCTTCAGAGAGAAAAAAAAAACTATATAGTTTATATATTTTTTAACTATGAATTAGAAAAAAGATAATTACTAATTAATTAAAGTAAAAAGGTAGCAAAAGCCGGCACCGGCGGACATTCTCACACCTGTAAACCCTAATTAATATTTTTTTCCTTTTGTTAATTACGGGAAAAAGTAATTAATGGAAGTAATTATCCATAAAGGTTACAAAGGTGGGACCCACTAAAAAACGAGATAAATCAAACTATATAATAAGATGGACGGTTTGGTGGTAATATATTATGGTGGGTTCCTTCGATTTACTTTTAGTTGTTCACGATATTATAAGTAAATTAATGTAAAAGTTAATATATAATTATAGTTTTGATATGACTTTACCTTATTATTAATTATTATAGGTACTTTTCAATTTTTTTAAAAAAAATATTGAATTTATTAAATTCAAATAATAATATAATAAATTATTTGATAAATAAAAATGGAAGGAGGAAGTATTGTAGATTAGAGGTTGGCACATACTTACTAGAATTATTCACTTTTCTTTTGTTAAAAAATTAATGTTTGATCATTAAAAAGTTTCAATAGTAATATTTAAGGTTACATTTAAATTTTCAAAATACCTCAAAATCTATTTTCACTTTTTAAGTTGGTAAGTGTATTATGACATTTGAATTAGTGAAGAAATTTCTTTGTACTTTAAAAAATAGAGAATCTAATTTATGATATTATGTGATTATTCATTATGAGATATTATTATTTTAGAATCAGCTTGATTGCATGTTTCAGATAAATTAATCAAGTTGAACAAATAAGTTTATTAATTTTAGAAGTTAGAGAATATAATCATTTTTTTAAAATTTTATTTAAATAATTAAATATTTTCTACAAATGTATAGCAAAATATAACTTAAACTTAATATATATATATATATAATTTCTATGACAAAACGCATACTTATATATTATTTTACTACAAATGATGAATGAGAATTGAACACGTTATCTACTCTCGTTAAAGTGAATATATCTATCAATCACTTTAAAGGTCAAATTAACGAATTTTGTGATTGTTATTAACCTATAACTTCAAATGTAAAATCATAAAGAGTGTTCTTCCTTGTTTTTGAGCCGATAATCTATTAAAAATGTTTTTTCAAGATACACGTGAGATCTATATATACCTTTTTTTTCTCTTTAAATTTCAGTTATGAAATTATACTTAATTTAAGTATATTGAATAATCAAAGTAAACAAGTCTTATTTATTACTATATATTATTTTAATTAGGTAAGATATTTTATTTAAAATTTGTATCGTCTATAAATATTTTATTACCTAATTAAAAGGATAAGGTGAAAAGGTTAAAGAAGGTTAGGGTATTTTTCTTTTAATAAAATATAAATTAGTATATAATTAATAGAGAGATTAGTATATAGAGCAACCCACGTGCGCCGACACGTGGCACTGGGACCGAGGGCGAGTCTTTTTACTAAATTGAAAGCGGATTCAAAAATCCAGGCGCTTTGGCACGTGTGAACACTGACGAAATGGGAACTTTGTCGTTCTATCACATGCGGCGCACGTGCGAATTAAAAAAAAAACACTTTTTATTTTATTTTATTTTTAAAAAACAATAATAAAAACTTTTATTTACACACGAACGGAACAAATTAGTATACTTCCTAAATAAGGACGCCTTACACAAATTAGAATAAGGTATAATATGAGAATTATAAATAAATTTATAATATGGAACATATGTTTATTTATTACTAGTAAAATAATATTGAGGCTACTTCACCTAGTAGCACAATGCTTATATCGCCCCACCATAATTACATTTTTACGATTTAGATCATTTTCTTTTCGCTTGTCATTATTATTATGAAAATGTTTTTATTATTTCTTGTTGATTATTAAGATCTTTTAGATTGTCAGATTATATCTTGTTTGCTCATGAATTTAGTGATAATCGAAAATTTTACTCTATTTAAATTGACTCTGAATCTACATATTTATTTTCAATAATGAAAATTGTATTTAGAGGTATACACTTTTAAAGTTATAATTTGAAATAAACTTAAACGCCAATTATTAGAAGTATTTATCGAACATAAAAATTCTAGGAAAGTTCGGGTTGAACATAAAAAAAAAAAAATCTATGGTAATTTGGCTTGAACATAAAAAAAAAATATCTAGGGTAATTTGGCTTGAACATAAGAAACTCAAAGATAATGCAACTTGAACGGAATAAAAATTTATAGCTAATCTTATTTAGTAATGAATTAATAGTACATTATCAAATATTATTAAACGTAAATTACTTAGGGGTTGTTTGGTAGAGTATATAAGAATAGTGCCAAATAGAGTGTATTAGTAATGCTTGTATTAGCAATGCATGTATTAGTTATGCTTGCATTAATACACATAGATTATTTTATGCATCGTTTGGTTTGATGCATAAATAAATAGTATGCATTGCATAAACAATTTAATTTACCAAGCTACGCTCCACTATTTGTCACGACCCAGACCGTCGTGATTGACACCCACACTAACTCTCCAGTGGGAGAACCACTACTACAACCCAAACCAAGCAACTAAAACAAAACTAAGATCTAACAACTAACAATGTGGAAGAATTAACCTAGAACCTGAAAGTTAATGTACCAAACCATCTAACAATGAACCAAGTCTAAACAAGAAGGGATGCAACTCCATTCTAATGAACCAATCAACTAACTAGAACAAATGTCTAACTCCAAATATGGTGGACATAGACAAAAGAGAATTTCATGGCAGCCCGGAAGAATTGGCTCACCCTTGAATTTGAAGTGACGATCACTGATCTCCTAAGTGAGGTCTGTCAGTAGCCGCTTGAAGATTGCCCTGTACTCAACAAAATAAGAGCAAGTGTAGTATCAGTACACAATCACAGTGTAAAGTAGGATCACACGACTATCCCACTAAGTGCAACATAAGCAAGTCAAGACAACATTATAATCACATTCATATATATCAACATATACAACATTATCAACATTTACGAACACGAACAACTTCACATTTTATATAAAATCATTGGTCCTCTCATGGAACCCAAACCCAAACAGTTAGCATACCGAAAACGTGGTATTCGATCCCATAATTATGTCGGAACATGGCAACCGATCTCATAGTTATTCCAGAATGTGGTAACCGATCCAAGTTAGTTATGCCGGAACGTGGTAACCGATCCATTCAACACACCACAATCACAATCACAATCACAATCATAAGTATATCATCAAGATCATACATTTAAGTCATTATTTCATGGCAATCATCATTCATCTATCTCATTTACAACAAATGTGATCAACATTGCAACATTCATACATATACAAGTATCATAATGAAGCAAGAACAAACATACATCACACAATCATAGAATCACAACCATCACCTACCTTGAAACAAGCTTGAAACCCTAAAAAACTTGATCCTTCCCTTTTCGGATTCGTTCTGCTTGTTCTTGGTCTACAAACAATCAATATAATACGGGAATCAATAAACAATTACTAATGAACCGAATTACTAACAATTCTATGAACCCTAGATCAAACCCATGATCCCAATTATCCAAATTAGGGTTGTTTCCACCATAGAATCTATAACAAAACCTTCCCCTATCAATATTCACCCATTCTATTACGTTCTACGGATCGAAAAAACAGATTTGAGGAGTGAAAAGCTTACATTTAGCCTCAAGAATGGTGAAACACGAGTAGGAGTCACCTGGGGTTTGTTCCTTAGCTCTAAAAGTCGAAAAGTGCATAATGAGGCCATTTAGGGGTTTATTAACGACTTTAATTCGCGTCGAGCCCGCCACAACGGTTGTCACCCCGCTGTAGTGGCCCCGCCAAAGCGGCAAAAAACGGTGCCAATGTGGGTTACGCGAGACAGAGAGCTAATTCAAGAATTCCAAAATTTCCATTTCACAACACACCTCTAACCAACAACGCTCAGAAAATGCCCTTTGCGCTAAGATCGATTTTGGGAGTTCTACTCACCCGAATTCAATTTCGCAAAGTCGTACGGATTCCTTAACGAGTTATCTAACTACTCATGTAATCAAATCATAATTGTTTCACCCGATTGTTACCAGATTTCCCTACACCTTAAAGACTCTGATTTCATCCAAATCTGAATTAGGTTGGGAAAATCCAAATACTACGAAAAAGTTTTCCGGCCCCAAATTTTTCCTCGTTGGCTTTTCTATAACGACGGGAACAAGTCGTTACACTATTATGGTGGAAAAAGATGTAAAAAAGGTTTTGAGGGGCAATTGGGTCTTTAATGCGTAGAAATCCATGGTATTAGTAATACACACCTTAATACAATATAAAGTGTATAACTAATTGGAAAAGAGTACCAAACAAGATACTAGAAATACACAAGGCTAATACATGCATTATTTTTTGTGATAAACTCTAGCAGATGACCCCTTAGACATATATATATCAAAAACATTTTTTATACATCCTGCTAATAAAATTACAGTCATTATGTTATTGTCATCGTTATCATATATGTTGAGTAGAGATGATGTAAGATAATTTAAAATATTTGAATTAAGAAAGACATCAAATGGTACACGATCACTTAAGAAATAGACGGTGACACGGCATTGTGTTTAGCTAAGCTTAAGCCACTTAATTGTCATTTTCTCAACCTCCCTCCTTCTAACTCCTTTAAATTGTCTTTACCTTTTATCGGTTTGTTTTTATTAGCTATTAAGTCAACTAAAAGTACAAATTTTTACATCATAATACAACTAATTTTATCTTACGTTACATAAAAATAGAAAATCACCGCTTCATTGGGACTCAATTTCAAGTTTTGGGAAATTTTTTGTTTTGAGACAGTTGTTAAGTAAATGGTCGGTTTTGAAAATATTAGATTTTTCTGTGAAATGATAAGGATTTAAAATTTTGAAGAGGTGGAAGCGGTGGTTTAATATTTTGTCATTGTTAAAGGTTTTAATATTTACGTAAAAAAATTTGAAGTAGGAATAAATTTTGGATAACATCATTCAAAAATTGTTGTTTTCTTATTTAAATTTCTAATTGAAAATTATTAAGTGACTATTATTGAATTTGTAGGTAAAGAAAATATAGTAGTGTCGAAAAAAAAGAAGGGAGTTATCCAATATTTTAGTGAAAATGTGTTGTTTTTTTTCTTCCAATGAACAAGAAAATCATATTTTATAACACCAATTTCTCATTAATTCGCGTAGAAACTATTTCTAGCAATGTAAAAGCTTAAAAAAGGACATTTGTGTAAATTGCCAGAAAATTTCTAATAAAAAGTGTTTCAACTTTTAATAAATCTTATAAAACGAGACTCACAATTAATCAGACTAGTAAATATTCATTGTACATGTTCCAATACTTCTCTACAATTTTTTTGATTATTTTTTTTAATATAGAAAAAGTTATAAGCTACGACTTTAATTTTTATTTTTTTATTTAAGTCATTTAATTGTAATTTACGGTTGTTCAAAAGAAGAATGCATTATGATGTTTTTTTTTTTTTCACAAGTCAAAAAAGTATACACGGATTCGAAATTGCAACAACCAATCACCATCATTTTGTTTTACTATTTGAATCTAAAAATGATAATTTTTTTTTTTTGCTCTTTATGTATATACTAAAAAATAAATGGTTTGGTATTCTACTTTGAGATTTTAGCGTATAAATGTATTTGTGCAAATAATTTGTATACATATTAAAATACGTCAATTAATCCTACTTTCGTTTTATAATAGTTGTCAAGTTACTAGAAACATTTGTCTCAATATATTTACCAATCTACAAAATAAGATGAAACTAATTATTTTTATCTCATTTTAATTTTAATCCTTGTATTAAATGTTCTTGAAATAAGGTTAAATTAGTCTAATTTTTAAAATGAAGTGCAATTTATTAGATATAAAAGAAAAATATAACCACCAATATAAAATGAAGAAAATAGTTTTTTGAAATGTTTGTCAAAATATAGGTGTATATATTCGAAAATCAATTAAATTAAAATGATAGGATGAAAAAAATATATAGAAGGAAATATGATAATCTTGGTATTAACAAATGCAAAAGATGAATGGTCAAATACTAGCTATGATAATCTCGAATTAAAATGTGAATTTGACTTACAAAATTACCAAAGATAGATTAGTCAAAAAAAAATCTTATCTTATAATCTAGAAATATTCAAAAATTTGTAAAAATAAATTAAAATAAAAGAAGACTAACTATTGGGAGTTAGATGCGATTATCTAACACATGGAAAAGGACCACATACAATTTATAGGGAATAGAAAAGATAGTTTAAAACTACCCTACCATCACTTTCTATCTTTTGGTGTTTGGTCATTGGTAGAAGATCATCTTGAAGTTTGATAATCATCACGTTCATAATTAAGAGATTGTGACACAAATCCAAAGTTTTACCTCTCTATCAACAAATATAATTCTGATATTATTAAATTATCACTATCGAGCTCAACATCATAAAATGTAATAGAAACACGACAATGCGATCATATTTAATATTTTTCAATCTTATACTAAAATTATATATCTGTCTTTAATTAGACTTTCACAATTAAGAGATTGTGATTCAAATCCAACGTTGTATCTCTCTATCAACAAACATAATTTCAATATTACTAAATTATCATTGTCGAACTCAATATCATCATGAAATGTAATAGAAACGCGACAATACAATCGTATTTGATATTTTTTTAAATTATACTTAAATTTCTATATCCGTCTTTAATCAGTATTACCTTATAAGAATTTCAAAATTCTACAATATTGCGACAATAAGATAAAAGGTTAAAGACTAGGGGGGAAAGTTGGACTTAAAAAAGTTTATGTTTTAATTATTGCTTAATTTTAGGGTGGGGAACCGCCTAATAGTACAAAAATATGATCACATCAAAGGGGTCAATTATAATAATGTTTGATGACCTAAAATTCTATTGGAATTGGGCAACTTTTTTTGTAATTGACTCTTGTTTGATCAATACAATTGACCAAACAAAATCTTGGAGGTTCTTTTTTAAAAAAATAATAAAATAAAATAAATTAGTGGACATTCTATAAAAAAAAAAAAAGGTAAAATAAAGAGACAAAAAAAATAATCAAAAGTTTGATTAGTCTTCAAAATGAAAAAATAGACAACAAAGTTTGATGCCGACTTTTATTTTAATTTTTTTCAACAAAAATAATTTAACGTGTATATATTAAATTATTCGGACTAAAAAAGTATATATTAAATTATTAATCAATAGTTGAAATGATTATATTGGAAAATCTATGCACAGTTTTAAAGCGTGTGTAATCTTTTAATCATATTAATTAATCCTTATTAGGATTTAGTTGTCTAGTTTGATTTGTTTTCATTGTGTTTAGAGTGGTCAAAATATTCGTTTGAATAACAATAAGTCAAAAAATGATATACTACTAGCTTTTTTACCATGTAATATTATAATATGTAGTCAAATGTGAAAGTTAGAGATTTTAAACTTAAGTCGTAAAAACATTAAATTGTGAATTCGTAGTATATGAACTCCTTTGAAAAATACCATGTAATATTATACTATGAAGTCAAATTTGGAAGTTAGAGATTTTAAACTTAAATCGTAAAAACATTAAATTGTGAATTTGTAGTACATGAACTCCTTTGAAAGTACCATGTAATATTATACTATGAAGTCAAATGACGAAGTTAGAGGTTTTAAACTTAAGTCATAAAAAACATTAAATTGTGAATTTGACTAGTAAATGAACTCCTTTTGAAAATCTAAATATAAATTTTACTAGTAACCTACCGTAATAAATATCATTTTTATTGAAGTTTGACCCGTTGAGCCAAGATTAATGTAACGTCTCTAACAAAAAGAAATATCAATGTGAAACGAGGGGGTTTGACTAGTAAATGAACTCCTTTTGAAAATCTAAACATAAATTTTACTAGTAACCTATCTGTAATAAATATCATTTTTATTGAAGTTTGACCAGTTGAGTCAAAATCAATGTAACGTCTCTAACAAAAAGAAATACCAATGTGAAACGAGGGTGAGTCAAACATGAATAATTTTACTAATAACCTACCGTAATAAATATTATTTTTATTGAAGTTTGACCCGTTGAGTCAAGATTAATGTAACTTCTCTAACAAAAGAAATACCAATGTGAAACGAGGGTGAGTCAAACATCAATAACAGATTTCTAGATTGTCAAGTTTTTTTAACATAAAACAAATTTTGTAATTAGATTGCTATCATTAAATTGAATATATATGTATAATTTGCATTTTGACCACATTTTTATTTTATAATTGAATTGGAGAAAAATAATAAACTATATATTTGACATGATAAATGGATTATTGTAAACTTCAAGGTAAGGTAAATATCGGTGTGTTCCCTATTTTTATAGGATTTAAGTAAATATGTATTAGCTTTGTTGTCAATAAAATAACAAAATTCATTATTTTACACTTTAAATAGATAATCCATTCTATAATTATTGTAAAATTGAATAATTACAATTTATTTTCACTCAATAAAAATAATGACTTATAATATACTAGATACTACCTATATTACTTTAAATTGTTCAAGACCAAATTAACAACAAATAAAATTTTATTATAATTTTTTTTATTTGCATCAAATACGTTACTATGTATTTCACTTCTCATTAACAATAATAACTTAATAATTATTAAATAATATTTATTATTCAAATAAAATTTTAGAGGCAACTTTATAAATTGTCGGATACTTTGTATTACTTTACTATGTAACTGATAAAAAAACCAATAAACAAAAATTTATTACAAAAAATATTACATTTGCACTAAATACGGTGCTATATATGTATTTTCACTTCTCAATAACAATATTTTTTTTATGAAATACCAGATACTCCTATATATTACTTAAATATTTTTTAAAATTTACGTATTTTTATTTAATGTGTAACATATGTGGGATATAATGTTACAAAATTCAAAACAAGATTTATTTTTTCTTTTAGGGTTTCTCATCTTTTGTTGTAAAAAATTAAGGTTTTATCAAACGCCATGTACTTTTATTTATATTTTAAAAAAAGGAAATTGGCCATAAAAAATACGGTAAGAGATGAAGTTTCTCTTTTTTGAACCTAAATTTAAAGTTTAAGCTCTAAATAAGAAAATATTTTTAATAAGAGTATTTTTCTGATAAATGAGCTCTGCACGACAGATTGAATCAACTGATCAAAAACTTTCAGATACCAAATATTAAAGTAAATAGATATATAAATTGTGTTTCATATCTTTCGTCAAATTTGTACATTTCACCGCGTAAAATCAAAATTCAATAAAAAAAATGTCAATATATTCTGTTGGACGCTACCAACCTACGAGATTTTTACTTTTACGTAAACGACAGAATGTACTGAAAATGTAAAG
Source organism: Solanum verrucosum (assembly GCF_900185275.1). Classification (NCBI taxonomy): domain Eukaryota; kingdom Viridiplantae; phylum Streptophyta; class Magnoliopsida; order Solanales; family Solanaceae; genus Solanum; species Solanum verrucosum. Next base: position 1,575,939 of record NW_026020217.1, read on the forward strand.
AAAATATAAACCTACTTATTCACGCCTCACTTATCTTTTTCGACTACAAACACTAATTATCTCAGCCGCACTTTTCAGATCATCAGTCGCGATTACCTTTTCAACCCTATCCATGCAAATTACAAATATTTTCATTATCAACCAAACTAATAAAATTAAATATATAAAAAAAAAGATCAAAAACATTAAGGAAAAATTATAGCAAAAAGATAATCATTTGAATACGAATTTTCAAACGATATTCCAATGTATTTCAAGATCGATTCAAGAGAAAGATAAAATAAACCTAATACTATAATAATTTTCTTTGTATTTTACGTGTTTACATAAAGGAAATGGCTTTCTTTTTTTATTTTAAGTTTAGTGTAATTCATTTGATACTTTGTTCGCATTTTTTTCATAGAAAAAGTTTTTAAATTATTATTTTTAGACTATGATGTAATTATGCATGAATTTCCTGTTTGATATATGATACTAACTAGATAAATGGTTACTACCTAAATTAATTTATTCAAATTTCTCTACATCATTATTAGTCATTTAGATTCCTTTTAAGTTAATTTTAAAATTTTTCTGTGTAGAATATACATATATATATTTTTATATATCTTATGATCAACGTAATTAATTTTATCAACTAAATTATTTATGAGCGTATACGTTTGAAAAAAATATGTAGTTAAACATATTTTGCTTATATATAATTTATCTATTCAGTAAAACATAAATAATTAGTTCATGACATTATTAAATAATTAGATTCCTTTTAAATTATTTTACGTATATCACGTAAAAAATAGATATTTATTTCTCTATTTTACATTTAACATAATTAATTCTATCTACTGAATTACCTATAAGCATATACACTTGAACTAGCATCTAGTTAAACATATTTCTTATAAATAATCTACTCAATTACGAAAATAATTAGTTCATCTTATTCTTTAGTAATTTAAATCCCATTTAAGTTATTTTACATATATCACGTAAAAAATATTTATTTTACGTTCAACGTAATTAATTTTATCTACTGAATTATTTATGAGCATATACGCTTGAACTAACATCTACTTAAATATATTTTCCTATAATTTATCTACTCAGTCAAAAAAACAATAAGTTCATCTCATTATTCACTAATTAAAATCTCAAATAAGTTATTCGTAATTAATTTTATCAACTAAATTATTTATGAGCGTATACGTTTGAAAAAAATATGTAGTTAAACATATTTTGCTTATATATAATTTATCTATTCAGTAAAACATAAATAATTTAGTTCATGACATTATTAAATAATTAGATTCCTTTTAAATTATTTTACGTATATCACGTAAAAAATAGATATTTATTTCTCTATTTTACATTTAACATAATTAATTCTATCTACTGAATTACCTATAAGCATATACACTTGAACTAGCATCTAGTTAAACATATTTCTTATAAATAATCTACTCAATTACGAAAATAATTAGTTCATCTTATTCTTTAGTAATTTAAATCCCATTTAAGTTATTTTACATATATCACGTAAAAAATATTTATTTTACGTTCAACGTAATTAATTTTATCTACTGAATTATTTATGAGCATATACGCTTGAACTAACATCTACTTAAATATATTTTCCTATAATTTATCTACTCAGTCAAAAAAACAATAAGTTCATCTCATTATTCACTAATTAAAATCTCAAATAAGTTATTCGTAATTAATTTTATCAACTAAATTATTTATGAGCGTATACGTTTGAAAAAAATATGTAGTTAAACATATTTTGCTTATATATAATTTATCTATTCAGTAAAACATAAATAATTTAGTTCATGACATTATTAAATAATTAGATTCCTTTTAAATTATTTTACGTATATCACGTAAAAAATAGATATTTATTTCTCTATTTTACATTTAACATAATTAATTCTATCTACTGAATTACCTATAAGCATATACACTTGAACTAGCATCTAGTTAAACATATTTCTTATAAATAATCTACTCAATTACGAAAATAATTAGTTCATCTTATTCTTTAGTAATTTAAATCCCATTTAAGTTATTTTACATATATCACGTAAAAAATATTTATTTTACGTTCAACGTAATTAATTTTATCTACTGAATTATTTATGAGCATATACGCTTGAACTAACATCTACTTAAATATATTTTCCTATAATTTATCTACTCAGTCAAAAAAACAATAAGTTCATCTCATTATTCACTAATTAAAATCTCAAATAAGTTATTTTTACATATATCACGTAAACAATATATATTTATCTCTTTATTTTACGATCAATATAATTAATTATATATAAACCAAGTATCCACTTAAACCAAAAAATAATTAGTTAAAAAAAAAAAACTTTTTAAGAAGTATAAGTAAAGAAGAAAACCTCTAACTAAGCTGTAAAGTGGGACCCACAACTTCCTTATCCTCCCTTTCTTCCCACCTTTCTCTTTGTCTTTTTTGTATTTTTTTCTACAAATTTTTTATATATACATACAACAATTATACACATAATATCCAGCTGTTTATTGTATAATTATTTATTTTATTTATAATTCAAGAAAATCTATTTAAGCAAATGTAATAAAATGGAGTTTTTTTTAGAGAGAGAAATGAGAAGAAGAAGAGAGATAAAGTGTAGTATTCCTTCTAAAATTATGCCATAAAACCTTGCTTTGATTTTCAGAGAGAATCCAAAGGCTTGAAAAATCCCCCTCCCCCCATAGCTTTCTTCTCCTCTTCTTCTTCTTCCATTTTTTTCCCTTTTTTTAAAAATTTTTTTTTATAAAAAAACAAGTAACTGCCCCTTATACTAAGTACAAACAGAAAAACAGAAAGAACAAAAGAAAGAAAAAGACTATATAGATAGATAGGGAAAACCAAGAAAATTAAAGTGGTAGAGTTTTTTGTTATATATATAGAAGAAAAGAGTCTTCTTTTTTTCAGTTTCAGTTCAATTCCAATCAAGGGTTCTCTCTTCCTCCTTTTCATCTTATCCAATCTGTAAGTTTTTTTTCTTTCTTTTTAGTTGTTTGGAGTGGTTTTTTCTGTTTGGTAACAATGCAAGATTGGAGTTTTGGTGTTTGATTGATTGATGTTTGGTGAATTTGAGCAAAAGGGGGTTGTTTGATCTGAATTTTGGAGATCTGGGGGTTATAAAGTCTGAATCTTTAATGATTCTTGCATGTTTATTTGATTGAAAGATTTGATTTTTAGGGTGTTTTTTTTTAGTTTTTGGTTTTGGGGTTTTTGTTGTTTGATTGTTTTTACAGGATCTGTTGGATTGAATGTTGAATCTTTTTGTAAAGGAGTTGCTTGATCTGGATTATAGGTTTTTTTTTTACTTGAATCAATGAGGGATTATAGATGTTTGTGTTTTTTTTTTTTTTAACTTGAATCAATGAGGGGTTATAGATGTTTGTGATTTTTTTTGTTTACTGAAAAAATCCTGCATTTGTGTTTATCAGAATTGTTTTATACATTTGAGTGTCACTGGGGTTTGATTTGATTTTCTCTAATTAATGATCAAAACTGATGTTGAATGAGATATAGCTAGGGAAAAATTATGTTTCTGTGGTTTGGTGATTGAGAATTTGTTTTTCTGTGTGTTCTTTGTTTTTAACCTGGATTTATGAGTTTTGATGAATCTTTTTTTTTGGGGTTGTTGTTACTAATTTTGTTCCATGGATATCAGTTTTGTTAGGGCTGAGCACAGGGTTTAGGATCCAGATCACAGGACGGTTGCGGAATTGGTGTTTATTCTAGGGTTCAATCTGGAAGACATGTTGGAAGATCGTACGTGTTTGGTTCAAAGGGATTGTCGGACAGAAAGTAACTGGACGGGCTGCATGAGTTATCACATTGATAGGATTGATGCCCAGAATGGCAAAAGGCCATTGGAAAATGATGAGGAGGGTGAAAATGTGCAATGCAAGTTGCAGAAGCAGTCTGATGGTTCTGACCTAGAAGGAGTGGTTTTCTCCGTGGGCAATTCTTCAGCATCCGCTGATGAGCAAGCTGACAATCAGGGTCGTGCTGGGGAGAATTTTGATTCAGCATCCGCTGATGAGCAAGCTGACAATCAGGGTCATGCTGAGGATGATTCTGCTGCAGCACCCCCTGATGAGCAAGTTGGCAATCAGCATCAGGCTGGGGATAATGGTGATATCAGTACGCTTATTCCTGCCATTGGCCGGGATAACTCTGTAAGTTCTCTCATTCGGGCCTCAAGGTCAGATTATGGCACCGTAGCATCTTTGAATAGTGAATTTCGCTCATTAGTTAGGAGCGGTGAACTGTATAGGTTGCGGCGACAAATGGGTGTCGTTGAGCACTGGGTATATTTCTCGTGCCAGCTGCTCGAATGGGAGGTATTTGACCCTACTAGGCGCCGTTGGATGCATTTGCCGACCATGAATCCCAATGAATGCTTCGTGTTCTCCGACAAGGAATCTTTGGCGGTTGGTACGGAGCTTCTTGTTTTTGGAAAGGAGGTGTTGGCACATGTTATTTATCGGTACAGCTTACTGACAAATACATGGACATCCGGGATGCAGATGAATGCGCCTAGGTGCCTGTTCGGTTCTGCCAGCCGTGGAGAGATTGCCATTCTCGCTGGCGGCTGTGATTCACGAGGCAAAATCCTCAACTCAGCTGAGCTCTACAACTCGGAGCAAGGCACTTGGAGGACATTAGCAAGCATGAACCAGCCACGCAAGATGTGCTCGGGCGTATTCATGGATGGTAAATTTTACGTGATAGGGGGCGTTGGTGGAGCTGAATCGAAGCTGATGACATGTGCGGAGGAGTATGATCTGACAACAGGAAAATGGACGGAAATCCCAAACATGTCCCCTGTGCGACCTAACGCAACTAGGAATGATATCCCTGTTACATCTGAAGCACCTCCGTTGGTGGCAGTTGTAAATAACCAACTGTATGCTGCTGATTATGCTGCCATGGAGGTTAGGAAGTACGACAAGCAAAACAAGGTATGGGTTTCCATTGGACGGTTGCCTGAACGAGCTGCTTCCATGAATGGATGGGGTTTAGCTTTTCGGGCATGCGGCAATAGATTAATTGTAGTTGGAGGGCCTAGGGTTATGGGCGAAGGGTATATTGAGGTGAATTCGTGGGTGCCAAGTGAAGGGCCTCCAGAATGGACCTTGCTTGGCCGGAAGAGATCAGGTAGTTTTGTGTATAACTGCGCAGTTATGGGATGCTGAAGATTTGGCAGCACCATGTGTTGTGCTGTAGAGGGTGTTGGGTGCCGATCAATACATAATTGGTTTCTGGGGCAACAGGATTCTTGCTAATGGGTAATTTATCCCAACTTTTTTATGTTATAAAAAAACTTTCCTTTTTAACCTCTTTTCAGAATGGGGAAGCACAAACTGGGCTCAAGATTCAACAACATAGGAAGGTCTTGAGTACAATTTTCTTTTCCTTTTCAACTTCCATCAAATGTTCCTTCAATGGAACTGTCTTCTCCAGTAACATGATATCCCAAAGGTGGCCATCAAATAGTTTAAGGTTAGGTGAAAATAACGAGCAATACAGTTATAGTTTTCGATTAGTGTTTGCTAAAGCTTCTCTAGATAAGTCTTAGAACTTGGTCTTTTTGGGTTTTGCGATCTTTATTTTCTTGACTTTGTCGAGGAGAGAAATAAAGTTCTGCAAGGTTGTTCGTTGCCATCTTGGCTTGTGTATCAGTACATTTTATTTCCTGCAATTGGTGGTCCATAAACTTAGTTTACTTTCAAGACAGTTGGTAGCTTTGGAAATGAAAATACTTTGTTCCAACTCTCGTTTTCTTACATGTTATTTTAGAAAAAATTCTTTACTTTATTATGCCATATCTCATGATCAATTATTCTGCTTACTCATCTGTGAAAACTGAAAAATGGTGTATGTATCTGTTGTATGGATGATGTTTAGACATTATGTTATTTGCATTCGTGATGAATTAGAAGTTTATGGATCGTAACCCAGCTTTTATGAGATTGTAACCTTAGTCGATGCATGAGGTTTATCCGCTAGTTGTCCAGATTCATTCTTATGTGATCCAGTTCCATTGTTTCCTAGTTATGCATCCCTTGTCTCTTTCGGGTTTTTCCCTTTTTGTCGTTACCTGAATTCGCGCAACAATCCTGTTTTAGGTTATACAATTACTTAAGGGATGCAGTTTGAATATTACACGTACAATCATATAACCAGTTCTTACACAATTGCTTCTTTTGCTAGTAATAGCCACTCTTGTTCTTTATACAGTAGAGATGTGATTCATACCTTTCACTCCTCCCCCAGAAACACCTGTTTCTTGTAAGGTTTCACTTGCATAACAGTGCTTTATCATTGGGCCAGTAATGGTAGCCCCTCCTTTTGAGTTCGAGCTGTGGAAACAACCTCTTGCAGAAATGCACGGTAATGTTGTGTACAATAGACCTTTGTGGTCCGGCTCTTCCAGAGACACTCCGCACATAGCGGGAGCTTAGTGCACCGAGCTGCCCTTTCCCCCCTCCCCTTCTTTTTGTGCTACTCAGTCCTAGAGCAGGAAAAAGATTAGAAAACGTCAAGCATTCTTTTGCTTTCCAAACCTGTTTTTATTTAAAGACTGCCTTCTCTCGGCTGGATCTAGGTCCAGCCTACTACGAGGATCCCATATCCAGCAACCCAACCTATACAAAGTGCCAGCCTTATCTGAACTTATTTCTTGGTGGATTTGATGCATCTGTTATAGAAATTATCACAGGACGTATCAATTATGTTTATATCAAAGTCCTCAGAATCTTTGTTAATCATGCCACCACCAACAACATATCCCGTGACAAGCGGGGTCTGGGATGAGTGGTGTGTACCTATATAGACCTTACTCCTACCTTGTGAAGGTAGAGGTTGTTTCTGTTGTACCCTCGACGATCAGTACTAGTATAAAAGATGTTTGCTTGATCATTCTTCTGTCACTTTTAACGCCTTTTTGATACGTATCATTTTTTGCATCTCCTTATTTGTGTATATTCCAACTTTTCCTATTCTGTGTCAAATTAAGTTTAGTACCAATTGTAGGATATGTGTTTCTAAGTTGAGACTTGTTTTATGTCCTCTTTATGATGAATATGTCTAATCTGGGAAAACTCTGGTGAATTTGTTGTAAAGTATTTTAATGCACATGGGAAAATTGTAAAGTAGAAAGGAAGATACAAAATTGTACTGGACTAGTAATAAACATGAATGTGTCACATTTAGGTAACATTCAGTGAATGTATCGACGTTTCGTTAACGATATAGGTAAATTTGCAAGCATTATTAGTTATATGTATCTTTTATTTCTCATGTTGTGTTTGATACTCGCATTGAAGTCTTGATTAATTCAATTTCAATTATATGTAAGGTCCAATAAAGCGTTATTCCACGGGTACACTAGAAATTCGTATACCATCTACTTTGGTTTCACAACGATATATTGTAGATCCCAACACTTATTTTAACTTTAAATGTTGAGAAAATGGCCAAAAGCCTCCCCAACTTATAGCCGGATTCTCAACTACACACTCATATTTCACGGGGGTCCTATTACCCCCTGAATATTTCTTTTACACATTATCTACCCTTATTTGCTGACATGTCCACATAAACCAGATTCTTAATCTTTTCATTTTTCTCTTTCTTTCTCTAAACCCTAACCCTTTTTCAATCACTCCATATTCACCCCTACTCTCTTCATGTTATGAGATTTTGTTCCAATTGAATTTGAAGAACAATTTTTGAACCTTAACTATGAAAGCTTATTCAAGTCCGCATTTGTCAATATTTATCCTAACAAAGCAAAAAACGATAAATTTGAAGAACAATTTTTGAACCCTAACTATGAAATCGGAGAAATTACAAGCCCTAAAGCTTCAAGCTTTTTCGAAATTAATACTGTAGTTGAATGTTTTGACAAGTAAATTCAAGTTTTAAGCTGATTTGGGAGAGAATGAAAGAATATACAATTGAAAATTGAGAAAAAGAGGGAGAAAAAGAGAGTTTGATTTTGGGAGAGAATGAGATTATACCATTGGGGATTAATTATAACTGATTTGGACTCACGCGTGTACTTTTCTTCAGCTTTTGACGTTTTATTTTCTCTTCTTACACGCCTAAGGGAGTTGTTCTCACCTTCTTCGACATGTCAGCAAATAAGGGTGAGATAATATGTAAAAAAAAATGTTCAGGGGGTAATAGGACCCCGTGAAGTATGAGTGTGTAGTTGAGAATCCGGCTATAGATTGAGGGGGCTTTTGGCCATTTTCTCTTAAATGTTTATTGATAACTACTTTTATAATTAACCAAACATAAAAAAAAAAAATTGCAATGTTTGTGTTGCAATTAACATTCATGAAAAATGTTTTCATAACAAATATTTTGTTTTTGGAAAATAATTGAATTTTACTTATTTTTGGTAATTAAGTAAAAAAATGTTATCTCAATTTTCAAGAGCATTCATATGTAATCTAGCAAAAGTAATAAAAACGGGAGGGCGTGGCGTGGCTGGGGTGGAATGATAAAGAAATAGGAGTTGGGGGCGTTATTTATTTGAAAAGATATAATAAACATAGAACATCACTTATAAAACATCGTTTCCCTACTTTTTATTAAGAAAGTCAGGTTATTCATGTGAGATTCTCATTAGAGGGAAGAAGAGTAGAAGACTAACATGACAATTTGAAGGAAAAAATAAACATAAAATAAAAAATGTAGACAGATTTAGGCTTTACCAAGTGCCATAGAGTTTTGTTTATTATAATTTTCTTTGAAAAAATTTGGCATTAAAAAAACTCTAGATGGATGAAATTTCTCCTACCTTTAACTTGAGATTTGAAGTTTATGCTTAAGCATAAATAAGTAAATAAATAAATAATATATTTCATATCTTTCGTCAAACTTGATAACTTTATCACATAACATCAAAATTCAATAATAAAAATATTTATTTTATTTAATTGGACGCTATTAATTTATGATATATTCATTTTATAGTAAATGATAGAATGAATAGAAAACATAGATCCATTTATTCATGTCTCACTTTCCTTTTTCAAGCACAAATACGTATCTTTGCCACATTTTTTCAATCATTGATCATCACATCGATCACCTCTTACACCTCCATAGTTTTTTATTATAAATAAAACTCAAAAAAACAAATAGAAATATAGATTAAAAAACATCAAACAAAAACTAACTCAAAAAGATAATCAACTAAATAAGAATTTCTAATGAATGTCGCAATATGTTTTGAAAATCAAATCAATTATAATATAATAAAAGAACTTAAAATATGATGGGTTCCTCTTGATTAACCTGTATTTTATGTGCTTACGTTAAGAAATAACGATGTTTTTTTAAATTTATTGTTAGTGGAATTAATTCTTTTTTTTATATACAAGAAACTTGAATATGCTATTCTTTCTAGGTTATAAATTAATACGCACTGATGATTCATCATCACTAACTATTTAAATTCTTTTATGTCATTATTTAGCACGTGCTTCGATTCATTTTACTTGTCATATTTTATTGTGTATACTCCTTTAAATAAAAAAAGGTAAAGACGCAAACAAACAATTAATTGCATTAAATACGTTACTATGTATTTTCACTCAATAACTATAACGACTTATAAATTACTAGATTTTTCATATTACTCAAATAATTCGAAAGGCAATTTTATAAATTTTCGGATAATGTGTTACTTTATTAACATGTAATAGGTGAAGACAAATAAACACTAAACAAAATTATCATTTTTTTATTTGCATTAAATACGTTACTATGTATTTCACATAACATTAACATTAACGACTTAATAGAAATACAAGATCAAGATAATGTATATATTATTCAAATAATTCTAAATGCAACTGTATAAACTGCTGAATATTTTGTATTAATTTAACTGTTTAACATGTAATCGATCAAAATAAATTAACAACAAACAAAATATATAATAGAAAATATTATATTTGCATTATATGGTACTATGTATTTTCACTTCTCAATAATGATAACGGCATATGAAATATGAGATACTACATATTACTCAAATAAATTTTAAAGGTAAACTTTATAAATTATGCATTGATTGAACACGTTACTATGCATTTTCACTTATAAAGAAAAAAAATAATGACTTATGAAATTAATACTTTAAAAGGCTCTTATTGCATCAAATTTATTTGTTGTTGATGAAAAAAATAACGATAAATTTGTGTCTTCCTCATAATTGGACTAAAAATAAATATTCTAGTCTAGAGTAACGTAAGAGAGATATAAAGTTACAAAATTGAAATAAGATAATGTTATCACAATTTATTTGGCAAGTACCACAAATAGGTATTTAAATTGTTACTATAGTAATAAAAGTTACTCTAATTTACGTCAACAAAATAATCATGTGAAATATAATTCTCATTGAAAAGTTATGAAATATATTAGCCATATATGAAAATTACCGAAAAAAGAAGACTAACATGCATGACAATGTGAAGAAAAATACACGATATAAGAAAATAAACATAAAAACGAAATCATAGAAAGATTAAGGTTCATTTTTATTCATTTGAATGCTATGGACTTGTCAGATTTTCATATTATAGAAAAGGACAGAATAAATTAAATTAAAAAAACGTAGACCCGTTTAATCACGTCTCACTTTTCTTTCTCAATCACAAACATAATTTTTGCTATTTTTTTCGATTGTCGTACCGGTCACCTCTACAATCCCCCTCCCCACTCCCCCTCTCACAGTTTAATGGTTTTTCAATATCCATACCTCGTGGATGTAGAGAGTCGAGACTTGAAATATAGCACATCGTTCATTTGAGAGAAGGGACCAAAATACTTTGACTTTGTTATTGCCTCACTCAAAAGTTTTACTACATCATTGTCTATATCTTGGATAAATGGATAATATTATTAGCTACTATATGCTTTATTTTAAGCCGAAGTCTGTCAGAAACAGTCTCTCTATCTCGAGGTAGAGGTAGGGTCAGCATACACTCTACCTTCCCTAGACCCCACTTATGGGATTACACTGGATATGTTGTCGTTCTTGTTGATAACGTTATTAGTTAAATTCTACTACATTTCGTTCTTTGCGTTAACATTCTCCCATGCTATTTTCAGTTCCTAGAAATAACACAGACAGGATTCTTCAAAGGAAAAATAGATATATAATATATTCTTATGGAAACCTTTCCTAGCCAGAAACAATGCTTTTACATATTCAATTTTTTCACAAGATAGATATTAGCTGATCTTACAAAACTTAGGAAATTTCCATTGAACTAAACGTCTAGACGTAATTGTCTGGACTCATCTTATCAGAATGAACCACCTTATCATTAAATGCATGTAGCAACAGATCACAAACTTTGCGCGAAGATGGCCTTTCAGCAGGTGCAGTTTTGGTGCATTCAAGTGCTATTTCCAGCACCTGAAGTGCAGCACTTTCTTCATTAGGTAACAATGGTTTCAAAACAGGATCAATGAGCTCTTCCCTAACTGTCCCAGACATTTCGATGCATGATTCAACCCACCTCACCATGTCCATGTCTTCTCCAAAACTCCCATCAGTTGGCATCCTTCCACTCACTAGCTCCATCAGTACAATCCCCATGCTATAAACATCACTCTTCTCAGTTGCCTTCGAAGAATAAGCATACTCTGCGAACAAATAAGCAACTTAGTATAAAAAAAAAAAAACTATTTCCGAATGCTAATACTCGAGAATTCAGGAATGATATATACCTGGAGCAATATAACCAAATGAACCAGCAAGCCACAAGTTTGATTCAGTGTTGTAGGAATTATAGTTATCATGAACGGCTTTAGCCAGCCCGAAATCTCCCAAATGTGCTTCCATATTTGAGTCTAGTAGAATGTTGCTTGATTTGATGTCCCTATGAATGATCTTGGGTACACAATCATGATGAAGGTACTCAACTCCTTGTGCTAATCCCACCGCGATCTTCAGCCTTGCCTCCCAATCGAGGCATGTTTTCCTCTTGTTATTATTAGCTGGCTGCTTGTGAAGCCAATCCCACACACTTCCGTTCTCCATGTACTCATAAATCAATAGATTTGAACCTTCTCCGCTGTTGTTACAGTATCCAAGTAGCCTCACCAAGTGTCTGTGCCTTATCCTCCAAAGTGTCTTGATTTCTCTTGCAAAGCTTTTGTCTAGCAAGAGATCATCCTTGCTGGGTATTCTCTTGATTGCCACGATCTCTCCGTTAAACAGCTCAGCTTTATAGACAGTTCCTGAACCACCAGATCCGATTATGAAGTCGTTGCTTAGATTATTTGTTGCTTCCATGATGTCATCCCACCTGATATCACGCTTAGCAGCCACACTTGCGAAAAGTGGTCTCTTTTGTCCTTGGGAAGAGCTGGATGAGTAAGCACTATTTACTTCGCTTCCTCTTCTAAAGGCTTCTCGCCTTTGCTTGAAAAAGAGTGCAGCTCCAAGCAACATAAGTATGATCGCCACAGTAGTCGATATCACTGAAATGATCACAACTGTCGAGTTACTTAGTCCTGAACCCCGATTGTTGGACTTAGAGACTTCACAATTCTGCAGAGGACTTCCACAAAGACGTGGATTCCCCGTGAATGCATCAGCTGGCCAATGTGCATACTGTTTGTCCAATTTGCCTTGAAGGTTGTTGTAGGAGAGGTTAAGCTTTCCCAAGCTACTCATTTCACCGACTTGAGGAGGAACTTCTCCGGTGAGTTGGTTATGAGATAGATCAAGTGTTTCAAGCTTAGTGAGTGTCCCAACAGAAGGAGGAATTTGACCACTGATGTTGTTGAAACTCAAATCCAGTATGCTTTGAAGATTCTTGAGTTCTCCAAGCTCACTTGGTATTTCACCGGTTAAGCTGTTTCCCGAGAGACGGAGTATATATAGCTTGCTTAAGTTGCCAATGGTAGATGGAATGGGACCAGAGAGTTGGTTTTTGTCGAAATTTAGGATATTTAGGGACTTGAGTTCACCAATTTCAAGGGGCAGAGTTCCATTGAGAGAATTCTCTTCTAGAGATAGCACTAAAAGCTTTGAGCAGTTAAACAATTCTCGAGGAAGAGGTCCCGAGAACTTATTTGAGGACAGCTTAAGCTCACCTAAGAGTGGCAAGTTTCCGAGCCAAGATGGAATTGATCCATAAAGCTGGTTGTTATTGAGATCGAGATGTGTGAGCTTTCTACACAGCGAAAGCTGTGGAGGTATTAAACCAGTCAATTCATTTCCAGAGAGATCGAGCAGTGATAACTCACGGATTAATCCCAATGTCCAAGGGATTTCTCCGGTGAAACGATTGTTTCCTAGCCTTAACCTTTCAAGAAATGGTGAATATCCTAAATGAGGTGGAACCTCATGATCAAATGCATTATTTGTAACATCAAACGAAAGAAAAGACGTTGAACTACACAGGGAAACTATACTACCATTCAGTTTGTTATGAGAAAAATTTATTCTTGTCAAGTTTGAAAGATTGATCAGTTCATCAGGAAGATTACCTTCAAGTGAGTTGTTATAAAGCATAAGCTGCTCCAATGCTCGAAGATAACCAAACGTAGCAGGAACGCTACCAGATAGATGATTATCCGCCAAATCAAGGATCTTCAGCTGATGACAGTTTCCCAAACTGGCAGGAATCTCACCAGAGAGATCATTCTGTCTAAAATCAATGAAATTCAGCTCCTTCAGCCCTCCAATTGTAATGGGAATGCGTCCTGAGAATGCATTCCCATAAAAATCGATCATTTGCAATCTGGAGCAATTCCCTATCTCCATTGGTATTTCTCCAGAGAACTGATTCTCATATAGAAACACAATCTCAAGATTTTCGACCATCCCAATCTCTTTCGGTATATTGCCATGAAGACTATTGTGCGACAATGCCAATGTTTGAAGATTGGTAAGATTTGCAATCAACGGAGAAACTGAACCAACCAATGTGTTGTTGTTAAGTAGGAGATCAGTTAACTCAACCAACTCATACAGCTCTACTGGTATCGAACCATTAAGCGTGTTATTAGACAAATCCAGCAGCTTTAGTGAAATGCATTCTTTCAACTCCACAGGAATCGCACCAGAAAGTTGGTTTTCAGATAGCATCATGTGTTCCAAACTACTGTTTCGATTAGAACTACATATTGTTTTCGGTATGCTACCCGAAAGATTATTACTAGTCAGAACCAAGAACTGTAGCTGATTCATGCTCCCAAATTCTCCAGGAATTTCACCAGTAAGTCTATTACCAGACAAGTCTAAATTCCGAACATTGCTCAACTTCGCCAACGACTTTGGTATCGAACCTTCCAACTGATTACCAAGCAAATTGAGATACTGCAGCTCATTCATTTCACCAAGCTGAGTAGGAATCTGTCCTGAAAGACTATTATTCGCTAAATTCATAACTTGAAGGTTTTTAAGCATAGATAATTCCTCCGGGATTGATCCATTGAGATTGTTAACTGCAACGCTGAACGCAACAAGACTAGAACAGTTACCAATCTCAGCAGGAATTCCATTTTCAAGATTATTTTCTTGCAGATTCATATTCTCAACCCGCCCGAGTTTTCCCAGTTCAGGAGGAATCATACCACTCAAACTACATGAAGCCAAACCAAGAGTAACCAAATTTTCAAGATCACCAAGAGTACTTGGAATCAGCCCTGTTAAGCCAACATTATCACCAATTCTAAGAACTTGGAGATTCTTCAACAAGCCAATTTCATTGGGAATGGGGCCAGTGAGTTGGTTAGAATAAAGAAGAAGAGATTGTAAAGAAGAAAGATTAGACAGAGTAGGTGGAATGGGACCTGATAATTGATTAGAAGAAAGATCAAGATGGAGTAGGTCATGCAAAAAGCCAATAGAAGGTGAAATTGAACCACTTATTGAACAATCAGAAAGATTTAATCTCACAACTTTCAATGTATCTTCTTCACATGAAACACCACTCCATTGACAGAAATTTTGATTTTTATCAGACCAATTTGACAAAACATTTTCAGGGTCATCAAGAAATGACTTCTTTATCTCTAACAAAACTTCAAGCTCTGTTTCAGAAAACACATATCCAAGAAGCAGTGTTACAACAAAAAACCAAACCAACAACAATTTGTTAAACATCGACATGATTTCAAAGTTAATATGAAAACTTGAAGCATATAAGTAAGGTTATTTGACTTATGGCTCTGTTTTTGTTGCATGCAGCAGAAACAGGGGATAGATATTTGGTTTCTTGGAGTTTACGTGAGGATTTAATGAAGGGGAAATCTTGAAAAGGGTGAAAGATGGGGTAATTAAGAAGAGGAGGAGAAGATACAACTACTCTTTTTTATGTGAGTTGACCAGATAACTATTCCATTAATGGTGACCGATATGCTGCTCCATTCACAAACAGAGAGAGAAAACAGAGTATTATTATTGTTTGTTTAATGTTATAAAGACAAATAATTATTGAATGATAGGACAAAGGTCAAGCACGGGTCCAAAACGACATCCATAATTATATTCCTGTCATTTCGTCTTCATAAATCTGTCCAGTCAATACGAGTAAAGTAATATGAATGAATATTAAAGGTAGAGCTATTCAAAATCGAATTGAAAGTGATAAATGAATATTAGAAGTAGAGTTATTAAAAATCAAATCAAAATACGTAATGAATTATTGATTTAGAGATTTTGATAATTATTTTAATCCTTTTTTTTATCAGGTTATCGAACTGTTTGAGATTAATCATAACCGATAGTAAATTAAATAATTATATTTCTATCATTTTGTATGGAAAGTCATTGGCTTAGAATTTAGTTTTATACTTTTATTTTCGGCAGTATTCTATAATGTGACAATGTTTGTTTTTTAGCAAGATGAAATTTGTGAATTCATGTGCATGGTTTATTTGGCTTGTCACCTTGTTTTTAAGTGATTTTCAATGTTTTTTTGTGACAAATCTTAATGGTTAAACCAATTTCGATTAATAACTGATAGGTCAATATCTAAATGGTTCTGATAAGTTAATTTCTTAATGGTTCTATAACGGTTTAGCATATCTGTAAATCGATAATGGATAAGTCGAACAGATAAACGTCAAAACTGAACCGATCGATACACAATCCTAATTAGAAGTGTATTTTACTAAATTAATCTTATTAATGATGCTTTGAAACTCTAAATTCAACTATTATTTACTTTATGTAGCTATTTAACACTCTATCTAATTCATACTCCCTTCATTTCAAAATAATTGAATTATAATTTTAATAAATCTTACACATAAATTTATATACCACGTCGAAAGTCGAAAGTATTAGATTCAACTGAATATGATATTATGGCATTAAATATGCCCTTGACTTGTATATATCCAAAGTGAGAAGAGTTTTTACACTATCAATATATTTTAATGGGAGAGACAGTGTGTATGGGGTTGTGGAACAATAGCGAATTCAGAATTTTACCAAGGAGATTTGAATAATAAAAGTATAACACATGAGATTTATTTTTGAAATCTCAAAGTAAATTTCGAACACCTAAAATCATTGCGTCAGCCTCTACTCGTTGTTTAAGAAATTCAAAATCTCTCTTTCTATATATATACACATAAAAAATCACCTTATACATAGTATATTTTTTTATCGAAAAAGTTAAGATAAATACTCGCAACTTCCTAAATCCGTCCGTAGGTGGGTGGAGGGGGCAGAGGGTGGGGTAGATGGAGATATGGAATTACATAAAAGAAGATACAGTAGTTGATAATTGAAAATTATGTGTTTTCTTGAAATGGTGCATTAGATGAAAAGGACTTAAGCCTTTAAAGAAAGTGATTGGTTGCATTTCCAAATTTGTTAAAATGTTTATAGAAATATTTACAAAGTCAAACATGTCCCTACAATCCCTTTGTATGTATACATGCAAATGTAACAAACTTCCTAATTCCTCTTTTCTCACTTTGATTATAACGTTTGAATACATGTGAAAGATTCTTTTAGGCTCTTTTCTACCAAATCCAAGCGTCCTTTTGTAGCCTCTCTTCTTTGAATGGTTTTACATCACCATCTTCTTCTTTTATCCCTACTTTATTGTCTCAATTTATATGATATAATTTTGATATTATATTACAGTTTTCTAAGATGCTAACACAAATCAATAAGAATTGTAGTGGAGTGGTAAGTACTCCTTCATCCTTAATCAGAAGTCTCGGATTCGAATATTCTTGGATATGAAGTCGCCTTTGTTAGTGTTTTACTTTTTGGGGACATTTCGATGCGAACCCGAAAGCTAACACAAGGGCTGCTATTGCTACGGGAGCTTATTAGTGGAACAAGATATATAGGCTAGCTTTCAAGAATCAAATAATAAAAATCTTTGATTGCAATTATTTGTATGCTCTTTAAATATTTTAAGTTTTAGTTCTTTTGACTTTTAGTACTTTTTATTTAATTTCTAAATATGCAAATTATTTTTCTAAAAACTTAAAGAATGTAGGTCTAAATTATTAGTCAAAATAATAAGTTTGACTCTAGCTCAAAATATAAATCGTGTCATATAATTTGGAACAAAAAAGTATTATTAGCCATAGTGATAGTTGACTCCAAACGTAGCAATAACTTATTTAAAAAAGTCAACAATACAATATATCAATTCATACCTATAAAAAGCGAATTGATACTACTTCGAGCAAACATATATAACGAGAAATATATTAAATCGAATATATATATATATATATATATATATATTATTTTTTAAAACCGAATATTTATTATAGTTTTTAAAGCTTTCATTATTTCAAATAAATACATGACACATGTTTGCTCGATAGGATAATCTCCCTACTTTATTAGTGTTGGAGTACACCTAATCATGTCTTTTCATACTAAAAAGTTTATTCCACTAAAGCAAGATTAAGTAAACAAGATGTCAGCACAAGCCTAACATGTTTAGTTTTCATGTAATATTTTTTCTATTTTTTTTGAGGTAATATGGATTATAATAATACAAGTTGTATTATACAATTAAACAATTAGACACTTGGCAGATTATATCAACCTGAACTACCAAACACCATTAAAAATAGATTGCACCCTTTGGATAGAGTTAGAAAAATGTAAAATTCCAACTAAAAAGAATGAAGAATTTGTTCATTCAAAATCAACATAACCTAAAATTAAATATTATAATATCTTGCATAAATAATGATTACGTCCAAGTTTTATTGTTGCAATTCTTCAAAGAAAAATAAATTATCATGTTCCTTATTTGTCAAACATTAGAAAATAAATAAGAAACTCCCTTAATTTTAATTTGTTTTTCTGGTTTTAACTTGACACAAAGTGTTAAAAAGTTTAAAAAAAAAACTTTTAATCTTGTTATCTTAAACTAAAAAATATATTCTCCCTTTATCCCATAATACTCGTCCATTTTTTTTGTTACACGTCTCTTAAGAAATCATAAATAAGAAGATG
The DNA here is from genome assembly GCF_900185275.1 of Solanum verrucosum. NCBI lineage: Eukaryota > Viridiplantae > Streptophyta > Magnoliopsida > Solanales > Solanaceae > Solanum > Solanum verrucosum. Next base: position 1,594,481 of record NW_026020217.1, read on the forward strand.
AGAACTAATTTACCTATACCAAAATTAAGAGTGGAGAAACTTTTTTGGAAGTTGGAACGTTACAACGTTCATACTTTCAAAAAGAATTAATTTTAAAGCCAAAATAGGAAATTAATTAATTAATTCTATCTTAAATGGACTGTTAACAACAAATATGAAACAAAAGTGGAGTATTACAATAGAAGAGATTGTTATCTATTAGTTATATTTTACTGTATATTTATGTGCTAACCATGTTCATACATTTCGACAAATTGCCAAGCCAAGGTTTAATGTTGTTAGCAATAGCTCAATTGTGACTAATCCTTCAAATACTGAAAGAAAAAAAAAAGAGAAATAGAGCGAATTTAAAACAAATGAATTCAAAACTATTTTTACAAAGAAACAAGTAAATATGTTCATTTATTTGTATAATGTGATCGCATTAGACTAATGAAGTTTCGTGCTCAATCTTAGAGTAACACATTTGCTAATGCACGTAATATATTACGTTTTCTTCCTTTTTTTAAATATCTTTTTGACAAGTTCCTTTTTACAGATCTAAAAAGTAGTGAGAAGTGTTCCTCCAAGCTAGGAGTCGTGTGAGTGGGTGATACAACACCAGCAACAAGCTCACGAGCCACAATTACCTTTTCAAGCACGACAACCTCTTCATTTGATCGATCTTATGGTCTCGACTACCACTGCCACGGAGGTGTTGAATTATTGATAATCTGTGACCTAATCTATGCAGAGAAGATGAAGATTCATCACTTTAGAGAGAAAATTGTTATTGTGTGTATTGAATTAATTAACCCACAAGGGTTGTTACATCATATTTATTTTGTGATAAAGTCTAACTAACTACCTATCACGTGTCAGCTAAGATGCTAATAACACCTTCTAACTAACTTGATAAATGACTAACTAACTCTTTATATTTACATCAATGCCCTCTCGTATATGTATCAACCTATTCCCATTTCTTCACTCCCCCTCAAGCTGGCAGGTGCGAAAATATTAAGCATCCCCAGCTTGCCAACTAAGTATTCATGTTGTGCTCTTGGAAGTTCTTTTGTTAGTATGTATGTTGTCTGATCCTTAGTGCCCACATGTTCAGTCTTTGCCAATCCTTCTTGAATTTTCTGCCTGATAAAATGGCAATCAATTTCTATATGTTTTGTCCTCTCGTGAAACACAGGATTTGCAGCAATCTGCAATGCAGCTTTGCTGTCACTGTAAACTTCAATAGGCATCTCAATTCCATCCCCCAATTCTTTCATCAGAGTTGTCAACCATACTACCTCAACTACTGCACTTCACATACTTTTGTATTCTGCTTCTGCTGAACTCCTAGACACTGTGGTTTGTTTCTTCGACCTCCAAGAAATCAATGAGTCCCCATATTTAACCAAAAAATATGATACTGACCTTCTGGTATTTGGGTATGAGGCCCAATTTGAATCACAGTAAACTACCATAGCATTGGATCTTTTGTTGTCATTAGAATTTCAAGCCATGGTTGTCTCTTGACATATCTGATTATCCTTATTGCTGCATCCCAATGTGATTTCTTTAGTTGTTGTAAAAACTGACTAAGAGTTTGTACTGAGAATGTTATATCAGGCCTTGTTAAAGTCAAATACAATAATCTTCCAATGACGCTTTGATATTGTCCTACATCTTCTAACATGTCATCATCTTCTTTTCCAGTAAACTTATTTAGCTCAATCATTGTTAATTTCTCATTCATTTCTAATGGTGTCATTGCTGGTTTAGCTCCCCCAGTCCTGTTTCTGAGATTAATGCGTATTTCTTTTGATTGATCAATATTCTTTTATTTGATCTGCTAAACTCCATCCCAAGAAAATATTTTAGATTTCCCAAATCTTTGATCTTGAATGCTTTGTGTAACTCTTCATTGGTCCTTCTGATCAATTCCAAATTATTTCTTGTCACCAACTTATCATCCACGTAAATAAGGATGACCACTATGCTATCACCTACTTTTTTATGAACAATGAATGATCCAATTTGCTCTGTTGAAATTGAGAATGCAGTAAGGCTTCTGTTAGCTTCACATTCCATTGTCTACTTTCTTGCTTGAGACCATACAGGGATTTAACAAGTCTACACACTATGCCAGACTCCCTCTGACTTGGAAAACCCTGAGGCAACTGCATATACACTTCATCATGAAGATCTCCCTGAAGAAAAACATTATATACATCAAGTTGATGGATATGCCAGTCATGCTGAGCAGCTATAAATAGTACAATTCTCACAGTAGCAATCTTAACAACTAGAGAACATGTCTCATTGTAATCAAGACCTTCCTTTTGATTATACCTTTTTGCCACCAGACGAGCCTTAAACCTCTCTATGTCACTATTGGCCTGAAGCTTGACTTTATAGACCCATTTGCAACCTATAGGTTGCTTCATAGGAGGGAAGTGTACCAGTTCCCAAGTATGATTATCCTACAAAGCTTTTATCTCAATATTCATAGCTTCTATCCAATGTGGGTCCTGTGATCCTCTTGATAAGAAGATGGTTCAACCACAGTGTTCAACATACTCAAAAAACCGTGATGTGAAGTTGACAAACCTTTATAAGAGACATAATCTCTGATGGGATATTGCACAGAATTACCAGATGGTGCAGTCGCATAATCTGTCATCCAAAGAGGTCTAGAGGACAGTCTTTAAGACCTTCTTGGAGGATTAGAAGAATTGTCAACTAAAGGTTCATGTACAGGAATTGCCACTGGAGCAGGCACATGAGATGCATCAAGAGGGGAACCAGGTACATGAGGATTTGAATCAGGACAAGTGAATATATCAAGATGAGTGTCAAAAGTAGAAGGATCATATGAAAGGTTAAAACCAGTATCAGAAAAACAAGCACCATCAGATGCAGAAGAGTTTTGAAAGGGAAATGTGAACTCTCTGAACACTACATCCCTATTCACAAAATACGTTTGTTTTGCTATGTCAATAAGGATATAACCTTTAGTGACAAATGAGTGACCCATGAAAATAGCTTGTACAACTCTACTTGCAAACTTATCAGCCTTGGGTAAAACACTTGCATAACACAAACATCCATGTGTCCTAAGGTGATCTAAATGTGGCTTCTTGTTAAACAACATTTCATAAGGAGATTTTTCCTTGTAAAACAACTGATGGCAGCCTGTTAATAATATATGCAGATGTGAGAACACAGTGACCCCAAAAGGTAATAGGAATGTGACCTTGAAACTTAAGTGCTCTTGCTAACTCTAACAAGTGTCTACGTTTCCTCTCAGCAACTCTATTTTACTGAGTAGTATAAACACAAGTTTTCTGGTGAACAATCCCCAAATCTTTAAATCATTCAGCTAAATTAGAATTCACAAACTCCCAACTATTGTCTGAACTCATAGTTTTAATCTCAGCTATAAACTGTGTTTGCAGTATCTTGAAGAAAGATCTTAAAGCAGATAAGACATCATTTTTTAACTTCATAAGAAATACCCAAGTGACACGAGTGAAATCAGCAACAACAGTAAGGAAGTATTTATTTCCATCAAAAGTAGGATTGTTATGAGGTCTCTATACATCCATATGTAACAGTTGGAAAGCCTTACATGATTTTGTATCACTACAAGGAAAATCTAATCTGGTGTGTCTAGCTAAGGGCACACATTACAATTCTCCACAACATCTTTACAGTCACCTAATTTGCAACCAAGTAGCTCTTTTATAGTTGTGTTGGAAGCATTGCCAATCTCTTATGCCACAGCAATAAGTCTGTCTTATTCAGTTGATCAGTATACTACATATTTGTGATCGTATTACCTACAATTGCTCTTTTGGTAGAATTCTTAGAGTTCAAGAGGCATAGGCCATCCTTCTCTCTACCAATCCCCTTCACTTTCCCATTGGAAAGGTCTTGGAACAAACAGAAGTCGGGATAGAAGGACATAAAACAACTCAATTCCCTAGTTAGCTTTGACACTGATAGCAGGTTATACTTAAAATTTGGAATAAAAAATACATTGTTGATTTCATTTGTATCTGTAAGCTTGCATTTCCCTGTATGTGAAACTAAAGTCACTCCTCCATTTAGCAAATATACCTTTTCACATTCATTTGGATTATTAACCCTAACATCAGACAAGTTATTCAGATGTGCAGTCATGTGATTGGATGCCCCTGTATCAATTATCCATTTCTCTTGCTCTATATTAGCCATAAAAGAATGGATCATACCTGCCATATTGACATGAGATTTTTCTTCATCCAGCATGTTTACTATCTGGTCATACTGTCTACTGTTAAATTGTGGTGCTCTTTGCATATTCCCTTCATTGCATGCATTTCATGCCATCCTTGCATCCCTCTCTGTTTGAACATTATATGATGTGTTCATATATCCTGATTTCTTCTTATTTTTTAAATGATTAGGTGGGTATCATATAAGACGATAATTGTTGAGCTTAGTGTGTCCATTCAAATGACAAAAGTCACATTGTATCTCTCAATTCCTTTGTGGTTTCTGATAAGTGCGTTGGCTTTCCCTTTCAATAAGCATGGAGTAAGCTTTGTTGATACTAGGTGTAGGGCTAGTCATGAGAATTTGGCTCCTCGCATAATCATAGGATTCACTAAGTCCCATCAGAAATTGCATCAACTTCTAGCTCTCCATATGCGCAATAAAATCCTTGGATCTAGGACAATCACAAAGATTGGGAACCATGCTGTCAAATTTGATCCACAGACCTAGAAGCTTTGAGAAATAGGTCAAAATATTGTTTGAACCTTTCATAATTGTTGTTATTCCCTTGTGCAGCTGATAGACTCGTGATGCATTGAACTTGTCAAAACGCTCCCTGAGATCTTCCCAGACTGCTCTGGCATCTTTAGCATATAGTATTCTTGTAAGTAACTCATTTGCTACTGAGCTCATAATCCATCCTACTATAATTGCATTGCAGCGATTCCATTGATGACTAAGTTCCTTATCAAATTTGTCCATACTCAAAGTACCGTCGACCAATCCCAGCTTGTTTTTTCCTAACAACTGAATTCGCATCGTATGGCTCCATAGCGAGTAATTCTTTGACCATGCCAATCGTAGCGAGATGATAGAAACTCCTGTAGTGTCTGAAGGATGAAGATGATCAATGTCAGTTTTAGACATTGTTAGAGATCAAACCAACAGAAAGCACAGTAAATTACAGAAATCTCCACTAATTAGGCAAGATCTAACTCATAATCATGAGTTCAAGCTCTGATACCATGTTGAATTATTGATAATCTGTGACCTAATCTATGCAGAGAAGATGAAGATTCATCAAATTAGAGAAAAAACTGTAATTATGTGTATTGAATTAATTAACCCACATGGGTTGCTACATCATATTTATAATGTGCTAAAGTCTAACTAACTACCTATCACGTGTCAGCTAAGATGCTAATAACAACTTCTAACTAACTTGACAAACGACTAACTAACGACTAACTAACTAACTCTTTATATTTACAGCAATGCCCTCTTGTATATGTATCAACCTATTCCCATTTCTTCATAAGGCACAATAGGAGGCACAATAGGAGGGTAAGAAAAGCAAGTGCGATGATTGCATCAATCGAATTTTGAGATTCATGAATGTTTTTTATCTGATCGATGAGATCACAATACATAGAAAACAATGCTTTATCCATTTGTAAATACAATTCTTCGATTTTTCAAATTTGACATGGTCCTAATGATTTCAATTATCTCAATAACTCCATGAGTGATTTGATATTTCTAGTTTAGAGTTACTGATACATTGTTATTGTTGTTTTATCAAGTAATTTATACGGACCACATGCGTATTGTTATATATATGTTACGAAATTTTTTGAAGTGAGAATTAATGATGATCCTAAGTCTTTAGCAGTGATATTTATCGCCAAAAAAGTGAATTTTTTTAAGTGTATGTACGTGCTTATAGTTTATAGCTTTGTATGGAAAGAGTAAGTATTCTATATATAATAAGCCACAATGCAACTATCATTGTAACTATCTTGTTAGCTTTCAACCAAAAGCTAACAAGATTTTTAGTTACATATTTATTATTTAGTTAAATAATAAATATGTCATTGTATGAGCTATTTATTATTCATTCCTTTTGAATTTGTTAATCTGATTTTGATCTGACACATAGTTTACGAAAGTAAATTAGATTTTGAGAAAAAACATTAAGTGATACTTGAAGTTGTCCCAGATTTTCAAAAAGACACCTTAACTTTGCGTGCGTCCTATTACCCCACAGTACATTCAAAATCACAATAAATACAAATTTTTTACACAATATTTCTACTTTGGACAAAAATATCCTTCGAATGTGCAATTTCTTAAAAACAAAAATTCGGACCCATTATTGATGTATTGAAGGATGCTTTGGTAATTTCCTATGATGAATTCGTTTTGTTTGTTTCTTTTAAATTTATTTTACTATACTAAATAATTGTATAAAATATTATGAATCACGATAATTAATTACTTAAATATTTAAAAGATATAAAATATATAAAAGATCTAATTGACTCTTCAAATTTTACCGGTGACACATAAATTGGGACAAATGAAATACTATATATTATTTGAAAATTTCTTAGAAAGTACTATAAATTACAGTAATTAACAGCTAGAAATATTTCAAAGACAAAAAAAATTGATTGAATCTCAAAATTTTTTTAGTACTACATAAATTGAGAAATAAGAAATTACCTCTATTATTTGAAAATGGCATAAAAGTATTACAAATCATACAATAAGAATTAACAATTTAAAATTTTTAAAGACTTTAATGCTTTATACTTATTCTATTTCCACTTTGGACAAAAATATCCTCCCAATATGCATATATTTTTAAACAAAAAGTGGGACCCATTATTGATGTATTCAAGGATGCTTTGGTAATTTTCCTATGATGAATTCGTTTTGTTTGTTGTTTAATTTTTTTTTAAAATAATTGTATAAAATATTATAAATCACAATAATTATTTACTTAAATATTCAAAAGATATAAAAATATGTAAAAGATATGATTAACTCTTCAAATTTTATTGGTGACACATAAATTGGACAAATGAAATAATATATATTATTTGAAAATTACTTAGAAAGTACAATAATTTACAGTAATTAACAATATAATATTTTAAAGACAAAAAAAATTGATTGAATCTCGAAATTTTATTAGTACCACATAAATTGAGAAAGAAGAAATAACCTTTATTATTTCAAAATTGCGTAAAAGATATTACAAATCATACAACAATAATTAGCAATTTAGAATGTTAAAAGACATAAAAAAAATTACCATAGTTAACAATAATTAAAAATTTAAACTATTTTAAATTAATATTAAAGTTTGATTAACTCTTTAATTTTGTCTTCACATAAATTGAAACAAAAAATGATATATATTGGGCCCGTGCTAGCACGGGCTCCGATGTCTAGTCTTATTATATAACTTAAAAAATATTCTTTCAAGTTTATAAAATATTAGTCATGTGTTGCAATACAATACTTTGGTTCTTGTTCTTAAAAAATTCATTGATAAATAATATAGTTTAAATAGTTTAATTCAATGTTTGAAAATATTAGACAAATTTCTACTGTCATTTCAATTAAAAACTTAAAAAAACTTTAAAAAATTACTGTATCCCTAATGTCATGATTATATAAGGAAAATAATTAACTTTTATAAATATTAATTATAACTTTCTAATGGATATGGTAGTAATTTTCTAGTGGTTATAAAAAGACTTTTGTTGAAGAATTAAAATTAATGGTAACTTGAAATATTAAAATAAGGACTTTATAATATGGAAAGAATAATGCATTCTTATGTTATTATACAAGAAATATTTTTTAAAAGTTATCTTGAAAATAGTATTGAAATCTACGTAATATATATTTTTTCTAGTTATCATCAATAGAAGGTTTTTTTTTTTTTTAAGATTTTAGTTTGGATTGTTCAAATGAGTGTGGAAATAAGGTTAAGTTTCTATTTCTCATTAATTAGTGCATATATCTATACCCCATCAAATTTGATTATCTTTTTGTTCTCGTACCTTGTTGTTTATGACCGTTTTATATATTCCTTTCATTTAATTTGTTTGATTGATAATTTAGAAAAATACGAAAACTTTTAATTAAGAATTACAATTAATTATAACTTGAGATATTGAGATAAAAAATTGATAACATGATAAGAATAATGCATTTTTATGTAGTCATACAAGAAAATAAAAAAAAGTATACTTAAAACTCTTGAAAATATCAAGTGTTGTTTAGTTTTGCAATCTTAAACATGTCATATAGATGGTAGGAGATAACGAGTTGTCAAAAAAAAGAAAGGATACGGACTAATAAAGAAAGCACGACAAACAAATTAAAACAATTGGAATACTATTTTAAACTCAACTTTCTTAAATCAATTGTTTTAACTAAAAAGGGTAAAAAAATAACGTCTTAAAATTATTCAAAATTGTCTCCGGTTAACAACTTTTGGTCCAAAAATACCACATCACTTCTTTAAACACCTTCTTTTCGATAATAATATTGTAACTAATCATTAATTTTCACGTGTATATACATATTTATATAATAATCAATCATTAGTTTTCATTTAGATATTAAATTCCTAATAAAATAGAAAATATTTATATTTCATAATATATTTGAATGGAAGAAGGATATACATTTGTTAATATAATCCTTGGTTTTAAAATTCAGGTACAACAATCATAATGCCATAAAACACGAAAATTTATTACATTACTTTAAATAACAAAATATTATTGATAGAGTTATTGTTGACGATTTTTTCATATTAACTATCAAGAACAAATGTTTATCCTACTTCAATTCAGAAAAGATTAAGAAATAAAAAATATTTTCAATTCGACATATAGTGTTTTACTAGATTATACCTAAATACTCTTAAAATAATATTTTATTTACTTATCAAATAAAAATAAATAAATAAAAAATCCACTTATTTTTCAATAAAACATTTTCCCTCATGCCAAACACTTAGCCCATCCAATTGGGCTACTCATCATTTGGGCTTTAGTAGTACATGGGCTAAACTTTTTGAATGGCCCATCCAGTTACTCATAAGTCAAAGCCCAAATAAAGTTGTCATTAATATGTTTATTACGGATTGGCAGATTTGTTGTATAATGTACGAGTATATATGAATTCAGTAATTTTGATTCAAACTATATAATATGTATGCACATTACAAAATTTATTATATTTGTAACTGTGAAGTGGCCGAGGTAGAAGCTTGACTACGAGTTCGGTCAAACCCAATGACTTTTGCCCAAATAGTGTATTTATGTTTAGAAATTCATTAAATTTATACCCATATTAAATCTAGAACCCAATTCTTAGCACTTAAAAGCCATCATTTTAAAAATTCAGAATTCATAGAGTTGATATATTGACTTCGCCTTTGATTTTGAACTTATTTATATAACTTAAGTCGATATTAAAATTTATAATCTTTAAAACCCAAATCATTTTCTACTATAACAAATAAGAATATAGTTGGTTGGTCCAACCTATTTTTGAAATAAACAACTTACATGTATTCTGTTTTTTTTAAATAAAAATAAATACACCAAACAATACACTTAGATAATTTTATTTTATATGTAAAAATGATAATTTCTTGTAAAATAAACACAAAATTAAGATAAATTTGTAAAGAATTACAAAATTAATTGAAAGTTCTAATTTTATTTTCTTGTAATCTAATGTGGAGTTAGTTTTTTGTAAAAGTGCTATAGATATTAGGTGAATGGTACGTAGGTAACATTAATTGTTTGTGCAGATGTCTTCAATGGGAAAAAAAAAAAGTGATGTATAACCCTACAATACAAATATAGCCTTAAAATTCGATATTCAATGGGCAGGAAAAAATTATTATAGTAGCTTAAGATTTATTTTGCCAACATATTTCAATTAAACTAAACACAAGTTAGTCGTCGTAGAAAATATGATTTAAATGTTTAATTATTGTTAATTAAATTATATTCACTTCTTTACGTTACATGACCTACTGATCAGATCACGAGTTTGTCTTCTTCTTTTTTTCACGTGAGACGAAAAGAGAATATGTCACAATTCAAGTTCATAACACATTATTATATTATATTATATATTATTTTTTTAAAAAAGAAAAACCCGGGGAAGGGGGGGAGGGACTTTTCAATTGAACTACTCCCTTTATGTTTTGACCTAATAGGCTGCACAGATTTGCCTTTTGGGTTATACATCAATGAACTCATAAAATATGTGTATCATGTGAACTTATGATATGTTTTATAGTTATTTAATTTCCTCTCTCATCCCAATATTGACATCAACTTAAGAGATATATCATGTAACACTTTATCTTTTTCATCAAACGGTTGTCAACCTAAAAGGTTGTCAATCATTCTTTGAAACTCACCTTCAATCATGGGCGTCACATACATCATGTCCCTCCTTAAGGACTCATGAGTGTCCTCGCTGAAGTTTATCTCATCATCATACTAAAATAGTGTACATTCAATTCTAATATTATATTTGTCACAATTCAAATCTATGACACGTATTATCTGCATTTAAATAAAAAAAATCATAGATTTGCCCTTTGCGTACTATATAGAGTCTAAAAGAATTTGTATCATGTGAATTGTAATTCGCCTTATTGAGCTTTCACTCTTCTCTCTCATTCCAATATATAATTCACCTAAAATATCATGTGCATCTTTTCTTCGAAGTCTTACCAACTTAAAAACCTGAGAGTCTTTTTCTGTGACCTAGTTTTATCTGTCCACCCTCCATCATGAACATCACAAAATGTTTCATGGCTTTTTAATGAAAATTATCACTAAATTATTTATTAGAGATTACATAATAAGAAGAAAACAACTTGCAACTCCATTTTAGATTACTTATTATTTTAATTTAGGGCTTGTTCAGCATGGAGGAATTTTTTCTTAAGAGAACGTTTTTTAAAAATTTGTCATGTTAATTGGTCAAAAGTTTTAAAAAATATTTTCTTTAATTAGGAAAATGAGTTCATTAAGATAAGATAAATAACTTTCCTATTGGAAGTAAGGAAACTAAGCTCCACATGTGACATTCCGCATTGATTATGACCTCCTTACTTTTCAACACATCTTATTTTCACCCTAAAGGCCTAATCCCGATAAGCAGTGGCGGAGCCATAAATGTTATTAAGGGTGTCCAAGAAAAATGATGTGCGGCTGTAAAATAAATAAATAAAAAAAGATATTGTGCTATTTGCAGTTTGAATTTGGAACTCCATACAAATAGGCATCGATTACCATTGTGCCTAAGACATAGCTTTTGTCAAAGGTGTCCAACTTTATATATATATATATATATATATATATATATATATACATAATTTCCGACGAAGAGTGTCCAATTGGACACCCTAGGGTGGCTCTAACTACGCCACTGTCGATAACCACCATCCCCATCCCACCACCACCACCACCCTACCTTCAATAATATTTAAATATCAAACAGAAGAAATAAGTCAGAAATCCACTTATTTTCACGAAAATATAAATCTAGTACCAAACACACTTCATTTTTATACCAAATGCGACATAGATATTACCTTTTACATATACCAAGTGCATTTTTTCTAAAATAATAATAATTATTTATCCTTTAAGAATCCTCAAAATCTATAAGTGGGATGTTTTCATATCAAACTTGACCTTTCACAAATCTAATTGGCAGCAACTATTAGTATTATTTTCCAAACAAAAAGAGAATCTTTTTTTTACATAACACGCCTAAGATGAGTTGACAACTGCCAATTTAATTTTACTTAGTGGAGAAATCACTTTTAATATGCCTTAATAATCACTTCCATGTCCATCTTTTACTAATTTTTCAACCTTATAATAAATAAAAAGTAAATCTTATTAATTTCTTTTTTAGATCGTCTTCCTCAAAACCATCATAACAAAATCAATTATTACATAATAATATTACTATTCTTTTTGAACTTTTTTTTAGTAAAGTGTAATATATCCATTATCTTATGTAGTTGGTATTTGGAAATATTATCCTAATTTCTTGGACTAAAAAAAGCATCAATTCCTTTAAATTAAAAATGGAAACCACATAATCCTATTGAGTAGACAGCCAAAAACATAAACTCTTTTAGCCAGTAAAATCAAAGATAAGAGCTATGTGGACAATTATTTAACTATTTACACGTATTTAAAACATTTGCTTCCATTTTTTTATTGAAAAAATAGTACGTTTTGTGATCTTGAAGAGATTTCAATAGTTGGTACTTATCATTATGTATTGATCAATCATTATTCATTTATTTAGTTTGGTTTGGGTATCTGGTATTGATATTAGAGTCTGATTAAATATAAATATAGATCTATGTGTTGTAGCCTGTAGGATTTATTTGTGAAGGCGACGCTCTTACTAATAAGTTTTTTTTTTAATTCTCAGAACTCGAACTCTAAATTTCTAATTAAAGATATAGAAATTTCAACCATCTCACGACATCCTATTTTGGTGAATACTCATTATGTTGCTCCCTCTCCTCTTAACCAGATAATTGTCCACTATCAAAAAGAGATACAATTAATTGTTGAGGAATTAAAAAAATGAGAAGTGGATATTGGAGTATGATGGTTCAATAATCTAAAGTTCAGTATAAATTCTGATATTAATAATCTGATTTTTCTAAATTAACGATAAATATTATACACTTTAGGAAAGGTTTTAATTTGTTCTTGAATTGTGCTAAATAGTTTAGATTTATCCAACTTTTATAATTAGGGTCGATTTTAATATTATTCGTATAGTTCAACAACAAATTTGATTATTTTTTCCTTGATAAAACAAGACCACTTGTTGGATACGTGGCATCATAAGATGCTTAACACTTTGATTAGAGATGGACCCTTTAATGGTTGTTAAAGAGAAGATTTTAGCGTATTTTTTTAATACGATAAGGTGATTTTTTTTATTTTTTAAAATTTTGAAGAGCAAAATTATTTGTGTTGATGAGAAATTTCAGATATTCGATAAGAGAGTGGGACCTTAATCTCATGTTAGACAAGTCAACATGGAATCATGGAAAATTTTAGGACAAAAGCATAGAATAATGTTGTCATATGGCAAGTCTAGGGCCATCTAATAATGATAATTAATCCCATAAAGTTCCTCTTTCCACTAATTGCGGTTCAATTTGGGTTCGCGCTGCATTTAGATGACTATAATAAAATAATTAACTCAAGATTATCTTCAACCTTTTTTAAATTAGGGCATAAGTTAGGAAATGTAATGTCACAAAACCTAAATTTATAACTTAATGACGTGGTTAATATTATATTAACCAAAAATCATTTCAACCTTATTGGGCGGTATATTTTATAACCTTTATATTTTTCTATGTTGTGTCGTTTATTATTTAGCAGCAGAGTCATGATTTAAAGTTTATGAGTTCGAGATTTTAGTTTTTTAAAGTTATTGAGATTTTAGTTTTTTAAAGTTATTGAGTTCTTAATAATAAGTTATTGTGTTCTTATAATAAGATTTCGACCAAAGTTACTCATGAATTTGGCTGAACTCGTAAACTATACCTCGGCTCTAGCGCTCCACCTTTTTCCATAAAGCAATTATTTAACATTAAAACTAGGTTACACAAGTTGAAGGGTGTTAGCCAGATATAAAATATTCCAAATTGCTCATATAATTTATTTGTTTATTTTCAAAATAGTTTTGTTAATATTTACTTCATAATTACAACCACCACAAAATTCTTGAAAACTTCCTAATTGACTTTCCCATGTGTACTCTAATCTAAAGTACTATAATAATTAACCTTGAAATGATTTAATTTGGCACGATTGCACATTTTTCATCTATAATTTTTTTTCTTAATTAATATTAATATTTCATAATCACAAATTTACAACCCAGTAGCACGAACAAAAAGCTAATTATAAACTTCAAGCAACCGACACTTTAATTAAAAATAAAATAAAATGGGGGCCATTTGCAAGTAGTTTTGATTCCAAATCACTATTAATTATAGGGCAAATTACATAAATCACATACTTTTAAGTATTTAAGTTATAGATACTTAAAAATGGCCCATTAGTATAAAGAAATTTACACTAATTAAAATAGTTTAATTAGATGTAATAAGTAATTTGTCATATTTTCAAGTTATCAATTAATAAAATAGTTTCACACTACGCATCAATTCACAGCAAAAAATATGATCTTAAATCTTTAGTTTCTATTTTTTTTTTTAACAATATGCAGTGTATAATCATTTTATAATTTCCCCTTACCCTATCTCAAATTTTGAAAATAATAATAATTATTTTATAATTACTACTATATAATTTGTGTATCTATAATGATTATTCAGTTATTTCTTGTATCAATTTATTCGAAAGTGTTGATTGAACATAAAATTTAAAAATGAAAAAAAGTCTTCTGAAAATTCTGGTATAAGCCTTCTAAGAAAGTCATACATACTCGTGTGGTTATAAATCATTATCTCATTAAGAATAAAATAAAAAATTTAAATTAAATTGTTAGTAAATATATAAAAAAAATGTATCATTCTTCTTGATTGGGTAACTCAAAAAAAAAAAGTGTCACATATTATAATAGTAATATATTATTATAGAAATAATTGTTATTGAGAAGTATTATAATTAGAATAATTTATTTAAAAACTATTTAATTGAATAACAATATGAGAAATTAACTCCAATCGTATATCATCCATAAATTTTATCAAAAAAAAATATAAAATGTTACTCATGAAAATTCATCATAATATGCCAAAATGTAACATCATTGAAATGCTAAATTGTGTACCAAAAAAAATAAAATTAAATGCTCAAATTCAAATATACAACCGACACTCTATAAATAAAAATAAAAAATAAAATGGCCCATCTGCCAAGTGGTTCAGAAGCAAGGCATTATGTTAACTTATAACAGAATTTTAAAAAATAATGAGACTCTAAAAATAAATCCTTTAACTGTTGATTCCAGATCACCATAATCTAATGATTAATTGGTTATAATTTTGTACTACATGTTGTTGTCATAATGAAAACAACCCCCCAAACCCCACCCCACCCCACCCCCACCAAAAAAAGAAAAAAATGTATATAATGTTTGGGAAAATCACGAAAGAGAAAATGAGTGATAAACATGAATCGGAATGGGTTGGGTTGAAATCGATTGAGCAATGACTCGCCAGTTTGATCCAATTTTTTGAAGGATTTCTTAACGCTAATTAAAAAGGATATTTTTTGCATTTAATAGATAAAGTTTTAAGTAATGTCATCTTCTTCAAATTGCTTCCATTCAATTTGAATGAAACAATATACACAAATATGAATTTTCTAATATCAATAACGTATTCAGTGTAATTTTATAAGTGGAGTTTGAGGAGGACATCGGTTATGGAGACCTTCCAATCTAGTATAGGTTTAAGAAATATTTTTGAATTACCCTCGACCGAAGTAACGTATATCAAAAGAATAAATTATAATAGGAAAATCATTTCACACCGTTCTAAAGACAGATATAGTAAAAGCACAGAAAAAACAAAAAGTAATAAAAAAACACATGACAAAAAATTATAAGAGAATAATGCTATTACTATTGATATGAAAGGAGAAATATGTACGGTACATCAAACTACCAACAAGCTTATGCCTTAAACGAGATAATTTTTAATTATCTACTAGTTTTTTATTTTAATTCGCGGTCTTTATATTCTTCTTCTATTAGAAACAATTTAAAATGACATGATACAAAAAAGTGATCGTCTCTTAAATAAGCTAATTTTTTTTAAAAAAAATCCTTAGAAATTGAATTTAATTATATCTAGCAAGGCGTGAGTTCTTTAAAAATACGAAATATAACTTATGAGATATTATAATGCAAAAATATAAATTTGTATCCTATAAAAGAAATTGTGTTGAGGAGTAAAAGTGCTAATACCTAATATTACACTAAAGTAAAAATCACCTTGAAAATGAATTATATTAGACTAATTAAAAATAAGTTCATCTTGTGTCCAATTTATAAAATTTCAAAGAGAGAAGTATTGAAAAGACTCCTGAATTTGACACAAATTATTAGTTTCGTCCGTGAATTATTGACATCCTTAAGAACAGTCTTCTACTTGAATAACTAAATTTAGATATACCTCTGATCTGTCACTTGACATAGCAGGTAGTCTCAAACTCTTATAGGAGCATGAAATTCTTAATAAAAATTTGAGAAAATATTGAAAACTCCTCTAAACTTAGCGAGAATTAAGGGATGTGTATCACTCATATTGCATGACCGAAGATGTATTTAAGTTCAGTTAATCAAGTAAAGAAGTGCTTTTAAAGTTATCAACAAAACGGAAAATGAAACTAATAATTCGCACCAAATTGAGTTTTATATATATATATTTGACACTACCCCTACTATAAGCCATTAAAGGGGTGGAAAATTAGGTTCACGTACCACGTGCATGTCATTATATTGATGCCTTTTTATTTCTTCATGACCATATATTATGGTCCCTATTAGTTCCCATATGAATTATTCATCAATTTTTTAGGTCACAAGCACATGGCCAATTTGTTGTACTTTGTACTATATATCCCCATTTCTTTTATTGGAAAACTTTTGATGATGTATTCTACATTTAGATCAACATTATTTTTTGGATCTTGTATAATTATTGTCTATGAATATATAATCTTAATAATCAAGGGAACAAATCCAGAGTGTCTTAGCTATTAAGGGATTATTAATCTCTTCATGTGAAGTTTCAGATATTATCAAGATCCTTGAATTATAACAGTTGATTAATTAATTATTGATTTATGTAGGGTTCATTTGAATCACAGACATGCATTAATGTGCAAATTTTTGGTTTTGTATTTTATGAAGCTAGAATATTATCCTCTATTATTATTCAATAACTTCCAATTTGAATCATAACTACGATTCACATCAAGTCTTATCGAACATAATTTAATTTCAGGGATTGTTTGATTGCTGATTGGAGAAAAGATATATCTATGTATTAAAGTTAATATACTTTTCTATACCATATTGTTTGATTATAAAATGAGGGGGAAAATCGCTATACAGAATCTAATGTTAGTTACACCATGTTTGGTGTTGATCAAACCTACAAGTATCAGATAATGTTTAGGTAAATTATTCTCGTTGTCCTCTTTGAATTGCCCTATTAACTAAGGGTTGGTATCTATGAAATAGTGAGCCATCGAAGTTAGGTACCAATAGTAACAATAGCAAAGGAAGTTGGATACTTTAAATTGTAATTTTTTAACTATTAAACGGAAATCGTATTATCAAAAAGTCATACTTTAAATTATGATTTTATAACAATGAGTTTGGTGGATGTACATGGATATGGTAGTTGGAAGCCATACGTCCAAAATGATGTTTTTTCCTTGCTATAATTTACCCGACACTTTATATTTTGAAATTTGAAATATATAATTTTAATTAACATTAATTTAAATTTTATTTTTTATATTATATAGATATGAAAAAAAATTATAATATATTGTACTATCTGTCTTGAATATCTAAATTTTAATTTTAAAAAATTAAATTGATCGAATTCTATTTAACTTTAAAATATTAATAAAATTGAACCTCAAAAAAATAAAATATACATATAAATTGAGTCGTTGAAAATAATTCAGATATACTACTCTTTCTTTGGACTAACCTCTAGTCAAATACTATATTACCCTTGATTTTCGTGAAATAGTTATAAAAAATAATTTCTAAATTTTGTCTTTATTTATTTATTATATGTAATTAGAGGTTGAAAACAACCTTCCACGTATACAATTTGCCCTTTTTTAATCTTAAAAAGAAGTAAAGACGGTACATGAATCAATTAACGCATCTAGACAAAAATATGAAACTAAATTCATTCTTAAAGCACTTCCCAATAATAATATTTATTTTAATAAATCTTGCTTGGTATCATGACTTGTCCCCAAATAATTCACTATGTTGTCTCCTAAGCAAGGAATTACGAGATGGCATATATATGTGTGTGAGAGGTTTTAATTAAATTGGTGGTATTGATTTATTGTTCCACGTAAATAATTCGACTTATATAAATATATTTATTTGATGTTGTTGGGTTTATTTTTAAGTATTGATCATTGTTAAAGGATGAAGAATTTGAGTTGAATCTAGATATCGAATCGATTAAAAGTTGTTTGCATCAATTTTGATTTAATCCGGATGAATTGTGTTATTTATGAATAGATAAGTCTATGCAAATTTATCTAATTAAAGTCTCACGTTCGTAATCTCATAATTCCATTAAAAATAGTGTTTTAAATTAAAAAAATTAACGTTAAAAATAATTGGGATTTAATAGGTGGAAGACATTTTTAACCAAAATAAAATATTAAGATATAATTGTGATCCAATAAATGAAAATAAATAAATTAATACGTTCAAATATTTTTAATCCCTTTCCATTAATTTAATTTGCCATACTAATATGCACTTGCTTACATGTAAATTAGGTCACATAAACAAAAGTAAAGTTGTATACGGATGCTATGACGTAACGACAGAATATATATTTCTTGAAATATTAACTTGCCAATATTGAACTATTAATTTATTTCTTTTTCCAAATTGATGTCTAATTAATAACTTGTAAAATGAATAGATAAATTTTCGAGATTCTCGAGGTGTTAGGTTTTGATTGAGATAGAATAAAAGATATATCTTCTTTTAATTAGAAAAATCTAATTTGAGTTCTAAGAATGAATAACCTTATTCCGTTTTAAAATAAGTGATATTTTAACTTTTTGCATTAGATAATTTCAAAATAAATAATGTTTTAGATTCAAGTAGAAATTGGTCGAGTTAATAACTTTGATGGTCACTCAACTATCAACTTTTTTCACAAAAGTCACTCAACTATGACTTTTTTCACAAAAGTCACTCAACTATGACTTTTTTCACAAAAGTCACTCAACTATGACTTTTTTGCACAAAAAGTCACTCAACCTATTTAATTATTTTTTTCACTAAAATTTATTGACATGGAATTTTTATTTTTAATCAAAATTTTAAGAACCAAATATATATTCATTAAATCATTTAATGACCCGCTAAAAATATAATATTGAACTTTTTATTTTACCATTAATTCTCTAAATTTTTATTTTTTTTAAAAAAAGTTAATCAATCAATACAACTGGAACAATCTTACCTAACAGGCAACACATTACATTATTTTAAATTTGTTCAACTTAATTTAATGTCACAAACTCATGTATCAGTAGTAAATTAATAACTTATAGAATTATGCTGGATATATATATATATATATATATATATATATATATATATATATATATATATATATATGGTTAAATGTTGTTATATTTTAATGATAAAATAAAAAAGTTTAATATTATATTTTTAGCGGGTCGGATTAAATAGAGCGGGTCGTTAAATGATTTAAATGGATATATATTTGGTTCTTAAAATTTTGGTTAAAATAAAAATTTCATGTCAGCAAATTTTAGTGAAAAAACAATTAAATAGATTGAGTGACTTTCTGTGCAAAGAAGTCATAGTTGAATGACTTTTAAGTTGAAAATGAAAGTTGAGTGACTTTTTGTGAAAAGAGTTGATAGTTGAGTAACCATCAAAGTTATTAACTTGAAATTGGTCTTATTGTTTTTAAATTATCCTTATTTACATAATTGAGAACTATTAATTGACTTTTTTTTTATTAAGGTTACGTAAATAAAAACAATTCTTATTTTCTAGGAATAAACAATTTCTTAAAGAGTGTGTTTAAACTAAATAAATATACCTATTTTGAAACGGAGGAAGTAATAATTTCTAAGGTATGACTTGAATTTAAATAGGAACGTATTAAGAGTTTCACGCTTGTTTCTTTCAATGATTTCGTCTAGAGAAAAAAAATAAAGATTGAAGAATTCAAATTTGAAATTATCTCCTTATTACAATCTTATGTCACGTTTAATATTATGAAATATGAATTTTATAAGTTCAAACAATAGGATAAATGACTGAGTTTTTGTATGAAATTAAATCTTAAAATTTCAAAGTTTGGTAGGTGCCCAAGTAGTTCATATATATTGTCCATCTTTCCCTTAGAAAATTCACCTAAATTAAAGGTGTGTTTGGTACAAAATTAAATATATTAAATATTTTTTAAAACAAAAATGACATTTCATAAAAGAGAACAATAAGTTTCATAAAAGAACATTTCACGTTGATTATTTCTAGCACTCCATCAACCCACCCACCAATCGTCCTCCCTCACTCGCCTCCCATCCATCCTCATCCTCCGACTCATCCCCACCCCTCATCTCCTTTCACTCTCATAATATTTATCCAAATTATATAAAAAATATTTTTATTTATTTATCAAGAATCATAAAGAAATAGTTGTTAATGCACACAATTTTTTTTCCTATTTAACACATCTTATAAGTTCCTATTTTTCTTTTCATTTTCTATGGTTTTTATATTATTTTTTCTAATATAGTGCAAAAAGTAAATGGTAATGTTAAACTATAAAAAGGTGGGGGAAAAAAAGAGAGATGATAATAAGAAATACTACAAAAGAAGAAAAAATAAATTAAAGAACCTTACACACACACACATCAACCTAATTTAATAATTAGAAAAACAATTGGAGTTGTTAGATCGAAGTTTGGAACTCATTGGAAAGCTCTTCGATGTGGTCAAATACTTCCTCTAAATATTTTATTAACAAAAATATATCATTGGAGGGTTCAAAGTTATTTTTCTTTTCCTTAAATTTTATATATAAAAAATGTTATAACAGACCTAGTGTTCAATGAAGTGGGTTGAGAGCTTTGAAATTTCTAGTTCAAATTTCAGCAAAAACAAAAATACTAGGCACTCTATTCTCATAGGTCATAACTTTGACAGAAAGAATTATTTGATACTTGTTGCTGATGAAAAATAATACGAAATCTCATGAAATTAATGAAAATGTATAAAAATTGGCCAAACATCACAATTATCGAGGAAAAAAATTAGTATTACCACTCTTTTATTGCTCCAAAATTTCTTATTTATTTAAGTCTGGTTTTGATTTAATCACTTGTTTTTTAGTATAAAAAACTTGGTAAAACTTCAAAGTCATGACTCATGAGCCACGAGACATTTTTATCTATAATAAATACTCCATGTTCTTTAATTTTTCAATTGTCATAATTTTTATTTTTAGAGTCCAACGATAAGAATTTTGATTAATATTTTACAATATATTTTTTCATCATATTAATATGTAAAAAATTGTAATTTATAGTACTTTTCGTATAGGTTTGAATATCTAAATTTTTTGTTTAAATATTGAATTAATGTAATCATATTTCACTTTGAAAATTAGTCAAATTAATTTTTGAAAAACGCAACATGACATTTGAAATGGACAGATGGAGTACATCTCAAAATTTTATAAGGAGTCGTTTGATTATCAAGATAAGCAATTTATCTAAACTTATCAAATTTAAATCAAACACATAGACTGAAAATCTCGTTTGTTATAATTCCTTCTTATTTTCAAACCAAACCATCTTTTAAGTGTCCATCATCTAAACATTTTAAATTTAAATGAAGGTCAATGTCGAATTATTATTTGGAGTGAATGATTAATGCCTCTTTAGCTTTTTCTTTAAAGAAATAATTGATTTAATTTTCCCTCAAAATTCAATCTATGATTATTCCATAGATATTTTTTTGTATCTCCACCCACCTTTTATAACAGGATCAATAGTGATTCTCCACTTCTTTTTTTCATGTGCTAGAAATTTGTCTTTTCAGTTAAGAGTTATATGTCTCACCTTTTCAATCGAACGGTGAAGACAAATTCAAGATTTAATTTTAATGAATTCAATTCATTAAGATTTTTAATACTAAATTTATTTCTGTTTATATAATATGTCCACGCCTATTAATTTTAATTATTATTTTTATTTATATATATTTATACATAATTTAACATCGAAAGTTATTATTTCAGATAGAAAAACTACATCCGCCACTGACCAATCGTACATATCAAACATTCACTGAAGATTTTTCTTGTCGAAAAAAATATTGTCCATTGATTTTTATATGTCAATTCAACAAAATAATGAAATTATTGGTAGCTTTTTTGGGGGGTATAGATGAAAGTGACTCAAAGTTTAATTGCCCGGTCTTTAAGTTAACAATTATTTTGGATGACCTAAGAAATTAAATAAAAAAATATTAAGAGCGTGGAATTGTTTTCCAACACAACTTGAATTTGTGGTTGTTGACTTGAATGGAAAATAAGTTTGTTTTGTGGTCATTTGATAATTTCTATTCAAAAAATGTTGAAGTTTCTAAAGAAAAAAGAAAAAAGAAAAATTCTACAACCTTTCATTTCAATTCATGTGATATAGTTTAAATATTGAAAAATCAAATGTTATAAATATTATGAATTGTCAATTATAATAACTAATAGTATTTGCATCGTAATTTTTGGAGATGTAATTGATTCTAAGAATTTATTCAAAAATGCGATATAAAGACATGACTTGAGATTAAATTAATCTGAAGTTGAAGTTCTATTTCGACATGCATTTTGAATTTCTTTATATTTCTTTCACACAAAACATGATCTCCAAAGTGAAAACTATATGAAAAAAAAAAAAAATCAATTCCTATACATTTTTTACCAAATTGAGCAAGACATATTTTTTTACCAAAAATGAGCGAGACATATTTTATAAATAAGATATCAGAATATCTTAAGGTGACACATTAATAAATTACACATATTTATATTTTTTTATTATTAATATTTATGATTTGTTTACACATTTAAATGTTAACTTAAAATCATAATTTCATATCACATATTCCGACGACGAAAGCTTAGTTGTGCCACTTGATATTTTTGTTTGGAAGGGAGTAGAAGTGGTCATACAATTATATCGTGTCAAAATAAAGATGAGAAGATAGGAAGAGGGTCCTTTGAGAGGATTTAACAACTGTCTAATTTCACTACCCACCCACCCTGCTTGGTTGGAGGGGTTTTCAAGGCATTTGTATGTCACATCAACCCAACTACCAATGCATTTTTTTCAAAAAAAATATTTTTCATAAAAAAAATATCCACAAAAACATATCTTTTTATTTAAGAATTTATTTATTCTAAAAATAGTTTTTGAAATTTGTAAAATCTTCTCATGTTTTTAAAACTTAAGACCAGACAAATTACATCATATAATTGGGACGAAAAGAGTTTTATCTAATTGAACATAAATTTAAAATTTTAAAATAATTTATATAAATGATAAATACTTATTTGATTATAAATTATCTCATTAAAAATTAACGATTTAAAATTGATTATTTTATGTGATTAAAAAATATTTTTTAATAATAAATTGAACATTAAGACGATAAATTTAATTATATTTACTTTTAAATTATTTATAGTAAAGTAACTATTAGTTGATACTACTTGATATCACATCCACCCACCATGAGCATTATCAGCATATTTCGTACGTAATTGATTTATAATCGTAGCGTAGAATCTCGAATATTTCCAAGTTTGTTACTTTTAAAACTTATCTTATTAAAATATTAATTAAAGAGTTAAGAATTAAAAATATATTTAAATTATTTTATTTTCTTAATTTTAATATATCTGAACAATTGAAACTGTGAGTTTTTTTCTACTTGAACTATTAACTAAAAATTAGCAAAAGACACATAGACGTTGACTAGACCAAATACTTATTTACAAATGCTTCTAATTGTGTTTGTCCATAAAATCTTTATCCACTTTACCTATATTACGATTCTATTTATTGCCATATAAATCTTCTCTAGAACTTTAAATTCTTCCATTTCAAGTTTGAGATTTCGATGTCGGCTGGCAGAGATGAGACCACGACTAAGAAGATGATCGATGTCATAGTTTGAATAAATTAATAGAATTCTTAAACAAAAGAGAAAATGTAAAAACATTTTTATAAATTAATTGAGGTATATTTCGCTAACTACTATATGAGACACTCAAAAACTTAAAGAATAATTTAAATGTATTTTTAACCTTTTTTTAACTCTTAATTAAAATAAGCCAAGAGGAATTATTTTCATACTATTTCTTCAAAATAATTAAAAATATTTTTTCCTCATTTTGTCTGTTCCCTCGATGAATCTGCCTGCATTTTATTTTTTTAGATCCACGTACGTCGGCAAGAAAAATAAAAATAAAAATTTGACTCCATAAATAAAAATAAAATATCATCATGACCCTCCATTAGAACCCTCAAGATTGAATCTCCACCGTCCGTTTTGTTATGGTAACCCTAGTAGAGAACAAAGAAGGAAAGATGCTACTGCAATAAAGACTCGTAGCCGCTTGTACTTTTCCTTATTTATTATGCTTTTTCACTATATCCGCTTCGAAGTTCGATTAATTTAAAATCATCTCAAAAAAATTTACTTTAATAATTAAAATGGTCTTTATCAAAGATACTTTATACTCAATATTTAAATTTGAGACATTTTATTAATAATGAAATAGTATTTATCGCTTCACTAGAATCTTATATTTTAAAAGACGATTTATATTTTTTGTCAATTAGTATATGGAGTTGTCTTTGGGTCGAGGTCTTCTAAAAACAATTTCTCTACCTTTATGAGATACTAAAAGGGTGTAAGTACATTTTTATCTTCCCCAATATTTAAATCATTACCAACAATATGAAAGTTCAGATAATAAATCAATTGAGCTATAATAATTCTACAAATATTTTTATTTTCTATATTACTTTAATTTAGAATTACAAGATTCAAAGTCATATTTACTTTTTCCACTTCGTGACGGAACTATGATCTCTTAGCCATCTACAAATGAATATTATAAAAATCTATAAAATAAGAATAAAATTATAAGTGACTTACAAAATTAATTGTTTTTTCATAGTATGTTTAATTAAAATTAAATAAACAAATAAAAATGGTTGGATTACAAATTCTTTTTTTACTGCACATGGAGATTGGTGAAGTCTATATGAAACTACTAGACACTAGTACATTTCTTTTAATTTACCTTGAAATTCGAGCCAATAAAATATAAATATAAAAGAAAAAATGTTTTGATTCTCAAATCTTTTGTCGGGAACTGGCTTTTAACCAGTTTTATACAATATTTATTTTATATATTTTTATTTTTTATTTTTATTTTACTTTACTTTACTTTTAGTATTACTGCTTAGTTCTGTCCATTAGCATGCATGTCACCTGTGTTTTTTCACTTTTTCTATTCAATATATTAAAAGAAAAAAAAAATACAGATATGCCTTCAAAAGTGTATCTTAATCTTAATTTACATGAGATAATAATTCAAATCCACTCGATTGAGAAAACGTTGAAAGAAAAAATCAATCTTAGCTCATTTATAGGATGTTACCTGTTATATCGACTTAAATATTTTACGAGCAATGAATAGTCCTCTTTTTTATTTTCATGACTTATGTTGCACCTTCCTTAAAAAAAATTAATAAAAAAATATATTTCTAATATAGCATATTAGTAGTAAGAAATTTATAAAAAGTTTTTTTTAAAAAATAAAATAATATTACTTAATAAATATTAATTGTAAAAGCAAAAAGAAGATGAAGACTTCATAAAACCTTTAACTCGATGTACTTGTTTGTTCCATGTACTTTTGTGTAGTGTACGTGTCATAAGAATCTTTTAAAATTCAATTAATATTATAGCGTTTGATTGAGTACAAAATTTTAAATATAAGAATTTTTTTGTTATGTTATTTAAGTTTATTTTATTAAAGTTATTTTGATACTAAATTTTAGTTAATTTTTTTCATACTAAATGCTAAGTAGGACTAAAAAAATACAATATATAACTTTTTTTGGGTACAAATTTATTTTAAAAAATGACACTTAGGATAGAGAGAGCTATGTAATACCTAAATGCATTTATTTATTCATTTTTTAGAAAAAAAAAATAGGAGAAAGGGACAAAATTGTCTCAACAATTTGCTTATAATGTGAATAAAGAAACAGACAACAACTAGCCACAAGCCGAATACTCGTGAACTTAATAAAAGCCAACTCTTTACTATTTCATCCGTCTCATTTTATTTGAGGTAATTTTACTCAGCATAAAATTTAAGAAAGAAAATAAGACTTTTAAAATTTATAGTTCAAAATAAATGATAAAATTTGTCTTGTAAATCATTTCATTAAGGATAAAATAGATATTTTATAGTTAAACTATTACTTAATAAAGAAATGTGTAATTCGTTTTTAGACCAACTAAAAAGGAAAATAAATCACATAAATTGAGACAGAGCGAGTAACATTTTTTATTGTTTTAGATTTCTGCTCGCAGTTCAATTTTTGTATTGATATTCGAATAAAAAAATAGTTTGAAGGTAACATTCTCAATAAAAACAATTTCATTTTCAAAAGTTTGAACTTAAAACTTCTAAATAAAAGTGGAGATATCTTAATCATTTTATCATAATTTATGTTAATTACTAATAAGCTTTTCTATCACTATTTGCTTTTACACCTTATTTGGATGGTTGTATATGTTATATTGTACTGTATTATTAGTTTAAATATATATATTTTTTAATTGTTACTTCAATTTTATTGTATCGTATCATTTAAATCATTATTAGGTGACGTCAAAAGTTCTTATTTTATGTAGCGATCAATTTGGTGTAATCGCATCGTTACCTCAATATATTATTGTCATTTTATATTTATTTTTCCCTACCTTTTTTATAATAGTTCTACCTCCTACCCTACTTTTATCTTAAATTTATCATTCAAATTTCTGATATATGACATTATGTACGACAAAGAACAATACTACAATTTATTCAAACATAACATTTATTAATACAATATCTAACACTATGTAATTACGATACATTAATGGGTATCCTCCTAGTCCTATGTATTCTCTCCACTAGATTGTTCGGTCTACCCATAGAATTTAAATTTGATTTAATTAATTCTACAAAAAAAAAAAAAGGATGACTATAAATTTTAGTAGTATTTGCTAAAATTTCTATTTAAATTATTATATACATAAATCTAGACTACTTTATTCCAAAAACAATAAATTCAATTCAGATGAACTAATTAATTATATATTTATTTATTCATTACATCGTCACTGCTACTGGTCCCCATTTTTCTTGGTCCTCCCAATATGTTTTTTTCTTTAATAAAATAAAAAAAGTCTCTTTTTTTCTGTCAGTAATCAGAAATCTGAATATCTCTATCTCTTCTGTACCTTTGAATAGTTAAAATAAATTAAATTAAAATATTATTATCACTCATTTTGACCGGAACACACTTATTTTTTCCCTCTATAAATTCCTTCCCATACCCCTTCTCTCTCTTCATCCCTTCAACTTTCTCTCTCTAGAAAAAACTCTCTCAATATTTTTTAAAAAAGAAGCAAAAATGGCTGAGTTAATTCAACCAATTAAACGTTTTAGAGAAGAAGAAGAGCAAATACAAGTAACTGAAGAATATAAACGTCACAAATCATCATATAATGATATCCTCTCAATCCTCGAAGAGGAAGAGGAGTACGGTATAGAGTCTGACCCGGAGATTAAAATATCCGGGTCAGACATCTTTACCACGCTTCAGCAGGAGCTAGACCTCCTGCCGAGCGATAACAACAATGGATTTGGGTCCGACCCGGTAGAAGAAATTTCTTCTACGGGGTCGGGTAATTCCCAAATCCGTAGTTGTAGTGATTCTACAGAAGATGATAGAAATAGTGTTATTAGACACCTTCTAGAAGCTTCTGATGATGAACTTGGAATACCAAGTGGAGATGGAATCAACGGTTCAGATTTTCCGATTGTTGAAGAAAATGAAATCAACGGTGGAGATTTTCCGTTTGCTATATCAGATGGTTTATGGGAACTTGAAGATGAAGCTGCTAATTATTATTCTTTATTACAATCTGAACTTTTTATGTAGTTTTTTTTTTTTTGGTGGGTAGGATTAGATTGGAAGAAAAGGGAAATGTTTGGGGTGTAAAGTGAAAAAGAAAAAAGATGAGGGTGAAAAAAAGAAAAAGTTGGAAGGAGGATTTTTAGGTACTCTAATTTTACCCCACTCATCTTTTGTATATTCCCAAAAGTACCCCTTGGATTAGAATATTAGTAGCATAATGTAGAAGGTAAAAAAGTGATTCGTTTATATGGAAGTATCTTTCCATTTCTACCCCTAACATTTTTCTTTTAGTCCTTTAATTCTAAGTGGTATGATTATAATTTTATGGTATTTAATTTGGAAAAGGTTAGAAGTGCACCTATATTAATAAAATGGGAAAAAAGTCTGAAATATATTCGAATTTTAATCGTAATTACTGTTATGATATCAAATTTTGAAAATGACCTTTTACCTCTTTGCATTATTTAATAATGTATTTTAAAGGTATATATGTGTTTTCGTAGACATCATAAATATTTTATCATTATAAATAGTAATGTGTCCATGCGGGCAGATATATATTTTTAAAATACATTATTAAATAATATAGGGGTAAAAGATCCTTCATAAAATTTGGTGTATCGTAACAACAATTTCGGTCAAAGTTGGAGCTTTTTTCAGATCATTTTCCATAATAAAAATAGAAAAAAGTAATAAACATTTGTTTGATTTTTGGATTAAAAATGTTTTTGTAGATTGACTATTAAAATACCGCACTACCATATATATTGAAATTTTATTAAGTGCGGTCTGGAGAGGATATGGTATACGTATACGTTATCACTATCTTGTGGAGAGAATATGGTGTATGCATATGTTATCACTATCTTGTGCAGAGGATATAGCGTATGTATATGTTATCACTATTTTGTAGAGGTAAAGGAACTCTTTGCGAAAGACCTCTACTCAAGTGCATCAAACTATAGTAAAAGAGAAAGAAAATAATGAAGAAAACATGATATATATGACAATAGTTGATAAAGACAAGCCAAGATAATACTTTACTCTTATTTAACCTCTTTACCCTAATATCATAATACGTGATCTCTATTCCTTATCTAGGTCATATCCTTAGAAATATGAAGTCGTGTCATATCATATCTAATCACTTTCCTCAAATTTTTATTTTTTTTACCTAACTTTATCTTTCCTCATACTTCCTACAATGAGTTTCTCGCATTTTCTTGTGGGGTGTCAGTATACCTTGTCTTCATTTGCTAAAATCATCTCAATCTCATTTTTCTCCTCGTCTTTTTGAAACAACTAAAATGATGTTTTAGAAACGCTCTCGTTATAAGCATCAATAAAAACATCATATCCATAACCTTTAGAAATGGTAGGGTGTAGAAGTGACACAATTACTTTATGAAATGATAACTTATAAAACTCGAACTTATTATTGAGTTATTTATTTATTAGTTAGTTTCATTAAATAAAAATCATAAAATAGCAAGATAAAAAATAAATGAAGTAACAACTAGTAATACACTTCAAAGAATAAATGGCTCTCCAATAATTGAATACTAACATTAAAAGAAAAAGAGGCAAAAAGAAGGCTAGCCACCCCCATCCTCCCTTCTTAGTTATTTACCAACTTTTTATACTAATATTTTGATCTTCACACCTTTGCAAGGAAGGTTACAACCTTAGCCAACTAACTTTATATCATGTTTTATTTTTATTTTTCAATTCTTCTTCAATTAATCTCTATCTCTGGTTAAAGCCAATCTTTCGCACTAAACTGTTTGTCTTATTTTTCTTATTTTGATCGCCATAAATGCTACTTTTCATTTTGTCCTAATAACTTCATTCGTAATCATATATATATTAAATATTACATTTGTATCGTATTATATTTCAGATGTTTATTTATGTACTCTTTTCATATGTGTTTTTAATCCTTTCTCTTACAAACCCTTTTGCAGCGCATATGCACTAGATGTTACTTTTTTATTAATAAATTGTGGAAAATATTACTTTCTCTGTCTGTGATATGTTTTCCTTTTTAGGTCCTTCTAAAAAGAATATTACCTTATTATAATTATAAATAATTTAATTTCAAAATTGTCTTTGTATTCTGAATGAAATAATTTTTAGTAACACGAATATCTAAGAATTGTTTTAGATTACAAGTTGTAAAGTTTTTCTTTTTTTCTTATATACCATATCGAGTTAAAGGGAGCCGCCGCATAAAATGACTGAGAGAGTCCATTTTTGTCTCATTTTATGTCAAATCTTTTCCCTTTTAGTTCGTCTAAAAAAGAATGTCATTTACTATAACTAGAGAAAATTAACTTTAAAAATTTATCTTCACCCTTAATGAAATAACTTTTAGAACACAGATATATAAAAATTATTCAACCTATAATTTTTTAAATGGTTTTTTTTCTTCTAAATTAATGTGTCAGATTAAAGATGCCGCATAAAATTAGACGGTGGAGGTTTATAAAAAGAATCATAATGGGTAATACTTAATAGTAATAAATTACGAATTAAGTATAATCTCTTCTAAATCGGTAATGATGATTGATGATATTTTTGGATCAAGTAAATGCAACTTTAATACTTTACCATTTTCTTTAATTGTTTTGTCTTAAGGTGAATCTCTTGAAATATTAGGTAAAACGATGTAATGGGAATGAGATGAAAGGTAATGCCCATTAGATATTTAAAGAGTCATGTTTATTTTCTTTTTATTTATAAGGTGAGATATCTTAATATTACGAAGGGGTTTGATCATGTTTTATTGTGATTTAAAAAAAATTATTTTTCTTTTTTTGTATGTTTGATCGTGAATACAAATTAGAGTTGTTTTTGACTTTTTTTAAAAAAACTAATTTGTGTGAAAAAAGTAAAAACATTTTTTGGTTGTTTTTTTTTTGTGAAAATTGTGGGATTCAACTTCAAGTTAAATTCCGAATTTTTATAGCCAAACATATTTTTCAGAGTCCAAATCCATAAAAAAAAAAAACAACAACTTGGCCAAACGTCTCCTTAAGTAAAAAATCCATGTCCAACTCTTGGTATAATTTATAAATTTACACATTTTTAATCAAACAAAATATAATTTTAATCTAAACTTGATTCTTAATGGCTTAAATAAGGCACGCTATGAAGTTTTTACAATGAAAATCATGAGAAAATATTTTCAATTTTTTTGAGATGTTATATTTAGTTAAAAATTAGAAACTTTCTTAAGTAATAAAACCTTGATATATACTGGATGCATTAAGTTACAATCTAATGTTTAGACAATTTTAATCTCATTCAAATCCGTCCAAATAATATTTGATAGATTAATGAATTTTTCATTTATTAACTCAGTCTAATTCAATTCGTCAATTTGACACTACTATTTTGAGTTAATAGTGACAAGACGATGATGAACAAAAGAAATAAAAAGAACAAAGTGAAAGAAAAAGGAAAAAAATAAGATGAAGGAATCGAATAAGAAACAAGAAAAGGGATAAGAAATAATAAAAACATTTATTTATTTATATATATACGTGTTAGGTGCGTGTGTTGCACAACTCAACCCCAATTTATGGTGGGGGCCAATTTCATTTAATATCGTCGCTATGTATTCGAATGTCCTATCCCATTTTTGCTACATTTTTTTTGTATGTATTCAGATATTTGCTGATATATTCTAAAATTCAGTGATATGTTCTAAATCATAAATTATAAGAAACTTTTGTAATTTAGAAAGGAGTGGGGAAATAATATAATTAGTTTTTAACACTATAAAATTTATATAAATAATCCAAAATAAGGATGTGCTGACAGATTGAAATTGTTTTTTTCTTAATCAAATGTCTAGGATACGACTTTTAGATATGAAAAAATACTTGATATAAAGCGTTTTTCATAAATGAGATCTTACACAACATAAATTTAAAACAATCAAACTTTAAGTAGATATCGAACATCAGGCGGGAAAAAAATATAATAGGATCAAACCACACATAATTATGAGAAAGCAAGTACAATTGGGAACCTTACTTGGTCCCCCTTTACGTGTATGGTGGGTCTACTTGTACTCTTTGGATGATGCTGATGTTGCTATGTTATGTCTACCATTTTTTTTTCCCAAGAATTAATTTAAATAGTTGATCGTTTAATGATTAAACTAAAAATAATTGCCAAGCGTGGTATAATGGAGAGTTGTATGTTGTATTTGGGAAGGATGAATCGCTCCTGAAAAAGGTTTATTGATTCTTTCTCAAATTGGTTATATCGTAGGTGTGGGTAATTACTTTATGGACGAGGTCTTCGATTTAAGTCCAAAATGACTTAATTGCGTAAGGAGAAAAGAATAGAAGAAGCATATGACTACTTCATGCATGCTTCACTGGGCTCGGGGGAATATAACTCAGTTGGTAAAACTCCACTCTTACAATTGAATTGTTGCACTTACAAGTTGAATATCTAATTGTCCAGACGATACTATTAGTATTTTGTTTTTAAATCGATGACTCACTTTTTCTAAGTAATTGAAAAGAAACAGTAAATCTGATAAATATTTTATGGAAAAAAAATCAATATTTTTTTATTAATGATTTAATATTTCAATATTCATTAATTCAATTAACTTGATTAGTTTTGTTGAAACACCTCCCTAATCGTTTTGGTAACTCAAACTCGATGTCTTTAAGGTTGAAGTGAAAATATTTACCACACAAGCAAGTAAGCAACTCCTTCTTGTCTGATCAACTTAAACTTGCATAAGATAAATGCATGAAAAAGAGTAGTATGTCCTAACCGATAACTTCTTTACTTGATCATATCTCGAACTTGAATACTCTTATCAAAAAACAAAATATTACTATAAGTTATCTCACTACACCACTCAATGAATCTCAATCTCTAAATTTCATATATTAATTACTATTCTTCCTAAAAAATTATATTAAATATACAAATTAATTTATTTTTTATATATATATACACATACCTAATAATTTTTAATTTTTTTTTTTTGCGAAATTCTTGACTTTATCACTCTCACACAGAAGCAATGAAAAATATCAAATGGACCTGGTTTTTTCCCCCCAAAACATGGAAAGATAGAGACGTATACTTTGCTTATTAGGGAAATAACCTCTTATAGTAAGGAAAAATAGGGTAGGGTTTCAAAAATTGAACCCATATGATATGTTGGGTTCTATTTCAATTTTCAACTGTTCCCCAATAAAATTTATTTATTTATTTTTTTTTGGAAAAAAGAGTTTTTTTTAATTGTTTTTAGATAAAAACAACTCTGGATTTTTTAAATAAAAAAATAGAAAGATATTAAGTACGAAGGACTTTAAACAAAAATAGCAACTAAAAAATAAATATTAAATCACGAGTTTCAAAAGATAATTTTTCTTATTTTAAATTTTGAGTTTAACCAAACACAATTACATAAATTGTGAGGGAAATAGGATGTCAAAACGTTTCATAAAATTGATTGAACTTAATTGATTATTAGAATTTTTAAAAGTATAATCCTAACGTTTTCAATATGTATTTATAATTGTATCGAGAATTAGAGTAGTTTATCATATTTTAAATTTGGATAGTTCTATAAAGGTTTAGCATATCTATTAATTGATAACCAATAAATTGAACCAATAAACTTCACAATCGAACCAAACTAACCGATATGCCATCCGAGCCTATCGGATTTTAACATTTTAGTAGAGTTATTAGCAACATCTTTTATTCGTACTAAAGATGATTTTTTTTTTTATTAATATTAAAGTTGAGTTAAAAGTTTAAAAGTAGATATTTTGATTAAATCCAAATGACATGAACAATTTACAGTAATTAATATTTTTGTGTTAAATAATTTATAAAAAATAAAATTAAATAAATGTAATTAAATTGAGATGAAATAACAAAATGAAAACTAAAACAAGTTAGATGGACTGTGTATGTATTTGGCCAAGATGTCATCAACATTAACCAACATGGATCGTAGTAAGTCATGTGAGACTGTTTTATCCGTAATTAAATATATCAAATTTGAGTTTTAAGTATGAAAAAATTATGTTAGAAGTATCATTCCTAAATAAACTTTTCAATTTGCAATTCAAATTCAATCAAAATTTCAATATAACCTCCGAACAGAAAATGAGAAATCAAACAAAAAGATATCAACATGAAACCCTACTTTTATGTGGTATATTATCTTACACGTCATTGTTAGAAATAGGTAACAAATTTGTGAAGGAGAAATAAAGAAAATAATAAATAATATAAACTATATTATATATGATGTGAAAGGTAGCTTTAATTAGAATCGAATGCTGTGGGCTATATACCACTTTATTTTCCTCCCTTTTCCACTATCTACACATTTTTAATTATTCTCCTCCTCCTGTTTTAATTTCCAAAAGCAGATATTTTTTTTTTTGAAAAATAAAAAGATATAAATATCCACGTTTTCTAATTTCTATACACAGAAAATCTAATTAATACAAAATAATGGAAAGATTGAGTGCAAATTATGTAGAACATTTTTAGCCGTTCGAGTTAATTGATTTTGTGGACCACTATATTTTTTGATGGGATTTTATGTCAAGAAATTAGGAAGATTTTTAGGGTGTGTTTGGTATGAAGGAAAATGTTTTCCATGGAAAATGTTTTCCTAGAAAATGTTTTCCTGGAAAATAAGTTGATTTTTGACTTCTTTTCTCATGTTTGGTTGGTGAGTATAAAATATTTTTCGGAAAAGATTTTTAGTGTTTGATTTATGAATGATTTTTTTTTTGAGAAATATCTTTTATTTTTACTAAGGTAGAAAATAATTTTTGAAATTGAAAATATTTTTTAAAAACAAACTTAAATTTTTTTGGGGGTGGGGGGGGGGGGGTAAGCGGGTGGGTTGAGGGTAGGGGTGAAAAATTGAAATTTTGAAGTTGAAAATATTTTTTAAAAACAAACTTAAATTTTTTTTTTGGGGGGGGGGGGGGCTGGTAGGGGGTGGGTGGGTGGCAGGTCGAGGGTAGGGGTGAAAAAATGAAATTTTGAAATTGAAAAATATTTTTAAAAACAAACTTAAATTATTTTTTTTTGGGGTGGGGGGGTGGTCAAGGGTAGGGTGAAAAAATGAAAATTTGAAGTTGAAAATATTTTTTAAAAACAAACTTAAATTTTTTTTTTTTTGGGGGTGGGGGGCTGGTAGGGGTGGGGTGGGTGGGGGGCTGGGTAGGAGGTGCGTGGGGGGGGGGTCAAGGTAGGGTGAAAAATGAAATTTTGAAATTGAAAATATTTTTTAAAAACAAACTTAAATTATTATTTTTGGGGTAGGGGTGGCGAGTAGGGCGTGGGTGGGTTGGAGGGGGGGGGGGATCGAGTGTAGGGGTGAAAAAATAAAAAATTGAAGTTGCAAATATTTCTTAAAAACAATAAAAAAAAATTTGATAGGGGGGCGGGGGGCGAGGGTAGTGGATGGGGGTAAAAAATAAAAAATTGAAATTAGAAATATCTTTTAAAAATAATCTTTAATATTTTTTTGGGAGAGGGTGGGGGTAGGGGTAGGGGTAAGGGTGGGTAAAAAAAATTGAATTTAAAAACAAGTTTTAATTTTTATTTTTTTTTGGGGGGGGGGGGGGTGGGTGTTGGTTTGAGGGTAGGAACAAAATAAATTGATTTTTTCAACAAAAAAATAATTGTAGTTTGAAGTTGGAAGAGAGGTTTGGAAAATGTTTTCCTTAAGTTTTGAAGGGAAGTCATTTTTCTTAAATTTGAGGAAAATGAGTTGATTTGAAAAACATTTTCCAAAACATTTAACCCAACCAAACATGAGAAAATTGGAAAACATTTTCCATAAAATGTTTTCCTTCATACCAAACACACCCTTAATGTGCGACGTTTTCCATAGAGGGCGGCTTAAGTAGGTTTATAGAGTTCTACATTGATAATTTTTTAAAAATAAAATATGCATAATATTTTAGGTGAATTTCACAATCAGTAGGAGAGGAAAGTCGTGGAAAGCTTCTCAAAGCATAATTCATATTTACTTTAACACATACTTTTGGAATTTGATGTGGTGTAATTCGAAAGATAAACTTGTGTAGGTCAAGATAATAACAACAATACTATATTTAGTGAAATTATACAAGTTCGATATGAGAAAGATAGTGTGTACGCGATCTTATTCCTATCTAGATTGTTTTCGAGAGACCGTCGACTCAAGTAAAATATATCAAAACAAGTAAGAGAGAAAAATATGGGGAAAAAAATAACATGTAATTATAAAATTAAAGTATACGAAAATAGGAGAAAAATAATAATAATATTAATTAAAAAAATTAGACAATGCACAACTACTTATCAACTTATGTTCATGCAAACATAGACCCGATATAAATAATACGTGTATGAATTTAAATTGTGATATATATTACTCATATAGCTAATCTGAAAATGACATATAAGAGATTTTTATAGATTAATTTCTTCTACCAAAATATAAATAATTACGTGTACGATTCCCTCTCTATTTTTCATGAAAAATAAGGGTAAATGAGTAGATAATGTTTTCTAGTAGAGGAAATTAGTCCATCATAATCCTTTGCAATTTAAATAATAAGAATAAGTCTAGAAAATTCTTTTATATTTTATTTGTAAAAATCTCTTACTTTTATTGTTGAAAAGGCAAACAAGTTCTACAAGTAATATTCGATATTGGATACGATGTCAAAAGGATTTGTCTTCTCTGTCTATTACACACTCGTTTTCTTAGCTACTCATCTCTACCATTCAACACCCCTATCGCCCCACTCCACCTTCACCATTCATAATATTTTTCTGAACTATATATAATTTGATTTTTATGTATCGAATATAAAAAAATAAATTAAATTTTCACTTATTTTTCATGATTTTTTTCTTTCTTACTAAACACCCGTTAAAAAGAAAATTATATTCATGTAAGAGTAAGGGGGAGGGGTGACCTGCTCCACTCTTAATCAGAAGTTTCGAATTCGAGGTCCTGAATATGAAGAAAATTCTTTTGACACTTTCAAAATGGACTCTACAGTGTATAATTCAAATTTAATCGAAGCTCTAAAACAGACATCAGACATTGGACGAAATTTCAAAAAACCAATAATTTAATGTAATTGGTTTAATTGATCTTGTGTTCTATCAATTCAATGTGAAAAAGGAAAGCTAAAGTTATGTATAAAGTTCCAAACATTCTTTTCTAGAGTTTAATTGTGTTTGGATTTGACAAGATAGATATCATCAACCATTGATATAGTGCAGCGAATTAAATTGCTCCTATTTTAATTTAAAATTTCAAATTTAAATTTTGAATATAAAAACTTTCTTTGTAGAACTTTTTGAATGAGTGGGTAGCGAGTTTGTAATACCCTAAATTCGATTGAGTTCACCTGATGGTTGGGACCTCCGTTCCTTTCGGAGTTTCTAATTTTAAAGTCTTCTTTTTCTTTACATAATTAATAAATATATGACATAAATTTAAATTAGTCGATATTCAATATAGCTACCAGCATGAAAAATAAAAAAAGTTAGTGACAAACCTTGAAGAAAATGTCATAACATGGGCTGCTGCATAAGATATGACTCAGAAAATCAGTAGCCCCATAAAAATTAGGAAATATCTATTTCAATTAGGAAATATCTCAAAATTGACCATTACTTAATGTTCTCGTGGTAATAAAAAAAATGGAAAAAAATAGACAATTCCAAAATAATAGTTGAACCATAATTGTCAGTAAGAAAAAAAAATATTAAAAAAAAATTAGTCATTCTTATTGAATTGTGAATGATATCTCAAAATTGACCAATACTTGATTTTTTTATTATTTTCTACTCCGTGTTTGATATCCATATTGAAGTCTAACTATATTTTTCGCATCAGGTGGAGTCCTATTTAGGGGTAAACTCTCCCTATAAAAAATTTATTCATACCTAAGGTTCAAACCCGGCCTCAGAAAAAAAAATATTAAAAAAAAGTTAGTCATTCTTATTGAATTGTGAATGATACCTCAAAATTGACCAATACTTGATTTTTTTATTATTTTCTACTTAGTGTTTGATATCCATATTGAAGTCTAACTATATTTTTCGCATCAGGTGGAGTCCTATTTAGGGGTAAACTCTCCCTATAAAAAATTTATTCATACCTAAGGTTCAAACCCGGCCTCAGAAAAAAAAATATTAAAAAAAAGTTAGTCATTCTTATTGAATTGTGAATGATACCTCAAAATTGACCAATACTTGATTTTTTTTTTATTTTCTACTTAGTGTTTGATATCCATATTGAAGTCTAACTATATTTTTCGCATCAGGTGGAGTCCTATTTAGGGGTAAACTCTCCCTATAAAAAATTTATTCATACCTAAGGTTCAAACCCGGCCTCTGATTAAGAGAGGAACAAATCATAATTATAAAAAATAGAAAATTTTAAAACAAGGGGAATCTTAGGTCAGTTGGTTGGCTAACTGAACTCCCACATTATTGACGAGGATTCGATTTCCCCACGTCGTAATTCCCTCCTCATTTTCCTAACGCAATTTTTACTTTTATTTTAAAAAGAGAATTTTAAAATAGCGATGAGACCATGATTTTCATATGTTTGTTCGTGTTAGTCTGTTAGATGTTAGAAAATGGAAAGATACTTTAAAAATGGGACAAGAAAAGTCATGCAAGTATTGCTGGGCATAAGGTATCAAAAATCGAATTATCGAATTAAATTGAAATTTTTAGTAATTTGGTATTCGATATTTGGGTATTCAGTGTGTATTCAATAGTAAAATTTTAAAATTATGGTATTCGGATTTGGATTTGGTATGAGACATTAGTACCATTTGGTATTTGGTATTTCCTTCCTGAATACCGAATTATAATTTACTTAATGAAGATCATGTAATAACATGCCCATTACTCATTAGTACAAGTTTCAAAAAGAAAGTTAAAGAATGAACATAAACAACACAAATACATGTTTTTTAGTTGTATCAATTTGTTTTTCTTGGTGTCTTCTTACGTATTGATCTTCTATTATATCGTGCCTACGCATAAAACAATAGGAATGATTGGAAAATAGTATTAACTTTGTAATACAATTGGCTACAACTTCAATACAGTATTACCAAATACCATACCAAATTGAAATTTAATTTACCGATTACCGAATTATCAAATTGAAATTTAAAATTTTTGATATTTGATATCTATTTTTAACTATCAATTACCAAATTAGCGAATCTGAAATTTGACAATTCCAAATCAAATACCGAACACCCACCCTACGTGCAAGATTTTTCATTCTTATAGAAAATTTGTAGAAAATGATAAAAATGTCCCTTTATTAGTATTCCCACCGTTCAATTTTATTTATCCACAGCACGCCACTTTAGAAATAATGATAAATATTAATGGTTTATCACAATATTCAATTTTGATATATAATCTTAAATCTATAGCACGCCACTTTAGAAATAATAATAGATATTAATGGTTTATCACAATATTTAATTTTATATATAATCTTAAATCTTGAAAATTGAGTTAGCGATAAATAATTAATATTGAATGTAAAATAAGAAAAAAAAAGTTTTTTCTTCTAATATCTTAGAAGTGATAAAATAAAAATTTATTTTGAAATAGTGGATAAGTAAAAGTGAATAGAGAAAATAGTAGATTTAAAGTAGTTATTTTAAGTATTACTGGAATAGTTTTGGTTTTTTTAAGTCATCAAAAGTAAATATTTATTTATCAAACTTTAATTGTTAAATTTAAGAACTATGAAAATTAAAAATATTTAATGAAAACTCACATAATTTGAAGGCATAATTTTTGCAGTTTATTAATTTTTGAACAATTTCTAGAGTTCAATGTAGTTTTAAGAGGTGTGATATATATATTATATTTTTTTAGATTTTTACAAAAATTATGATGTTTATGGTTAATTTTCTTTTCACAATTTCATCTGATAGAGATCAAAATATCCACCTCATGTTTTTTTCTATATTTTGCAAGATTTTTCATGTCGACTACATAAATTACCTTTTAAATTGGTTTGAATCGGATGGATAGATCAAAATGAATTGAGTACATATTATTAATTTATCTAAATTTAAATAAATCAGACGGTTATATTTTTTATGGGCTAATTTTACTATTATCATGTCAAATCAATGTAGGAAAATCACAATACATGAACCAATAATAGTCTGAAGGACCATATGTCTATTGTCTAATCATTTTAGATAACACTAAATGGTTGACACAGAGTTAGCTGATGCAATTATAATTTACCATCAGATCAAATATTATTTTAATATTACTTTCTTTTTTTATTTTTGTTTGTCATATTTAGACTTCAAATGAAGTACTTATTAAGAAAATAATAATTTACATGAGTATTTACTATTCTATTTATATTAATGGGAATATTTTGTGTTAAGTTTTTAAAAAATAATTTAGAAATAAGTACTTAATGTGTAAAGATTTTATATGGAAAAAAATTTATTTTTTTAATATATTAAAATTTATTTTTAAAATTGTGGACGAATAAATATGAACGGAGAGATTTTATTTTACAGCAAGCCAAGACACATTAATCACGTATAAAACATTTTGTGGATGGGAAAATACGATTAAATAAAGTTAAGTTTCCCAAGTGGATGCTTGTATTCTTGTCAAACCCCCACTACTTGTTGTCTGCCAGCATATATATCTCTTACTATTAACTTTGAATAAATTCAATAGTAATTTAATGGAGTCAATAACACATTTAAGAAATGGTTTTTAAAATTACAACTTGGAATAGTGTATTGATTAGCATCCAATATAATATGGTGTACGAAGCATTTTGTATTAGCAGAGTTTAGGAAAAGGCTATATTCCCATATTCGTAGGAGTGTGATATAGATAATCTATTCTATTGTTAGCATTAGTGATTGCTTTTATGGGTCGATTTTTATCTATAAATCACACAAAGATAATTTTACCGTTGCTCCAAGGTTCATCTTCTATACGGGGATATTATATATATATTTGCAAGAAGATTTATTTGACGACCTCCAACAAGTGAATGACAAAAGCTCTTTTTTTGATATTTTTATTCGATGTCTGATATTTATTTTGAGGCACTAGTGAATTTGAATTTGTACAAAAAATCTCATATTTATGGATAAAAATGCTCCATATAAGTTATAACAAAGATAGTTGTATATTTGTATGACTCGAACTCAAAAACTCTGACAAAGAAAGCGAAAGACATAAAAAAAACTATTAGAAAATTATTTTCTATTATTCTATACCAGTTGGCACCCAAAAAAAAAAATCTGCATATAGAATTATTTTTCTCTTTCTCGTATTGGATATCATTCCTGAAAATTGGAATGGTAAGGTTAAGTGCGTATGATAATTGTGAAGTTGGAGCATATAGTAGTATATATTCCCTCCAGTGACCTGATAGGATGATTGAAATCTCATCATTCTTAATTGAATAATTCGATTTCAAGTCCTAAATATGAAAAAAAATCATATTGAGAGTGTCGCCTTTAGAAATGAATCCTACAACACGTAATTCTTAATTAATCGAATTCTAATATAAATTTCTCCGTGATATAGTCTAAGTATCTTTACACTTTTAGAACCTATCATTTCTTGCTGCTCGTCAACTTTTTTATTCCTTTTATCTCCACTATCTTTATCGACAGTTTCGGAACTTATAAATTCTAGGTTAATAATTTTATTTTCAGATAGATATATTCCAAATTCTGAGTTCACAATAATCTCATTTTAGGTCAAGTGCACTCACACCGGATTTTAGGATAACCATTTAAGTCATCTTCGTAATGCATACAAATTTACAAGTCTACCCTCTTCAGAATAACTCTAGGCAAGCAATATCAGAAGTCAAACAAAATGTTATAAAAGTTATTTAAAAATGGATTGATGTGTAAAAAATATATTCAAAATAGATATAAATTAAACAATGATGTCCAAATCAGGTAGACATGAATTTTTTATGAATTTTTTTTGTTTTTTAGAGTTGAGTTATAGTTCAGGAAAACTCAAACAGGGTAAAGCCTAAAAGCGGAAGGCATATAGGACACATGTTAGGATAAGAGATTAGTGTATAGGACACATATTAGAATAGGAGATTAGTATATAAGTGTAGTATCGTCTTGCTTAAAAGGATTAATATTTGCAATGATAATAATTTTTTTCACTTTTAATAATTATTAGTAATAATATATCCTTGCTAAAAATCTTTCAGAAACAACCACTTTACCTTAATTAGCATCCACTGTCCTGTTGAAGAAGAAAAACAGTAGAAAATTTTCAGTCTATTTAAGGGAAAAGGTTGAAGTGAGAGAATAACTTACTAGACTCACTTCTATCTCATAAAATAAGAGGTTGTTTCGTTCAAAACAAATTGTTGAAACTCTAAAGATAAGTTCAAAATCCAAATATAAAAATATTCTCACAATCTCTGCTAAGAACATTTCTTTCTAATATATGAAGATATCAAAATATCGAAGAAAGGAATGTAAGGAAGCACTACATAGGTAACTAAAAACTTTCAAAAATTAACAGCTCATCGCCACACAGCTTTCTTTGGGTTCTTACGCAAAAGCTCATTCTTCATCTTCCTCGTCACCATCACCGCCAGCAGCCTTCTTGGCAGCAGACTTTTGGTTCTTTCGCTTCACTCTTCCTGGACGCCCGCCACCAAAAGGACTGGTTAGGGAGAAGTCAATGTGCTTCTGAGAGTCCACTCTCACCATGAATGAAGCAACATTCACCACTTGCCTTCCAACCCTGCAATGCAATTAATGTCAAGTTTGTTTAGTCTCGTTGAAATGCACACAAGTAAACAAAGAATCAGTAGTTCACAGAGCATATTATTTTATTAAATGTAAATGTGTCCATTCCAATATTTTGGAATAACCTGTAGGTACTTCGAACTAGGTATCCACCATTAGTATGGAGAAAAAACAAGAACCCCTACGCATGATTACTAAGGAACAAGATCTACTATGTACGGCTAAGAACACAGCTAACCCAAGATCTTGTAATCTAACAACACCAGACTAACCTACCAGTGCAAGAAAATAATGTGTATACAATCTTTCTACAAATTAATGAAGTTTTATAATGACTAGAATAAGCATTTGGCTCCTAGAAACCTCGCAATTCAAAGCACGCTAAAATACATCTCTGTTAACATATAAAAAGGATGATAATAAGTGAAATGGTTATACATATTCTGCAAAAAGTGAAAACCTAGTTGCAATTACAGTTTAATACATCAACCAAAGTTTGGTATCTTTGAGAACTAACACTAAAAAGAATTCACTGTGCCAACATCACTATCTTTATAGGTTCATAGAGAATAAATCATGCAATAACTTGCTTAAGGAAACATGTAATCTTGTTCAGCAATTTGTACTACGAATTCATATATTATTGTTGAGGGATATCTGTGGGGAATAAAGACACCTTCTAAACCTTAAAACATTTATATCCTAAATTAGATGCAAGTATTATAGTTCTTTCAACAAAACTATACAGGAATGGAAAAAATGAAAAGCACTTCCCAACATTCCCCTTATTGCACTTAAAGGAACACATTTCACGGCACATATTATTGTATTAGATGATAGGTTAAAAGGGATTCAGTTACAACTGCTGTCATCTACTTTCACAGAACACCTAAAAGGGGTAAAAAACAGCTTAACTATTTGCAATATGTGATGAAAACAATCTGTTTTTACCTGATATGCCTTTGCCTGATGAGCACTCTTGCGTGGTGAATTGACTTAGCCATGCCAGTCTTGAACACAAGGGTTTGCAGACGACGTTCAAGGAAGTTCTCGACAGTGAGTGCCAAGACATAATCGAGCTTGTTCTGGCTCTCATCCAACAATCCATATCTGTTCATCCTCCTCAAGAGAGCTTCACCTTCAAAAATACGACGTGGATCTTTCTCATCAAGGGTCAGAAGCATTCTTGCAGCATTCCTGATACGGCTCAAAGCATACTGAACTCTCCACAACTCCCTTTTGCACCTCAG
Organism: Solanum verrucosum; assembly: GCF_900185275.1. Lineage (NCBI taxonomy): Eukaryota > Viridiplantae > Streptophyta > Magnoliopsida > Solanales > Solanaceae > Solanum > Solanum verrucosum. The sequence continues at coordinate 1,638,710 of NW_026020217.1, forward strand.
TCCATACTCTCCAACAAGCTTCAACTCTGCATCCAACCTCTCCTTCTCATAAGGACGTCGAGGCTTCTTAAAGGTCTTCCCATCTGATTACCACAACAGAATAGCAAATAAACAAAGGCTTGAAACCATATTTCCTTTAGTGACATGGTAAATTCTGAACCAATCCCCAAAACAAAAAAACAGCCCAAAGAATTTTCCCAACTAGGCTGTCCAACATTTTTACAAAAATAGGCTTAAGATTTTACGGAGACTTAACACAGTTGCAGTTTAATTTAAATTGAAAGAAGAACCTACATTTGCTTTTAGAGAATTTCTGACAAAAATTGAACTTTAATTGTGGCAACTGTCACTTTAGCTGAAAATACCATCATATACAACCTAAAGGTCAAAACTGAAACGGAATAATTAGCTAGACCACTATATCTCATAGCTCAGAATAAGTACTTGCGAATAATACTAACAACCATCTAATTTTACAAGGAACAATTCAATAGGCATAATCAGGCCACAATACAAATAATCTGCATTATCTTACATTAGAAGTAACTATTATATAGAAACATAAACATCAATAGATCATGCTAAGCCTCAATCACACTAATTCATTCAGTCGATTCCGTTCCATTTGGATCCGTATCATTCTAATACTCAATTAATAATGTTAAGCTGGAGGTTGCTAACACTGTGAATTCTCCATATATTTACTAATCTAAGCAAACTAACAGAAATCCATACAAAACACCGAACATAATCATAAGAAATCTACAATGAGATCAAGGAGACTTACAGTTGCGGTAAAAGTTGACGTGCACCATGTTTACCGGTTGACGGCGCCGTCCTCAATCGGCGACCTGCTGAAATGAACTGAGAAATCAGCTAGGGTTAGAGAGACACTAGGGTTTGATAAGGAAGCGTGGCTGCTTATATATATATGTGAAGTCTCGTAAAGCCCAATACCTAAAATTCTCAAAGCTAATTTGGGTTGAAAATTTTTGGGCCCAAAATGTGTAGTGGATGATACTATTGGCCCAAATAGGGAATTACATAACTTCCTATTTCTTTTTTAAAAAATTCTCTTTATTTAATTAGAATAACTTGAAAATTAATCAGTATCAAATTTTTATTACTACAGAAATTTTCATAAATTAATTATCTGTTTCTAAAAAACCAATCAATTGTGACTAAAACTGAGTGATAGAATGTAAGGGATAAAAACAATTTTTTAGCCTTCTTTGTCACAATTTGTGCCAACACATTTTTCTTTTTAATGGATCATCTTTCTACATTTAAAAACAATTCAATTTAAAAAAAATCATTTTATCATCAATGAGATAATACATAATCATACAAATATTTAAGGCTTATTTTAAATATTAATTTTAAAAGTATTTCTTTCTTTTTAATAATTCACATTTAATCAAATGGTCTCACGTAACTTAAGCCGGAGGGGAGGACTAATAAGGTTTATTTAAGGGCCCGTTTGGCCATGCGATATGGTATCATGATATGGAATCATGATATGGTATTATGATATGGAATCATGAGATGAAATTGAAGGTTTGTTTGGACATGCGATATGAAATTTTTGTGTTGTATATTTTCTTATAAACAAAAAAATCTCATAAGTTGTAAAACTATTAAAATAGCCTTAATTTTTTATTCAATCTTATCAAATAAATAAAAAATTATAAAATCGCATAATAAATTATTACAAAGTTATTTGTTCTCCACTTAAGTAATTGTTTTATCTAACTTTAATTTAATAAAAAAAATTGAACATAAATTGTAGTGTACTAGTCTTTAATATAATCCTCCCATATAGTACAAACAATTTCCTCACGTTGAACTTGCATTTCTCGATCATGTGACCGAGAAGACGAACCAACATTGTTACTTTGAGCCATTTGTTGGTCAATATCCTCCGCAACTATATATTCATGTTCATAGACCATAAATATTTCATCACTGCTTACACATAAAAATATAAATGTGCACTTATTAAGGCCATAAAATAAATTTATTAATGTGATTGAAATTTTACCTTAAACCAAGGCCAAAATCGAGTATTATGTCGAATTTTGGAATGTACACCAGTCATTTTTGGTTGTATAAATGTTGGTGCTATCTTACTAATTGCCTCGGCAACTATTTTAACATGCCGGTTAATTGTTTCAAGTGAATGTTGAAAAGTTTCACAATCGTGAGGTGTGAGTTAAAGTGACTATATGTGGGCGCGAATAATAAATTTTATGTCGGTGAGAATAATAAATTTTAAAAAATAATGATGTGACTATAAATTTTATTTACATATGGAAACAAATGGTTAGTAGATATAAATGTGGGGTTGTTTTAACAAAATATAAACTAATGGATCAAGTATTGTACTAAAATATCTCAAATCATGATATGAAATCACCATGTAATTTCATATCATGGTTTTTGGAGAATATGATATCACCTCTCATGATATGGAATCATGAGATGAAATCAGCGTAAAATCGCATGTCCAAACGCTGATTTCATCTCACGATACCATATCATGATATGGTATCGCATGGCCAAATGCCTACTAAATGATTTATTAAATTATATATTAGGCCAAATACAATACTAGACCAGATATTGTTTAGTATGGGTGGGAATGGTATGATATTGAAAACTTTGATTCAATATTTTAATTTTTAAAAATATTATACCTTTACTAAACATAATTAATTCGGTACGATTCCATATTTTTAAGTTTAAATTTCAGTTTTTTGTAGTATGATAAATTGGTAATCATAGTTCATTCGATTGACTTACACGTACTCATATAATAGAGAATTGTGACTTCAGCTTTTTAAGAAATGTTTCAATTATATCCGACTAACATCTTACACATTTATAAATATTCAAAAGGAAGTACAAGCGGTTCTCTTTGTTAATCAATAACATAAAAATGACATTCCAATCAAGAAAGAGTAGTCAAAATTTCAATATTAAAATGTATACCAACTAATATAGTTTCAAAATTTAGATTTCTGTATGATTATTTGTATATACCGTATCGTACCATGTCCACCCTATTTTCTAGTGATCATGTTATATGCTTGAAGGATAGTTTCCCTTTCAACACGTGAACTAAACAAACAATGACGAATTGCTCCATATTTAGTTGAAATAATGTAATTTACCCGTCAAGTTAGTTCTTGGAAACTTGGCATCCAGTCTCATGGACTTCCAACTAAATCCAGCACCAGATATTTCACATTATTCAAAAAAACAACTTAGATAACTCAATATGTGTGGAAGTTTCAAGATGATATGATAAAATACATGTTTAACTTTATTCAACAAATAGAACTTGGATAACTCAACAAGTGCAGGCATCTCGAGATATTGATTCCGCGAACATTATAAAGATGGTATACTTTTAATAGTTGTTAAAATACAACATGAGATCTTGCCTCTTCTGATATCAACTCCTTTTCTGAGCTTCCTCCACACTGCCTCGCAACAAAGTTATGACTTGTGCTGGATCTGGAGCTCCAAACACTGAACTTCCTGCAACTATGCAGTTTGCTCCAGCTGATGTTGCTGCCTCAATGGTTGAAGGTCCTAAACCACCATCCACCTGAATCACAATAGCTCATATGAATGATAAACCGACTTTATCCAGCATGCTCTTTGAAAAAGTGAGTGTTAAATCCAGTATGGTTTGACAACATGATAACTCAAGAAATGGGAAATGCACGAGGGAATGGTACATGAAAACATGAAAAAGTCAGAAATCTAAAACAAGAGCTAAACCATCAAGAAACAAAAGCTCACCTCGATATCAAGTGATGGATACTTTTTTCTGAGAGTGCGTACCTAAAAATTGAAAGTGAGGCTCTTTAAGTTATTATGCAGAAAATGATGAATGATATCCAATTTCGAGAATGCCAAATTGTGTTCTCACCTTATCCATCATCTCTGGCATAAACTTTTGTCCACCAAAACCAGGCTCAACAGTCATAACAAGGACCAGTTCGACAGAGTTTTCACCATCAAGCTGTAAAATATACATGCAAACTGGTGTATCATGACAGGTATTTTTGAAGATATCATTAAGTTTGTTCTTGTTTCACTAACAGCAATGGCTACAAGTGATTTCCTTTTCAAAACTATGTTATATTCTTAGTTCACAACAAGGAGAAGTTAACGTATTAAATCCTGAGTAATTCGCCAATAAAACTAATAAAATGTGATAATGAAGAACTACCAGTGGGTACACTTCTTCAATTGGTGTACCAGGCTTCAAAGAAACTCCAGGTTTCATGCCCTTTGACTTTATCTTTTGAACAAGCTCTTGCCAATTATCTGCAAAGAGTAATACCTTCTAAGTAACAGAAATGAAAGTTAATAATGACAAAGTCCTCAGAAATCAAAGATAAAATGTTTTACGAAAATGTTGTCCAGTTTTCAGGTTTTGGTTGCATTAACCTATTACTAAAACAATTTGCCAACCAAAATGTTTCACAACAAATTAAACAGAGTAAAACAACTCAATGTATTTAGGGCACGAAACAAATTTATGCAACGATGTTCCACCACCAATAATACAAAACACTGACATGCAATATGTCCCTTATTGAGCCTTTTGGACAAACTACTCATAGTTTATACCCTAGTCCCATCATTTTCCTATATCACTGAAACAATTTTATCACATTATAGTGAACAGCTACTAACATTAACTTATCAAATGCCAAAAGAGATTCTCCCTCAAATACTTTATAGATCTAGAGTGCAAAGTAAACCCCACCTCTAGATGCCTCAACATGGAAAGTAAAGCCTGAGGCCCCAGCTTTGCCTAGAGGTTCAACATAATCAAGGGGGTTAGTGACCATTAGGTGGCAGTCTAGATATGCCCTGTAGAAATTTAGAACAACGGTTAGAACAACTTCATTGTACGATAAATAAATTATGGACAAGAAAAATAAAGTTGAAATAGGGCACTCATGAAACCATACTTTGTATGCTTTCTGAGACTCTCGATAATTGGAGCACCAAGGGTAAGGTTTGGGACAAAGTGACTGCAAAAGAGACAGGTGCAAAAATAGTATTACAGTGCCTTTTGTGTTTAGAAATATGAAAAAATCCAATGAGCATAATTTTCAATCAATTATCCACCCATCATTTTAGCATGCATACAACCAGAACTTGACCTGAATATCTGACCTACCCGTCCTGCAATGCACAAATACAACATTCAGTAACTGCTGATGAATGAAGTGCCTAATGGAACAATTTTCAACAGCATTTTAAATCTATACTTATTGAGCTAAAGAAGAGAAGACTGAAGATATCACTAATAACACAATCAAAGCAAAAGCAGATGAAGCACACTTGGCATAGAATTCCAGACCAATCGATAATCCAGTTTGAGGAGGTTACGATCGATTTAACAAGTTCATTGTGCTGTAGAGTCACATCAAACAAGAGGAATTGGTACAACTACCTAGTTTATCCTGGAGGGATAATTTCACATGATATGGGCGGCCTCAAAAACAGAACTGTACCTAAATAAAGAAGGTAGTTAACCACTTTTCTTTAAAATTGAAAGTCCAGATGTTATCAGAAACCTCTGTAATCTTTACTTAGTAAAATGAAATATCATCTTCTTATTTTAAAGTACAATAAACCTTCTTAACTGTCATTATATAGTAACTATGAAGTCTCTTTCTTGATAAGCAAAAGATATTTCATTAAATGGACCAAGAAGGTCCCAAAGTATAACATGTCATCATTAAAGCTGATTATCTCCCAGTCTTCATGTAGACACTCCAAATATGTCACATAGCTTATAATTGCCCATTATTTGTTGAAAACTGAAGGGGAAAAGTAATGCAGGAATTCAATAGCTTGGCAAATTCTTTACACCAGCTTGTCAACACCATGTTTCCACTTCGTTTTCCTGATACTCAGTTACAGAAGAGATCATGTGGTCCTGCATTGTCTTTTAAAACCTAGCTAAAATCAAGACTTCCAATCACAAAAACACTAAGTAATTTCTTATCATCTGTCCTAGCCTTGGTGGATAGAGTTATCTGGTACTTGTTGTTGGCGAGAACCAATAAGTATCAAGTATGTCATGGAATTAGTCAAGGTGTGTGAAAGCTGATCCAGACACCACAGTAATCAAAAAACCAGTCCACTATGCATCACTCTCAGATTATTAGGCAGAGCTCCATGAATCCTCAGTATTGCTCAGTTGCCCACCTCTATTCATGCAATGTTAATAACAACTGACATTTAAACTAAATCTGCTCCTTAAATTTCAATCCAAAGATGGAGAAAACAAGAGCGAGCTAATACATACAAGAGCTAAAAAAGTTTGGAAAAAAAAAAAAAAACAGTAGCAACAAGACAGCTTGGGGAAAAAATGCTAGAAAGAGGAAGGAGCTTTACCATGATGTCCATGTGCAGCCAATCGGCACCACAGTTGAGCATGCGCTCTGCTTCAGATGCCAAATTAGCAAAGTCTGATGACAGCATCGAAGGTGCTATGATTGCCTTCACCATCTTCGTCACTTGCTAATAAGAAATCAAACAAATATATGAATCAGTTGAGGAATCTAAAGCTACGGTCGAAAGACTAGAAACGAGAATCTCATAGAAGCTTCCTATATACCTACCGGCCGTAAAATTCTCCGTTCAATCAAAAGTCCGGCGCCGGCGTAGATAGTAGTCGTATCTCTCTTTTCGGTCGACTGAGAAAATTTGTAGCACTAAACATATATTACCCTTCTACCTACCATTTAACTTTATGCCACTAGTGATTTGTGTAAATCAAAATTTTAATCTAATAAAAAAATATTATTAATTTATTAATATTGGGTTTTGAGTTAATGATTCGATATTCATAGATAATTTTATAAATTTTCTTGTAGAGTGTTTTGTCTTTCGATTAGTTCGATTTTTTTATTTTTTTTATTTTAGTTTATGCTTAAATTGATAACTCAACAAAATTATCTTAAAATTGTTTTGTTCCTAATGAAATAAAAGTTAGAGTTTAAATAGAATTATATTCTTATTTTCTGCAATTTTATCTTTGTAAGATATCCAATTTCTCGAATAACAATCTTTTTCATAGAAATTTGTTGCATATTCGGTTAATAAACAAGTTGTTTCAACCGTAAAAATAAAATCGAATGCATTTTCAATTAATAAATTTTAAAAAAATTATAATAAGATATTTTTTTATAACACTTTGTTATTTCACCTAAATATTTTTTTTTTAATCCTTATAGCACCTTTTATCAAAATTTGAAGTCTAGAAATTTACGAGGTTTTATCCTTGAAAAATCATTTATAAAATTTGTTTGTTTATTTCTATTTGTAGCATTTATCTCATTTTAAGGAACTTGTTTATACTCTATCAATTGGCCTTTTATTTAAAATTAGTTATGCTTGTTAATATTACAAAAAAATTGAAGTGTCAAAACCTCTTAAAACACCTATAATAGTAGATTGTTCAAAAAATATTTTGACTAAAAATCAACCTTATATTATAATAATCAAGTTGAATTCAACTCTTCTGGTTTGGTCACCAACAACTCTAGACTCATGATCTTTTTTTGTTTCCATTCAATATCTCATATCGTTGAGGTTCAACTAATTCTGACTTGAGCCAGAAAGTGCTACTTCCAAGAACAAAGCTCCCCACTAGAGGCAACTATATTCTCAAGATAAAATCCGATTCATATATTTCAAATCTTAGTCATGTCTCACTAATTAAACCAGCAAAATTGGTAAGTGACATCATACCTAAGTTGAATTTTAATATATCAGACTTTGCATAAACATATACTATCAATCAATAATCTCATCTCAATCATCCAAAAGCAAACATAGTAACCATTTTAATTAACTACAACATATGGATAGTAAAATCCTTTCTGATAGACTATTTTCACTTTAACATATCCTGTCCTGTTTCTACTGATGAAATAAAGATCTGATCACTATAATAATCCAAAGATGAAGTATTCTAAATTAGATTAATAACTATATCTAGCACACCTAACAAAGGGTAGATCAAATGTTTTCAGCTCATCAATCCATCAGTTATATAATCATTTTACCAACAGACTTGATCTAACTTCAAATGCAACGCGACGTTAATATCTCAGTTGAAACTATGGCTTCTCTTCATCTGATTGAGGACAAGTTGGTTCTGGAGAGGCCTCAGCATCAACAAAGAACTCCTCTACTGAAAAGAAAAGGAGAAAAAAAGACCAAATCAAGCTAATGCAAGCAAACATAAGAACTCTAGTCTGCATTTCATTAACAGTGTCATAATAACGAAATGAACTGTATTTCGCAGAAAACAGATATTCCCGAAGAGAAGTGTGTGGAGATGCAGAAAGTCACATGTATCAATGTTTTGCATCTAACTTATGAGCCAGTCAGAAACTTGCAATTGAACAGTAATGCAGAAGTAAATATTCCATGTTGACTGGAAATGTAGCAAATGAAAGCCAGAATGCACGAACAAAGATCAGAAGTGAGATGCCAAACAAAGCTACAATGGTCTAATGTAACGAAAGAAAATTTTAGAGTAAAAAAACAACAGCATTGTGTTTCTGAAAATTTTAGTAGGTGGCAGTGGGTTGCCTTGTTGTCTGTTCATATTCGTAGTCGTAGTATTGCTCATGTAGTTTCTTGTCCTTTGATTTCTGTTGCTATTTATCGTTATCATATTGTTTCGTCATAGTTACCATTCTGTTACTATCTGCTATGTTTGTTATTACTTGTACTTCCATTACTTCTTTTTTGGGACTGCTTTGGACATTTTTTCATTGAGACAAGGGTCTATCAGAAACAACCTCTCTACCTCTAAGATAAGGTTTGCGTACACTCAACCTACCCCAGAGCCCAAAGCCCAGACCCCCCTTTGTAGGACTACACTAGGTATGTTGTTGTAAACACAACATCGACATTGCATCTAATAACTTTGGCTAAAAACAACAGACAAGTTGAGATCCTTAAAGCTAAAATATTTTGAACATCTCTGCAGATTATGATTCAAAGCATACCATTCGATGAGCAAGAAAGTAAAAGCTCTCACCTATATCATCTTGCTCAGGAGAGTCAAGTAGAATATCTGAATCAGAAGGCAAATATGCAGAACCAGGATAGTTCCCAAGAGGTCCTAGATCTGTAATTATATTGAAGCAAAAATGAACATTAATCAGAATAAAAGAGGAATAAATTATCAAAAGGAAGAAAAAAAGAAAGGAATAGGCGCGCATGAGAAAGGTGATAGAAAATTTTAGAAACCTGAGCAGAATAACAATCCATAAAAAATCATCATTGAAGAAGAAACCCATGCAAATTATTGTACTCACTACTAGTACCACTGCAACTATGTCTTTGTAAGTCTTATTTTCCAATACATATCATATATGTAATTACACTCCTGTTATTTTCTTGAGCCGAGGGTCAATCGGAAATAACGTCTCTACCTCCCAAGATAGGGGTAAGGTCTGCGTACACACTACCCTCCTTAGACCCTACTTGTGGGACTACACTGGGTATGTTGTTGTTGTTGACATATCATACATGTAATTTGTAAATATAATGAACTTTTAGAGAATCACACCTTATTCCCTGGAAAAGAATACTGTGATGCAACATTTTTGCAGTCTCTTAGTCTGGTCTGCCTATCCATACCACTACATAACAATAAACAAGTAAAACCATACTAGAAGTCCTTGAAAAGTATGTAGTTAATCGAAAATAAAGGTCTTTGACGAGTATGAATGTAAATCACCACAGGCTGGCCACCTATATCTATCCAGGCATAGGGCATACTGATCAGTGCACCAGAGACTAGTCTATTTTCCTGTCGAATGGATCTCCTTTTGACCTAACGAAGTCCACAGCTGACTAGAAATAAATATCAAGTAGAATTCTGTTGCTGAGCCCAAAACCTATAAGCATTTCCTGAAAAACTGAAGAAAGACGGCTTCCCCGAGATTGCTCAAGATATTTTTGTCTCTAAGGTGGAAGGAGGCACCAATCTGAAAACTACTAAAAGTTTTCTGAAAGCACAATACAGAGATAAGATATCTAGGACCAGACAGTTCAAAACCTCAATAGCGTCTAGTAGTAAAGATGTTTGCATTATTAGAGATAAAGCAAGACCCTTGATAGAAGTCTAGAACTGTGATAATACATGAAAAGCATAAGGTTTCAATTGTGGACAATATGATTTTTTCCCACACGAATGTTCCTACTGAGCTTAGAAGTACACTAAATATGTATACACTTATTATGCTACCTCAGAAATTAAATGTTACAGTGTGCCGTAATTGACTATTAACAAGAAAGTTCATATATGAAGTACTGCTTAGTGCTTAATGGAGTAACTACCATGAACTTCATCTAGTGTTCCAGAAGAGTAATGCAGAGTAAATTTCCCATTTTAGGCTGATGGACTTAATTTGTAATACTACAAACCAATTGATTGGATTTTTATGTGAGTGTCGTTCACTCTGCTATTATGAATTGTCAAAAAGAGCCCATGGAAATAAGACAGTAACAAAGTTCTCAAATCTCACAACATCAAAGGAAGCACCAAAGGAGTGGGAGGGGGATTGGACCACATTGCAAATTAATGCTAAATCTTGCTTTCTAGTTACGAGCAGTGATAACGTTTGAGTTGTGCATAAGTTAACTTACCTCCCAAGTTCGACAGATCTGCTGTTAGATCTGAGAGACTAAAATTCCAAGGAATCTGAGCCAAAGATCTCAGTGAATCCCTAGAATTACCAACACCACTATCTGGTGGTAGTTGTAATCCTACTGAGCTCGCTACATCAGATGGAAAAGCAGCATCAAGGGCTGAGGTGTCAACTCCCATACCCGAAATCTCTGAAGCAGTAAAGGGAAAATGGCCGCTGGAAGCTACTGATGTAGGGCTTACAGCCATATCTGACATGGCATTGCCAGGTGGAACAGCTGCTGCTACATCTGACACACTGGTGTCAATCACCATACTGTCAGCAGGGAACAATGTGTAAAGTGTCATTTGTCATGCCACGTCTCCTTCAACAAATATAAATATATTTTCATCCCAGAAGCCCAAAGATATGTTCACTTCAACAATCAGCTTATTTAATCATCTTTAAAAAGAAGACAAGAACCTCATTTCCTTAACAAACTACGTATGGGCAACAACAAACAAGTATTAGGTTTGAAATATTCACATAAAAGCAACCTATTTCCCTAACCTACACTCATTTAAAACCAATATGGAACATCAATGCAATTTCAGTTCCTACTAACTCTGGGAAAGCGTGAATTAAATGTACTGGAAATAGTAAAATGGCAAATCTTTGAAAGCATGGCAAGTAAGATGCTGAGCAAACAAGTACCACAGCCACACTGGCTAACCAGAAAAGAATTTAGATAGCTCATAAATTTCTATTTTAGAATCAAAGAGGCCTACAATCCTAAACAAAAAAATATTCTCACTCGTTTCCTGAATTCATCCTCATCGGATGATAGTTTCCTGGTGCAGGCACACCATTAACCACATGACAGCTGGACATGCCCATTGGATCAAGATGAGGTTGACCTGCAGCTGGAACTGAAGGTTGCTGCAGGACGGGATATCCCATTGGTAAGTTGTTGACTGCACCGGAAACAAGTGGCAATAAATATAATGATAATAAAACTTAAAAAAAAGACTTATTTACCTGTTCTGAAAATAATATTAATCCCCATGCTATTCAAACAGCTTAATTCCAATTTGAAAAGCCATGTATCTCAATATTGAGGAAGAAAGCAAGTGCAGAGGGAAAGTTGAACTACATATTTTGTAAGAATTTATGTTGTATAAACTCTTTGTTTTTAAAAGGATGACTTATATTGTATAACTCTCAATATTTCCCCTCTACAGAGTGCCTCCATTTGGTCCACTCAAGAATGCAGGCGTTGTCCAAATAAAGTTATAAAGCAACACGAGTTTCTTTGCCCATTCCAAACCATTTAAAAGAGACATTATGCAGAAGAGACAAGCTTCTTCACTGATAAAGATTAGTACAGTTAACCCTCCACTACAACTGGTGGGGTACCTATCTTCTACATGTTCACAAAACGAAAAGATCGCAAAGGAGGACATAGAAAAGGATCAGTAATTGATGATTGGACAATCTCAACATTTCCAAATCTAATCCCGAAGCAGAACAATACAGTAATACTCGCCTTCATACAACAAATAAATTTACCTGGCATGGTACTAATTCCATTCTGCATTGGAGCCAACGGAACCTTTGGAGGCACAGGATATTTCATTAGATGATACTGATGCTCAAGCAAATGATTGAACAGGATGATTTGTTTCTTTAGTTTAAGCCTAATGTAGTAGGCCCGAAAGAAATCTGCATTTTCTTCTTCTAATTTTTGCCAAACTGTACACAATTTGAAAAGATATTAAAGTTAGAAACTGAAGATCTAGAGTGACCACCCAATAACCATAGTCATGAACCAGAAAACACTTGTTTATAATACATGTGAGACAAAGACAGCATATATAATGCAAGCAGACAGAATCATCAACTTCATCAGTAACTCATGTACCTACCTAGAGTTGTAAATCCAGGATCTATCCTTGCACGATTCAGAAGTGTTTTCACCACTTCATCCTTATTCATATACAATTGCAAGCACCTTTCAATCAAGTTTTGGACCTGCAACAAATATGTCATCATAAAATTAAAAGTCCCCAGTAAAACTTCCCAATGAATAATATCCAGGCAAAATAAAGAACTTAAAGACTGTCTTACTAGTTCAATATCTTCACGTGAAACTTTTCTGTTATCATTGCCTGATGCAGAAACAGAACCTGCATCAGCTACAGGTGTGTCTGCTGTATGGTTCTGCTGGTCATTGTGGGCCTCGTGAGAAGCCTGAATTGATGGTTTCTTTTCTGTGTTGTTTGGCTGCAGCTTTTTTTCTGCTTTGATCGGCTGCAGTTTTTTCGTAAAATAATAGAAGCAAACATGATTCCACATCTGAATAATAGCTATCCAACAGATATTCTTAACTAAAAACCATAAGCATTTCAGAATTTTAGAAAAAATTATTCTCTAATTATTAAGTATAGTGCATCAGTATATAATATCGTTAACAAATAGCAGCATTTCAACACTTCTAGAAAAATGATAGGCCACATTGCCAGAAGAATGCACATATAACAGCAAGAAATGAAATATCATAACACAGCAAAGGGAACTTCGCTGAAATACAGAATAACCTTGGTGGTCTTCATTTTAGCTCAACTCCAAGCACATTAAATATCTCCATGAAGCTCCAACATGTCACTGCTACAATTTGTATCTGTACTTCCAGTACTCTGCATATGGGAAGTTGGAAAACTAATCACCTGAGAATAAAAAGTACCATCAAATAAGAAGATACAAAAAATCACACGAACTCAACAACAGAGGGAAACTGAAAATTGAAAGTTTAGCATAAAGTTTCAGAATTGAGAAAGAAAATATCATTTTCTATGCAAGAGACTGATATATTTTAGGATAATGTATCAAGTCTAAAAAGAACCGTTGTACTCCCACTCCCCAGATTGAAACTGATACATGATACTTATCGAGTTCTATAGAACTTGATGAGTTAAACTGAAAAAAGAGAATTTATTCCAGACAAGGAGCAAACTATAAAAATATAGAAAGGAACCTATTACACTGGATAGTAAATGAATCCGATGTAACTTGCACAGAAATATCCCCTTTTTGGGCATAATATTATGATCCTTGAAGAATCTTCTTTTAGGATCTTGAGATAAGAACTTATTTCATACTTATACATATACAGTATACTAAGGAATATCAAAGTCATGGCTGGAAAAAATGCATTCAGATGGAGATACAAACCAAACTCTATTAGAGGTACCACTATTGTCATCCCCCAAGTTAATTTGTACACAACAGATAGACTACTCCAACTTTCTGAGAGTTTGAACTATTAATCAAGTACTGCAGCATTAAGGAGATACTTGGAGGAATGGTATAGTTGTTTCGGTGTGACCTATAGGTCATGGGTTCGAGCCGTGAAATCAGTCAATGATGCTTGCATCAAGGTAGTACCTACATCACACACCCAAGTAGCAGCCCTTCCCCGACCCTGCATGAATGTGGGATGCTTAGTGCACTGGTCTGCCTTTGCAGCATTAAGGTTCATGGAACATGAACTGCCACCCTATCGCAACAAAATGGTCATCTGTTCTGATTTCCCATCTTCCATTATATTCTACAAAGAGTTGTTCAGCCTATATTTCTTGTCTATTTTGTTCATTAAGCCCTAAAGCCTCAAGTAACAACTGAGTATCTCCAAAAAGTCTCATCCCAAAATTGTATGTGCTCCATACCTACTGGCTTCTTTTTTTTGAGATAAAGGTAACTACACCATACCTGCTGATTTAAATACTGAAATTACCTCGTTTACACTGTATAGTGCTCAAGCTGTACTATCTTCAAATAATGCAAGAACTAAGAAAATGGAGGAGCTAATACTGTTGAAAATGGAAAACTGATTTGAAGAATACTACAGAGAGATTGGCTTCAAAAAAAGTCTCCTTATTTTTTCTCTGTCCACTGTTTACAACCTGTCCAGATCTGGATTCTACACTGTAGGAGCAATTGGAAAGGGACACTAGAGAGAAACACTATCCTAGAAAATTTATATTTCTCATGTAATTTGGCTCCTTCAAAATCTCAGATGCTTATCTACAGAGACCCTAAAAGTGAAAATCCATACAAACAAACTCTAGCATCAGCAAACCATCACATTAATGAGATTAACATACCATAACAAAGAATCCTGAAAAAAGTTATAAAAAGAATCAACTCATCAAAAAATTCTCCACAAAAGGTTAAGACTTTTCTACAGAATGTGTGACTTTAACTCACAGAAAAGATTAGGTCTTTTCTACCAAATGCTTGACTTTAATAGGAATCCATAAAGTCTTTAATCAAATGCTTAACTGCCGAAAGCAGCTCTGATGGTATAAGAAATCAAAACAACAATCCGCATTTCATTAAAAGTAATTCAATCATCATCTAATAGGCAAAAATAAAGATACCTACATTGCAAGAGCCTAGTACAAGACCTCCAGCTTGACATAATAGAAATTACATAGTACTAATAGATATTATCAGCCTCTCTACCTCCTCGGAGGTAAGAGTAAGGTCTGATACACTCTACCCCACTTGAGGAATTACACCGCTTATGTTGTTGTAGTAGAAATTATCAAAGATCTCAAATCTAGTAGCACAAAAGTTGCCATTTTTCCAATCAAGATTATCTTTTTCCAGAAAATCAAGACTCTGGGGTTATTCAAAAATCACTCAGTAACACACAACTAACCATACAAACACCAATCTGACAAATCCCTAACAAGGATTCATACATACAACAACTTGGTATTATGAGCTAAATCCCTAAACTTAAAAAGAGTAACAGCAGATTCAAACACCCAATTCAGAAATGACACAAAGTATGCAAATAAAACATCTAAAAAAATCAAAAACATAAACCCCTAAAACCCAACTCAAGAAATGCTTGTACAGCCAAGAGAAACCCAAAAAGACCAAACCTTTGCCTTGAAGGTGGCTAACTGAACCAACCCTTTGTCTTACAGTAACATCTATTGAACAAAGTGCCAGCAAAATTTGAACTTGCTAGAAAAAATTGGAAAAAAAAAAACAGCAAATCTGCAAGAAAAAAGAGTCAAGAATCAAGGCTAAAGAAGATTAAGAAGAGAAAAATCAAGTCTTGATGGATTTTTTGGCTTAGAAGAGTCAAAGAAGAGGAACAGTTGAGGAAGGTTTATGAAGGAAAATTGTGAAAAAAAATGGTTTATGAGAGTTGCTTATTGGTGCTTTTGTTCAGTAAAGAAAAAATAGCAATGGAAAAATGCATTATACCGCCAAACATAGATTCAATAATACCATTACATTATTTTATTCTAATTTGAATTCAAAATGAACAAAATGCCCTAAAATTAGAAAATGCTATAATAATTTGTATATAATCCAAATTTGAAATAATACGTCGATTATTATACCTTATACATCATACCAAACGATTCATAATTGAACATAAATCGAAATTATGTTGAACTGTGTGATCATGGGTCAATCACGTGGAAATTCTTTTTGATATGAGAGTCGATTTCATGACATTTGTCTGCTCTGATATCATGTTGAAGTGTGTGACTCATCTAAAAACTTAAATTATTAGAAAAAAACATATTTTTATTATTTAATTATATTTTCAACGGCCTTCTTTCAAGACTTTGTGTTCTATACTTCTATTGCCATTATGGTTAATAGTGTTATTACAATGAAATACAATTTTCATTTCTGAATATATATTTTTTTTTAGTTAAAAGAGAAATAATGAACTCTCACTTTTTATTCAACTTTTTCCAACAAAAATATATTTTATTTTTAATGAACTCATCTCTCACTTTCAACAATTTTTTTATTTTTATTTTTCAAATTAGGAAAAGAACAAAATATATGACAAAATTTGAGACCAATTTTTATGTAACATGCACTTGTAGAGAAGCTGTCTGGGCATACATGAACATCACAAAGAAAAAAAAAACTTTATGAATGCATACTTTTGGGTCCCCAAAGAGACACAAAGTTTATAGTGCAAAAACCCAAATTGTTGCCTCTTTTTTTCTATTTTTTTTTTTTAAAAAATATATATTTTTCTCTCTGCAAAACAACAGTACAGTATAAGGTACAAAATATAAAGTTTAGATAATATTTACATCAGTGTAATATTGATAAACAGTTATCTACCTTCGGTGTTTATATCAAATTATATATATAATGTTATCATAGTTAAATGATATTAATGAAGTAAAAGTGCATGCTTATTATTGTTAAGAGCTAAATAGTTGTGTATTTGCAAATACATGTATCTATTGATTTAATGTCAATATTAGGCATAAGGGTGAATAATTTTTTGCGTGTAATTGTTGACTATCATACTAGACTTGTCATAAATAATTGGACCCCATGTGTATTCAAATTGGAATTAGTCGTACAAGTGATTTTTCAAATACTAACTGACTATATAAGAAAATACTCCTTCGATCAATTTTTTAATTCTTGAATTTAAATTATGTAAACTTTAATTAATATTTTAAAATATATCGTTTCATTATATTGACATGACATGATCAATCACAATTTTTTATATATTTTTCTAATAGCTAACTTTAAAAATATCAAGTTACTCGAATCCAATTCAAACTCAAAAACTACTTCAATTGGCTCTCGATAACGAAAATATCAATAAATTAAAATGAATTCATTAATGTAATAAATATTTTTTTAATAAAAATATAATATGCAATTGTATTTTATTTATTTTTAATAAAAAATGGTCAATGACCATAATTTATTAAGAAAAAGCCAAAAAATATGTACTTGTATTGCTCATAAATTAACCACTATTTTTTTTTGGTAGGGGGATCACACTGAAAATAGTCCTACAAAGTAGATCTTCTTGTTACCCACATGAGTTGTGGTGCACAGGTGGGAGTACTTCACTCTTAACTAGAGGTCTCGGGTTCGAGCCCTAGGTATAGAGAAAATCATGTTGAGAGCGTCATCCCCGAATGGGCCCTGCATTACGCTATTCAGATTTAGTTGAGGCTCCAATGTGGACTCCGAACACCAGGTTGAAAACCAAAAAAAATAAATGGTCTTGTTCATTTAATTAAGCAAAAATTGGCATCTATGGCTATAAGAGGACCACTCCTTTTGTTGTTGGCCCATAATTGCTTGACAATTGCCAATAAGTTGATCCCCATAAATCAAATATCCACCTCCCACTGGTCAAAACACTTTTTCCTCTAATGCATAAATCAAATATCTATTGAATATATTTTACTATTATTATTCATGCAAATATGATGTATTCTGCTACAAAAATATTGTATAATCATGAAGAGATTGAATTTTCAGGTTTTCACTATTATTATATACGCTAATACAATGTATTTCGTTATGTTTTAAAATCAAAATGCTAATACCTTTCGTAATTAAGTAAAATCTCAATCTTTTATCACAAATTTGGGCACAAATAACTTTATTTATGAAAATTTTCCTTTTAAAAAATAAGTAACGTTTTTACATATCACTTGTTTAAATAGGTAACTAGAAATATTTACATATAATTTAGCAAAAAAAATTATGACGACGAAGGTGAAGAATGGATGAGGAGTACTAGTGGTGAGTTGGGGTGGTGGGGAGGGGGGTTACAGGCTGACAAAAACAGATTCAAAATTTAGAGTTCATATGTTTTGTTCTGTATTTGCCACCAAATTCATAGTTATCTTAGTTAAATGATTCATATTTAAATATTTATACATATTTAATGAAAAAAGGGAAAGAAATTATAGGCCTTTTATTAAAGATTGATTTTATGCCACTAAATTTGTTGGGTAACTCTTGTATTCAAAAAATGAATATATCACTATAATAATATTATATTATAAAAAAAATGGCTCAAATCATATTGATAAAACTCAATTCAAGTATATTACTACAATTCTCATATATGAGATTCATGTTTTAAAACACATACATTATATGTTCGTTAGAAACCCTATCAAATAATTCCTTTTCTATATAAGGTACCAAATAACCACGCAAAAATTCAACATCCCTTCATTTTGTAAGACAAACTTAATGAATTTCATTCAATTCTTTTAAAGACAACTATAGTTGATGTCTGGTATGATCGGAAAGTTCCGGACAAAAGTTGACACCTTAACCACAAGAGTCACGAGCAGTTTGACACAAAAAATGTTCTTTTAATTGATTTATCTTTTAGTTTCAATTTTTTGTAAGTATATTTAGTAAAAAAAATCGACGAGTCAATGTCACATTGATATTTGATGAGTAGGTGATGTTTTGATTCACTTTTTGATTTTTTTGGAATAATTTTATAATTAAAGTAATTATATTAAATAACTCTCCATTTTGGTAGAAAAATGAAAAATTAAGTTACTATTTCATGACTAGGTAATGTTCATGCACGAGTATATAGAAGGTATATAATGAATGACACGTTTACACGTTTTTATAATACTCTGTACGTATCACATACGCACGCTTTAGTTTTTTTCCTAATCAATCATAGAGATAGGTGATGATAGTTCTTGCAAATTTCAATCATAGAGATAGGTGACGACAGTTCTTGCAAATTTCAAGGAAGCATGGCTTGACACTTGTTTATAATACATTAGCGAAACTAATTTCTTCTTCCCTCTCCTCCAATCATGTGGTGCAACAGCTTGATGTTACTTATATATCCATTAAATCTTATTTTCTATGCTCTCATGAAATATGTTAAAATTAATTATCATCCTTAATAGGAAATTTGGATTGGGTAAGGAACAACTAGGAATGAGTAGGTTATATTTATATGACATGTTTAGTTTCTTTTCTTGTTCAAAAGGACAAAACAACAATTGAATACAAAAAAGTGAAGTAAAAAATCATACTTCTCATGTCTTGTCAATTAAATATGATTGGTTCTAAGTGCACACGTTTCAAGAAAAGAGTGGCACATCGTGGCTCCATTTTTCACCCTTTATTTTCATTTTCAAACTTCCTATACTTGACTCTACTTCCTTGTTTGGATATGACAAACTCATAAGTTGGCTTGCACTTTTGGGGCCTTTATTACATTCTTATGTTAATCCTAAACACATATTTCCTCGAGGTTGTTTGGTTGATGGGATAAAGATAATAATTTCATGGTATCTGATGTGATTATTTTATCGTGCGTTTGATAATAAGTACTCCTTTAGTCTCAATTTACGTTACGAGACATTATTTAACTTAACACAAAGTTTAAGAAAGAATAAAGACTTTTAAAATTTCTGGTCTAAAGCGTTTCTCGATCACTTGTGTGACCATACACATTTAATTAAGGCTAAAATGAAAACTTTCAATTTTATAAACGTGGCATTCCTTTTGGGATAGATTAAAGAGCAAAGTGTGCCACACAAATTGAGACAGATGAAGGATTATTTAACTACAAGATTATTTTATCCCACAATTTTAATATAACGATGGGATACGTAATCTCATATAGAATGCGAAATACAATAATCACATGAGACGTCCTTGTTTATTCCACCCCACCAACCAAACGACCCCTCAAAGAATCTAATTGAGAAATTGACATAAAGAGCGGTCCACCAAAATTATAACCAACATATATATTTTTTTGTATATTGATATGATATACATATTATATTTTTGATACAAATTAGTGTATACTTTGTGATATATTTAGCTAGTAAATGTAATTATCTTTAGCAGACCAACCAAATGTGTAACTTGCCCATTCTAACTTCCATGTACTATGATAACAAGCTGAAGTGTGAATTGTTGATCGATCAACGGAGTGAAAGTTATAAAGGAAATTTAACTCTCAGTCTCATTTACTGCCGCAAATAAAAAAGAAGGACAACCGGAAAACTAACAACAGAAAATAGGGCATCCATTTTAGCCTCTGGCTCAAGATAAATGACTCGTCTCGCTGTGACCTTCTCTTGAATACTTCCTTTGTATCAACAAGAATGACAAATTCGGTATACAAAGATCAATATCTTATTTTTGGTTGTAGATATCGGTTTGTTGAATTTTGAAAAGAATAATAATCTACACATGTACAAAGAAATGCTTTATGATGTTGATTATTGTGTGTATACAAGTATGATATATTGTCCGTAATTTTTATTTTTTATTTTCCACGTGGCTTCTGATATCTATACTGAAGTCCAGTTAAATTTGGATCGCGAGTTGCAGGACCTGTTTGCCTCAACGCTTCCAACATGATGATGTATATAACATAAAGAATGTGCAACTCTGACTGTTATATCAAATTCATAAAGAAAAGCTGTACCTACAAATTGGTTGATTCTGCTCACTAATTTTGCTACATGAAAACTAGCTATAGTTAAAATGAAATCATCGAAATCGCATCAAAAACGATATACAAAAAATACAAACTAAAACTCAGATTCTTCTGATCTCTCCATAACTTTTTCCTCTGTCTTCAGCTGATTCCTGGATGCTGCTGCTCCTTATTCTAGTTTGAATGCAGATATCTAGTTGCTCAAAAATGACCAAAGTTTCCTGTGTTATCGCGAAGAGCAGAGATGATTGTAAAAATCCACTGGATAGCCTTCCTTCGCGTCTTTTTACATGACAAAATGCACAGTTGCTAGTTGCTACAATTAGACATGTTCTGGTGTGATGTTGTACTTCTCACAGATTTTTTGTCCATTTTCGTTCCACCACTTCTCTGCCTCGTCCTCTGAGAAGCATTTCCGGCTGTAAGAAAAGCAAATGAAACTTCAGTAAACATATCAAGAAATAAGTTATGATTCAAGTCGAAGAAGAGTCAAAATAAAGCACTAATTAAGATTTATCTGCAACACATACTACTTTGTGCAACATGATGCTTAATGTTTCATGTAGTCTTTGTTTGATCTCTGATGACACTTTTTAGTTAGGGTATATGGCCGTATGGAGAGTATTATTCCATCTATTTGGATGTCGAATAGACTGTTTTACGAGAAACTTAAATTTATAGCAACAGTGTGAAGGCCAAGGGATGAACATTCATAGTTTTATGGAAATTCTTTTCTTTGGAATCGTGGTCGTGCTTGGATTCATAGTTTATGAACAAGGAAAGTGAAACTTTTCAATAGAATGCACAGTTTTTGGATAAAGAAAGAGTTGAATCCAAGCACGACCACAATTCAAAGGCTTTCGCTAAGCCATCTAGCATGACCACTTTGGGGCAACACAGTTATTAGTTCTCAATTGACAAGAGGAAAGATATGTATATAGTATGTTTAATCTTTTTTGTCATTCTGGTGGAAACTAAAGTGAGGCAGAAGACAAAAATATCGAAATGTACGAGCAACAAATTAAGTGATAGCTGAACAATTACATGGTGTGTGCAAGCAAATGAACAGTTGTGATATCATTGGCATTGTCGAAATTAGACTAGCTTCTATGACAGGAGGCACAATATGGTGATAAATATGTCATGCACCTATGAGAATACGAAAACATGAACAGAGAAATTGCTGACTAATTCTTGAATTCAGAAAACACATGTTATAAGCTCTCATTGAACTTGTTCAAATGGTGTGTTAACTGCTGAAATGAAATAGGTTAAAGGATAAGTACCTGAAACGAACACGTTTCAGTTCATTGCCTCCATCAGGTAAGGAAATAAGATATAGGTACACGCCTGGTTCAACTTGTAACATGCGCTCTGGCTTCTGCCCTCTAGACTTCTTAGCTGAGACAACAGTATTAGAACTATCACTGCACTCGGTTAGGGTTGTGGTAGTTACACATTTACCATTTGAAGGACGGGTACGGTTAAACGATGTTTGTTCAACATTAAAATCTAAATTGCTGGTGGAGATCTGCTCTTCTGGAAGCCTTTCAGTTACCTCCTTCAGCTGTGGAAAATTGGATAATCCATGCCATAAGAATACAGGTCACAGTAATAAACTAATAATGCACATCAGCAAAATCCTACACGCTCCCCCAAAGCTTATAAACAAATGATTCATTTTATGTAGAGAGCTTATGCAAAGACTAGAAAATATAAGATATAACTAAATTAACAAGAACACCAAAGACATACTTACATACTCTGACCGTTTTCTGAGAAACTCAAACAGCTAACTGATGTATAATGAGAACCTTATAGGTCATGCATATGTTAGTATGTACCATGTAAATTTATGTCATGGCAAGACAGCAATAAGCAGAATATACTATTGAATGAATAACGTGCACATTACGATATCCAAACTAATAGGCTGAGTTCCTACATGTACTTTATGTGCAAGAAATATGCAAGTATTAGAGATTAAACGTCTGCATATAAGGATAATCTAACCTGGGCAGTCAGAGACTTGATTATGTGTTTCGCAGCTCTTCTTTTCTCTGCTTCAACAGCTGCTTTTGCAGTTGCATCCATCAGCTGCTTTGTCTTTCTCCCAAGTTCAGCTTCTAGAAGTTGAGATTTGCTTGCAAGTTCTTCCAGCTACAAATAATTTTTGAGTCAAGCTTAGCAGTGTGAAACTTTTGTGATCACTTAGTTGCTCACAGAGGTTTGCGTCAAGAAGATTCAAACTATTGTGTATATTAGTTGCGATCAACTATGTAAACACTATTTAGAATCCAAAAGCATGAGGTAAAGGCGCTGAAATTCCCACCTAGTCCCAAGTCCAATACTAATCTATTTAAGTTGCCATCTTGATTGACCACAAGCTTATTATATAAAGATGAGAAGCTAGTGATAATCCACCTATGTTATTAGGCATCTGATAGTAGTTTGTTTTCTAGTTTAAGATGCTGGACAAAGATTGTAATTTGTAATTAGTTGCTTGTCAAACTAAAGGTGGGCATGCATACAAAATTCAAAAATGTTTTTAGAGGTAAGACAGCTTCATTCTTAAGAAATCAGTATGCTGGAGAAAGATTTTAAAATGGTTTTCACTCCTCATTTCTTCTTCTTGTCAATATGCCTGCGTGATGGTTCATGACGTGTAGATGTGTAGGCTGTCATGTTAAAGGTAACCTAGAAAAGAGAAAACAGCCCATTTTCATGCATAAAATCAACATGTATTTTCTTGAAGCCTAGTTATCTCAATAACACAACTTGGATAATCTGAAAGAGAAACAGTTGATGGTTATATAGGGAGGGAAGAGATTTCGGGAGGCAGAAGAAGAATATACCTTCCTTTCCTAAGAAGATCTAACTCAAGACTATAGCACTGTAGAAACTGTAGAACGTGGTGGAAATATATAGGCAAATAGACAATGAATAATTCCGTTACACCATCAATTTCTTGAGAATGGTATATGAGATGGAAAAGGCAAAGGTATACTAGAGAAAATTGGTCGAAAGGGTAGACAGACTTAAAACTCAGTGAACTGAGATTGGAAGAACTGTTAAGAGTAAAAATAAGGTCTGAAATAGCTGAGTAACTTAACACAGATTCTAGATAGAAGTAAGCAAAAATATTAATCATTTAAGCTTATAATTAAAAAACATCAATCATTTAAGGAATCTAATCTTGTACCACCAAAATCAATATAATGTGTACGACAACAACAACAATATACCCACCCACAAGTGGGGTCTGGGTAGGGTGGTGTGTACGCAGACCTTACCCCTTCCTTGTAGAGGTAGAGAGGCTGTTTCCGGCTTTCGCATGCATACCCATGTATTGATAACACCGCATGCATACACACATATTGGCCACATGGAAAGATCAGTTTTAAATGTGAAGGTTACATGCTCTATTGAACTGGTCCAATGACAGTTTCACATGGGATATTTATAATTTGAATCTTTTGAGAAGCACATAAAGTACAAGTTTTGGCATGAATTTAGCACCACTGCTATGCTGTAAAATGTTTTAGAAAGTACTGAAAGTTAGCAACAGACTATTTGTTTTAGTACCTCATGAACTTGATGAGAGGCAAAAATTAGTGGAGTGCTTATTAATATTAATAATATTAGAACAAGGAACAAATATTTATTATTAGCACGAGAGCCAAAAAACCATAAAGTGATATAGAGTTGAGAAAACACAAGCACTAGGATTTAGAATGAAGAAACTGGAAAATTCATTCACTGCAGAAAAATAGCTCACCTGTGCCTTCAATTGTTTGACCTCCTGGCTTAAGCTATCATTAATTGGCTTCAAATTATCTACAACTACTTCAGCCGTACGAACAGGAGGATATGGAGCTGGTATTGCAGGCCACAGTGCACTGGCCTTTCCTAACAAAGGAGATGTTGACTGAGGGACCACTCTAGTACTTGGAAGAGAAGCTGAGAAGAGACTTTTCGAAACTCGAAATGCACTGATTGGTGATTTGGATAAGGAAAAGCTTTCCCTTGGAGCATTTTCATTTTGAAAAGAAGATGCACGGTTCTCATACTGATCAACCCTGGATATTCTGCCCTGAGCACGGTTGAATGAGTCAGAAGATGAGAGTCTGGAAGTATGGCCTACTAATAGAGGAAACCCACTCTCTTTATCTGTCTGCTCACTTGCCTTATAAAGTGCATTTCCAGCTTTGACTTTTGGAACTCGGGAGAAAGGTTCTGACTCTATTGCCTTCTGTAACTTGTCATAACAATCATCACAGACACGATATGGCTTGCTTGTGCTTGGGGCTAATGATGCTTTAAGTGACTTTTTGCTGCTGCATGCTTTGCAAAAGACAAAACCACAATTGTAACAATTGTGGCGTTTTCTTCTGAAATTGAAAGGGATACGACATCCAAAGCATATAGAATTATCAGCACTCAATGCCCAATTGTGAACACAAATAGCAGCACTAAAATTTGAGCCACACACTATTCTCTTTACTTGTTTATCCCTCAAAATATCTACTAGAGTAGGTGTACACTTATTCTCACAGTCTCCATGACCAAGTTGTCCGTTTTCACCCTTTCCCCATGTATAAACTTCTGTTCTGGAAGTCAAAACTGCAACATGATGTGAACCACAAGAAATTTCCTCCACAGTACTGTCAACGAGATAATCTTCCACACAAATTGGAGACATTCCATTAGCTAGAGGGCAACCAAGCTGACCATAAACATTACTACCCATTGTATATACTCTGCCTGCAGTTGTCAAAGCAACAGTCATGGCATAGCCACAGGCTACCTGACTGAAACTTTTGTCAACCAATGCTGCTATGCACTCAGGAGCTAGTCTGGGTTTATCATCACCGTGTCCTAGTTTCCCTTTATCTCCATCCCCCCAAGTGAATAGTGTTCCAGACGGAGCATCAGATGGTCTAGAATCCAATCCACTCATTAGTTCAACTACAGCAGCAGTGTGCCAAACACCACAAGCAACCTTGAGTGTCTTCAATCCATTGAAAGTTTCCACCTCTCTAGGAGTAATACATCCAGAACGATCTCCGTGACCCAATGCACCAAAAGTTCCATCTCCAAATGTAAACAAGCGGCCAGCAGATGTTATGAGAGCTGTATGCCAAGGCCCACAGGAAACATGAGACACTCTTAAACCTTCCATGAGGCCACATACTTTCTTTGGGATCCAGTGACTGGCTTCGCTTCTGTGTCCAAGCAGACCCGAACTTTTAGCACCGTCACCCCAAGTGTATAGATCCCCAGAGGATGTAACAGCACATGAGTGATATTCCCCACATGCAATCAACTCAACATTCATTCCTTTGAAGATTTTGATAAGCTTGGGATGTGAAACATCTGTTTCCGCCCCATGACCCAGCCTGCCCCCTGCCTCTTCACCCCAGCTGAACGCCTCTCCTTGTTTTGTGACTAACATAGCATGCCTATTACCACAAGAAATATTCTGAACGTCAAGAACCACACTTGACTCCAGTGATTTGGGAGTATTAGCATCAATCCTTGTGCCAGATGATTTACCAATTCTGTGCTTGCCACCACCCAATAGCCCATTGCCAGTACCTTCTCCCCAAATGAAGACATCTCCAAGGTTATCAAAGTCTTCAAGGCAAGAACCCTGGCTAGATGAACTTAGAGCACTGGATAAACTAACTCTAAATGTATCAGCTGTAGAACTTCGAGCATTTGAGTTGTCAACTGCTCCAGCAGACAACGAGCTAAGATTAAAGGAACCTGTTTCAACAAGCGTAGGACTCTTGCCAGCTGCAGTGTATTGAATAATGTCAGCATAAGCATTTCCAAGCCTGCTCTGAGGTAAACTCTCAGTTTTCTGATTGTCTCCTTGATCCTGAGGCAAAAAGATGGTCATACAACATTTTGGATCAGTTGGAGGGGGAAGAGGTGAGAGGAGAGGAAGAATGGACACACAACTGAAGGTACAACAAAATGCCAACATACAATAGATGAAGTTGATGTGGTGACTCGTTGACCATGTGGACTATCCGAAAACACGGTTTCACTTCTTGCATCATATTTTCCTCTGCGAGAGCGTCCCCTAGTAATTATTGCTTTCAGCCCAGTAATCCAAACCTCAGCTTCATCCTTGTCTTTACAGATCTACACAGAATTATCATAACAGTTCTAGATTAATTTTTTTAAGACTTGTAAATATCAAAATGTCATTTTTCCTGACAGGAAAGAATACTTATTTTCATTGAGAAGACAAATCAGAAACCTACCAAGTCCAAAGATCGGTCGTTACAGATGAGAGAAAATGATTGATACTCCTTTTCAGGTCGAGGATACCGCTGGAATATTGCCTGAGGAGGAGAAAATTACCGCTGTTTTGGTCAGCCACTTGAAACTAAAGGTCTAGCACAAGAGGAAGAGGAGTATATAACCACACAGAAAAGGATCTAAACTTGACAAGACGTAAGAATAGCAATGCCCTTGTGAACTATAAAATGTGAAGTCTTTACAATTCAATCATAGAGCACAATAAAAAACTTGATGCAGAAATTACTCTTTCTGATCAATGATCAGAAAATTTAATCCACCTTTCCTTTATAAGGGAAGAAAGTTGTGGGAATACTCAAACTCACAGTTCTCTGTCCAGGAATAATCCTTGATACATGACACAGTTCAAGCTGTTTTTCTTCTTTGTCGTGGTACCATACTACCGCAGATTCGTCCTGACACATCAAGAAATCCCTTAGAGAAACAGTATAAACACAACTAGTAATCAGGTTTTCCAAGCAGTCAAAGAAAACATTAGTATTTAATCAAAGGGATATTCAACATTAAGTTTACTTCTTGAATTTTTCTTGGCCCTAGGATCTCAAACAATTCAATATCTTGTATCTTGTTCAGTATATGAGAACCATAAATGGAAGCTGATATTTTTAGGAAAAAAGAGGAACTCAATAAGCTTTTCTCTTGCTGTTAAAATATGAATGCATGTTTTGAATACTAATGGAGCATTGAAATTCCCTTTTTCACTTTGTTCTTCTGGTGGTGAGTTCTTTTTGATGTTTGATTTCTGTGCAATTCCTTTCCGCTTTCCTAAGAATAATCTCAAATCTCTCTCTTTTAGCTGCTACTGTGAGGGTGACATGCAATAATTTCAACACCATGCCGCATGACCAAAATGCAGTTCTTTCTCTTTCCACCATATCCTTTGACTCTAGCCAAGAACATCTAAGTGTATTATTCCTTTTACTACTTATCGCGTCTCAATACTTTGGTGACAAAATAGCCTACAACATATTTTCTACCTAGACATGGTCTCTAGTTTCAAAGTTCTCAACTGTCAATTCTATGCTAATTAAGGCATAGAAAGAAACCTTAATATCAAGATTTTAAGAGAACAAGGATTTCAAAGCATTTTTTCTATCCTCTGCTACCGCGTACTGCAGATATTAAGAACAAAAAACCGTAGATACTGTACTCCAACTTTGATTTTGTGAACCCCATGACTGCAAATGGAAATAATATTTTGAACAATGAGATAACTAAAGAACTCACATTAGAAAGACGAAAAGGACAAAACTTGGGTTTTCCTCTGCGCCCATACTTCAGCAGATTTGCTCCTTTCTTAAGTGCTGCAATGGCCTTCAAATGAAACAAAGCCAACAGAACAGACAACAAGCAGAAAATTTTAAGCTCAATACCTACATGCAGGGTAATAATGCATTCATTAAATGCATTAAATCAAGAACCTCATAATGTACTCTATAGACATGTTGCTCGGACCCTCCAAAAATGCTACCATACCCGTATCAACAGTGGCAAAACCAGGATTTTCACTAAAGAGGTTCAAAACATAAAGATGTCCACACACACGAAGAAGCCAAAAGCGGGTGTAACATCTACTATATATACATAAAAATAATTTTAACCATGCATAAACAGTGTAAATTTTCACCGAAGGGGTTCCAAAATATGAAAAAGTACACACACAAAGAAGCTAAACAGGAGTTCAACATGCACTACATATACACAAAAAATAACTTTAACCGTGTATAAACAATGTAACTTTCTGCTGAAGGGGATTCAAATGAACCCTTCGGCCCTACCTAGCTCCAACACACGCCTGACAGTATTTTTAAAAAGTCCGAGCAACACAGAATATGTCTATAGTAGTTTGGCAAATAAGAAAAATGGAAGTACCTGATCAATGTCCCTATCAGCAAGACTAGACCTTTGGAAATCAGCCATTCAAGTGGTAATACTATTAGGTGAAAAACCCCAACTGTTGAACCAAAACCCATCAGAAAAACCACAGGGAAAAGTTTTCCCTTTACTAGTATACCCCATATACAAAAAACACAACCAATCCCCTCAGCTACATATATAACAACACCAAATTCCTTCATCTATCCCATTCTACAACTCTTCAAAAATCCTCAACAAAACATTCCCCTTTTCACACATAAAAAAGCAATCAACTTTCAACTCCCCAGCAGCTGAAATCACTTATTCACTCCTACAACAACATGAAAAATCCCTAATAAGTCACCATTTTTCACATTACACAAAATAAATCCAGAAAATTCCAATAAATTCAAGAAATGCAATTAACCAAAAAGGGTCTCATTTTATAACAAAAAGATTGGATTTTTACCTCTTTTTTCTTGAAAATTTGAGGTGATTCACTAATCAACCCCTTGATATTATTATCTGATGAGCCAAAATATTTTCTGGGAGCTCAAGAAATGGATATAAACATGCAAAACAATGAATGTATTTGAAAATTAAGAACAAAAAATACGTTCTTGAAATTGAAACCTTAATTGTTTCAATCTTGAAAAAAAAGGGTTTTTTCAGAAACCCATATTAGTAAAAAATGTAAATAATTCCAAACAAAATTAAGGAATCAGAATTTCTACGTGCGTCCCTTAATGTTCTATTAGGTGTTATCTGTACCAATGATCTCTGTTTTTTAATTGTTATTTATTTAATTAATTAAAATTAATTAATTTAATCCATGTCAGTAACCCGACAAAGTTGTACCTAACCTGGGAATCTCCGATGGATGATTGAGACGTTTGGTTTTGTCTTTTTGACTAATAAGGCCAAAAAATATATTGTTCGTTTTAATTAATTTATCTTTCTTTAAAAAAAAAATAAAAAAAATAAAAATATATATTTTATTTTATTTTATTTTTTTTGGATATATTTAATTTAAGATAATATGATTTATATATTTTTAAAATTTTTTTGTATTAAGTTAAAATAAGACAAAAAAATTAAAATGGAATAAGTATATGTAAATATGTTTGAGATTCTCAATTAGTCAAAAAGGAGAATTCTAAACATGACTTTTTAAATTAAATATCTTTTCCTTTAATCAGATCATCGTTGATTCTTCGTCAGAAAGAAAAAGAAAATAAAAGTGCTTTTTGCTTTTTTCTAGAAAAAAAAAACTGCTATCCTATGAATCTTTATTTTTCAAATGTTACTCTTTTAAACAAGGAATATGGGATTTTTAAAAATAAATCGCATTCATAAATTCATATTTTGAGCATTATGATAGAAAATGAGTAGGTGATCAAGGTTCTTTAGTTTGATTTAGTGTAACCTGTTCTTTTTTTCTTTTATTTCAATTATCATATTATTTAGGGAAAAAGGATAAATATACCTTTGAATTATCGTAAATGGTATCGTCATACTTTTGGAACATTGGTGCCCCTGCCGTCCAAAAAGTTGAGCATATATACCCTTTATACTAACGGACATACACGTGTCATAATCTTATCCATCGACCGATATTTATTAAATATTAGATCGACGGATAAGATTGTGTCACGTGTCCCTATTTAGTCTTTTGTTAGAATGAAGGGCATATATGCTCTAGTTTTTGGATAGCAGAGGCACTAGTGTCCCAAAAAGTAGTATGACGGAGGGTATCTGCATACCATTTAAGATAGTTCGGGGGTATATTTGTCTTTTTTCCCTATTATTTATTGTTGATATTTGTTCTCTTCTTAATTATTTTTAGCTTGACTTTTTCAAAAATTGTATTTGTTTTATATACCCGATTATTGATATGCTTATTCGAGTCGAGAGTCTATTAAAACAATCTCTGTAAATCACAGAAGATAAGATAAGATTGCATACACATCATCTGTTCCGGACTTACTGGTGGATTATTGTTGTATTAATATAAATATATTTTCAATAAGGTTACCATGACATTTTTTTCTTTTTGTTAAGTGCTTTATATTGTTATTGGACCAAAAAGTCCATTTTTAAATTAAAACAAAACCGTCGTTTTCTGAAGAGTGTCATTGTTCCTTATTAAAAAAATTAAATTTGAATAGCAAATTAAATATTCTTAATTAAGAGTGAAAACTGAAAGGATTATCCAAACATAGTTCATCAAAGTAATTAACACACATAACTAATTAAGAAGTAATTTAATAGTACAAAGAGAAATTAATTAATATCGATAATCATCATCAAAGGTCATGTAGTTGTTCCTTCTGGTTCTTGCATCTCTATCAGCCTGCTAAATCAAAATCATTACCATTAAACTCAAAGTTAAAAATGCATGTAAAAATAAGTATCCAACACAAAAGTCCCTTCTCTGTTCTTTACTCTGATGTTCACGCAACTAATAATTACTATCTCAGAAAGTCAATTTCTCTGTTGAGGAAATTTGAAATAAAAAAGAAATGTGACTTTCTAAGATAATAACTACTAGTCGAATGTAGTTTTTACAACAATCATGAACACAATCACTTCCTTCAACTCGAACTATATATATATATATAACGATTTTTTATGCATACATATACTAAATCAGAATCAATTGTCCTATAAGTTGCTATCACTCCTTGGTCATCCAATAGTTATAACAGTAGTTATTTTTTTTAGTAGTAATTATTTTCCTGTAATAGTGTAGTTTTTCATTCCAGTTATTTTTTTGTAATAGTGCAGTTTTAAACTACTTTGTCTCAGGAAATAGAACCAGAAAAGTAATTTCAATTTTTGAGTACTTTAACTCAAGAAATCACAGGTTCTCTCTTAACGAACCAACACCATAGGTAGAAAAAAAGAAAACCTCTTTCCAGACTCCTAATTCACTCAACATTAACTCTGGTTTTGTATTGCAACATCCCATAACTAGATCCATAACAAGGGATAGTAACATAAGCTAAGTACAATGTTACACTTCTGATGATCATTTAAAATCTTGAATCGACCTCTACGAAAACGGTGTTTCAAATTTGGTAATGTGAGCAATCCCTTACTAGGGGTAAAGTAATACATTCAACCCTGTCTATAATAACATTTCACTGTAATAAATTAACAATCGAGTTTCTTTAAAATCAATTTTCATGTTATCTCTAACATGATATATATGTTTCAAAAAATATCCTAACAAACAACACCATTATAAAGAGATTTGACGGTATAAAAACCACCAATATAGATTTACCTTAGCTAAAAGCCTTTCAAATGCTTGTGGTCCATGTTCTTCAATATATTTTTCAGCAGCAGTTAGAACATCATCTGGCTTACTGAAAATATCCTTCTTCAAAGGAACATACCATATTTTAACTTGTGGATTTCTATAAAATGGTCTTATAAAATTCTCATAAACATAACATGCTCCATTGAAGTAAGGTAAAACTAGCCAACATATTGCACCTAGTTTTGCATAAGACCATATTGGAAACCTGAAAGTATAAAACAAATAACATACATCACAAGTCGATTTTTCTAAAATTTATTTATCGATTTGATATAAAACTTGAAAATTTGAATCTTACCATTCAATGAGCTTAGAAAAGCTAAGTTCAAAGAGAGTAATCAAAGAATAAAGAACCCAATACGTTAGCCATTGTCGATCATCTGCACGAGACTTTGTTTCTATTGCCTTAATAGATGTATACCTGCAAAATTATAAAAATCAGTAACAAAAAGGTACTGAAATCAGTTACCTAAAAGAAAAAAATATTAAAAAAAATACACTCTTAACTTTACTATGGAGATCAAGTAACTTACAGAGGATAAACAAGAGAGACTAGAGGCCTGGAGGAACAAAAAAGTCGAATCTTTAGCATGTGAAATGACTAAGTAAAATATCGTAGCAAGAACAAAAAAAAAGTGTGATAACGTAACGATATGACATCTGAGCCTAACTTAACCCCAAAAACAAGCTCATAAGGGAAGGATTGCCCAAGTCCATATAAGCAGATCACCAGTCTATTCACGACTTTTACCTACTCTAACATTATACAAATATATATAGATGAAGATTGAGAATGCTTACAAAGCAAGAACATCAATATTTTTGGCAATTACAGCAAGAACATTGTTGTCTGAACCCATTTTTTTGATAAATGAACACTCAACTAGTAAGAAACAGTAGTACTAGGGAGGAGTGGCTATTAATTAGAAGATGAAGTGAGAAAGAAGAACCTGAGTTGATAGTGTAAATGCATGGACTTTTTAGTACAGAAAGGAGTCAAAAAGGTAAGTGGAAAAAAGAGTGAATTATGGAAAGTACGAAAAAGAAAATGATTGAAAACAGTTTTTGAATAAATTTTTCTTTTCAAGAAGCATCTTATGCTTCACGAAAATCGAGGCACCGAAAAATGAATAATTGGAACTTCATTTCCTGTGTGTGAGGACTGAGGATTCACTCAAAAGTCAAATATTAACACGCAGTCCGAAAACTAATGTGAAATGTCACTCGTGGGGTGAAGATGAGGTATGTTAGACGGTGGAGAGAACACAATCAATACGGAATGCCACTTGTAGAACTTGTTTTCTCTACTTCAACTAGGGAAGTCATTTTTCTCATCTTTAAAAAACTACTTTTACTAGAGAATATTTTCAAAAATTTAGCCACAATCACCTATGTTAACAATGTCATAGGGGTCTGTGGCTCTTGTAGGGCACTTTTATATGATAACGGTAGTTTCGGCCCTGCTTGCACTAGCTTGACTATTCTACCAGGTGCTTTCTAATTCTCACTAGCACAATTAGCAGGTAAATTGCCCCTCTAAGGCTTAGGCAGATGAGAAAAAAATCACCTAGCGTTTGTCTCTGCAGGGATTTGGACTCTCGATGTTTCAACACTTGTCCAGAGTCCTAGCCTCATTATGATCTTCATGATTTCTTCCATGCTCTGCTGTGGTTGATCAGAAGCTTCAGCATTTTAACCATCCATCACGTCTTTTACCACGTTCTTTGGGAAAGACGGATGTCTCTTCTATTTCTGGAATGGTTATTCACTGTAAAGCAAAAACAACATGTTTTAAGCTAAGTTAAGCAATAGTGCAATGTGCAATACAACAACTATCTTGAACAAGCAAGTGCAGTCAACCTTTTGTAGCCAACAGGAATAGTTCAAGTGCAAGAACCATGCAAAACAAAGAAAGCTTACTGGTTCCTCACACTCGAATTCATTACCACTTAAATGATCAACTTAAATTCTTCAACTACTCAAACATGAATCATGGCATGCTACTAAGTCCTAACAATAGTAACTCCGTGTTTATTCATCATGACATAGTGGGGGACCTGATGAAGGCAACTATTCATAAGAGTCGAAAATGCATCTCCACTGTTTTTAACTTCTAATTAGCAAGAGCCTTACACACATAGTACAGATGAATGCCAAAAGCATCTTTTTTCAGTTACATCTCATGGTTGAGACTCGAGAGTAAATGAGTAAACATTAGTCAAAAGTTCCAAAAAAAAGAGTGCCAAATGAGTCCCACAAAATGATTAAGATTTAATCTTTAGACAAGGTGTCAAAACGAATACACTATAGGCAAGTATACAATGAATTATGTCGAACTTCAGTTTTCATTAGATTAAAATCATACCTGATACCAAACTCGAGATAGTGTTTGAGGAATGAGGCATGATATTTCTACTTGTTGATGAAGACCTTGAAATCATAATTCTGCATCTCTTCAACTTGTGATTCCCTGATGACCATGGCTGACTCGACAAGCGATTCTTTGCATGACTTCACCTCAATGGATATTAGAGATGTGATGTCTCCAAAGCGAGAAGGGATTGCCTCGAGATATCGACATCTTCTCAGTACCAAGTGTTCAAGGCGAGGAAAAGCATCGTCAGAGACATTCCATTTTTTAAAACAAGGACAATCAACTACTTTCAAAACTTTGAGTTGATGGAACTTGTCACTCGTCACTTCCCATTCGGCCTTTGAGAAAAATACTG
Source organism: Solanum verrucosum (assembly GCF_900185275.1). NCBI lineage: Eukaryota > Viridiplantae > Streptophyta > Magnoliopsida > Solanales > Solanaceae > Solanum > Solanum verrucosum. Next base: position 1,673,957 of record NW_026020217.1, read on the forward strand.
CTACCAGCTTGAGTACCTGAAGGTTTGGAAGCATTGCAATGCTTGATTGCAGCCAATACATGGTAAAGTTCGACAAAGTCAATTTTTTGAGATTTGGTGGAAAGTTGGATAGAGAACTTCCGCAAGAATCCATTTTAATACTGAGTGTCTCAAGCCGTGTTAGGGAGCTCATTACATGAGAAGGATAACCCCAACCAACAAATGAGCATCTCAGTTTTCGAAGGTTAGGTGTTCTCAACATCAATTCTGCATCCCTCACACAACAAAAAGTTGGAGAGGAAAGAGTTATCAAATTGTCGAATTTTGAGTTCTGAAGCAATTCTTCCGCAGCATTTAAAGTGGAAAAATGAGCTTTGCTATGTATCTGCAGATGTCTCAATTTAACCATCTTCAAAAGTGTAAGTGGCAATATCAATTTTCCTCCCATCGGTTTGACTATCAAAGTTTCAAGGTTTCGAAGATTGACTATGGACGATGTGATTGACTTCTGAGAAGTTCGTGCAGCAAAATACCTCAGGTAAATTAGCTCAGTTGGGAAAGAATCAATTACAATGAACTCCAAATTCAACACTTTTAGAAATCTGAAGTAAATGTGAGAGAATTGAACAATTGAAAAGGAACCCTTGTTTCTATCTTCCCTGCAACGTACAGTGCCAACAAGTGAGCTCCATTCCACAAGATCAACCACTTGAGAATTAATGGACATGTGACGTTGAACAAGCTGCTTGTGAGAGTAAATAGAGGAAGACGTATTGACATTTTGGTCCCTGTAAAGATAGAAATTCTAGAAACTATTAACTTTCAAATACAGATTGCTTGATGAATTGATCAAATAATTTAACACTGAATAGTGTATTACCGTTTCATCCACAGTAGAAGATTCTTCTCCTTGGCTCTTTCCTTACAGAAATAAAGCAACAGGTCATGAATACGGCATGTTTTGATCTTACCGCCGGAACCCCATTTAGCAACCATAACTAGATTTCTTCCAATAAGATTCTCCAAGTAGCCTTCTGCTATATCCTCCAGACTCTTGTCATCACGACTTTTTATAAATCCTTCTGAAATCCATAACCATGTCAAGATTGAAATGTTGATTTCTTTGTCCTCCAAAAATACTCCAAAATAAAGAAAGCAAGGCTTTAGATGATAAGGTAAATTCTGATAACTTTGCTCTATGATGGCCTTCGAGTTGCTGAGAACGTTAGTACATAAATTCATAGCCACTTGTTTCCAGCATTGTTCACTCTTCTCCATCTTTGTTAGCATACCAGCCACCAAAACAATTGAAAGAGGCAACCCCCTACACTTGTTTGCTATTTCTTGCCCAACATTTGAAAGGAGCACGGAGCAGCTTTCTACACCAAATACTTTCTGTTTTAGTAACTTCCAACTTTCATCATCATTAAGAATACGAAGATGAAGTGGATCACTAACAGATTTAGCATTTTCAGCAACATCAGCATGTTGTGTTGTTAGGATAATTCTACTTCCATTATTGGAATCATGGAAACAACATCTTAAATCATCCCAAACACTAGCTTCCCATATGTCATCAACAAGGATAAGATATCTTTTCCACAATAAAGTTTTGCGAAGCTGATCTGCTAATACATCCGTAGACAATTTAGTAAGAGTAGGAGACTCACCAATGGCATCACGTAGAATGGAAAGTAACACACTCCTACGTGAATATGCTTGGGATACACAACATTTTGCACGGATATCAAATCGAGAGACAACTAACTCGTCAGAATAAAGTTTGTTGGCCACAGTTGTCTTGCCTAATCCAGGCATTCCAACAACTGAGATAACATCTAGCTGTTTGGTTCCTCTTATTAGTTGTTCTCTTAGTTTTTCCATAACATCTTCAAAACCGACAACTTCTTCACCGGTCATCCTTGGAGTGTTAGTCGATTCTGATGATATATGAGCAGGGGTGGTATCCAAGGTATCATGTAATACAAAGGCAAACTTAAAAAGTTCCTTTTCCTGAATCTTTGTGACCTCTTCCTTGATAAGTATAACTTCCTTTATGATGTCGAAGAGCCAACGAACAAGACACCATTCAGGAACTCCTTTTCTAATAAAAGCATCAACTATATATTCCACCTCATAAGCTTTGCCATTTAATAGTGCAGCACAATGTTGGAGCCTTTCATGCTTATTGTAGCACTCTTCCGCCACATCCTTGAGAAAAGGTTGTAAGCCCTCGAGTTCCTTCTGAATAACTTGAAGTTGGCTCTTAACAAAAGAATAATGTGAATCTGAATAACGGTCTTGGAATTCCTTCAAGTTGTTCAGAAGGAAATCAACACAGCCTAGTCCATGAACCCTAGGCAAATTAGATTGAAATGCCTTTCGACTCACGAGGAAGATCACTTCCTTGATATGCTGAATGCTTTTGGGCAAATCAATAAATAGTCTTTGGTTCACTTCCTCCTGCTCCTCACTATCATATAACGAGTAAACGAGAAGTCCCACATCAATGATGACAGTATCAATATCTTTAAGATGAAATTCAAGACCCAGTGTTGGCAAATGGATCAGACTGGCTCTCAAGAATTTGAGCATCTCCACAAGGGTCGCCATTTGATGATTCAAAAACTCTATCCGACTAAGAGTACTAATACTCCGTATCTCCTCCAAGTTGTGCATGAGAGTCTCCACAAAGCCAGCTTCAATCTCAGCTACATACACATTTTGGATATTCATAGACAAATCTGATTGCATTTTCCATTTCAAAGCTTGTAGTACATCCACATAGATTTTGCGGATGCACGGATTAACAGGCTTAATCCTCATCCGCACGAGATAAGAAAGCAAGAAACTCATCTCACCAGGAACCAAATCCTGATCTCTGTTATTGTCATAGCTGGGCATGTACAACCAGACAACCATTGCTGCAAACCCAGCCACAACTAGAACATGACCGAAGAAAGTACGTACGCTCTGAGGCTCAGCACACCACCTGTTTGATAAAAAGCCTACAAGACTCTTCAACAACTTCAGCTCTTTTAAAACCTCCTGTATTTCGCGAGAACAGAGATCATCAATCTCTGCTAACTCGTGAAGATTCTGTACAACACCATTGATGAATTTCATTACAAACTTGGAATTATCAACCCCACTCTTTTCGAGCGAAGGCAATTTCAATGCAATTCCGGAGAAGAAGGAGTAATTAGCTCTGATTTCCATCTTAGTCACCCGAATTTTGTTTTGCAGCAGGGAAGTAAGGCGATTGAGATTTTGATATATTTTTGATACATCAAATGCGGAATCTTGAAACAGAGCATGAACTTTCTGAGTGACATTTAGCATGTTTGGTTCATCAGTGAAGCTCTGAATACTGAGAAAAATATCCATGAATTTGAACTCTGTTTTGAGTAAATAAATTCGTTCCTTTATAGTCTCCGGCATGTAACTACCCCATTCGTCTTCAATTCGCTGCAAAAAATCGAGCGGGTGATGTTTTTTTGAAGACAAATATTTGCCGGAAAACATGTTTCTTGAATTTGCGGGAAGGGGAAGAAGGAGAGCAGCTAACAGCTTGTTTGAATGATTGTTACTTGTTACCTATACTCCCTTTGAGTCAAACTTTAAAAAGATATTTAAAATTAAATAAAAGTACTAGTAAGTCAAAATAATTGACTGCAACATAAATGAAAAGATTATAATTAGCCCTTGAGGCTCAGTTGGTTTGGAGGGTGGTCATCCACACATATAATTCGGGATCAACTCCCTCAATTTTCTGAGTCGAACCTGTCGGTTGTCGCATGAGGCTAGCCTAATATATGTTGTGTGGTTTGCAATATATTACATATGGATGAATTTACCCTAATTTGTATCTATTGTATTGTATTGTAGATATATTTTTATATATAAAAAAAGGATAAAAGACAGTAAAATTGTTAAATAAAATTAAAAAAAAATGAGAAAAAGGAAGAAGAAGAAAATAATAACGTGATTAGACCAAATCGATCACCATATTTTTTCATTTCATAACAATTAATTTCAACAATATGATACAACAAAATATTAAAAAAAGGTATAGAATAATCAAAACAATTTACTTAAAAGTATCAATATTTATGATACAATACATGAATAAGTAATAACAATCCAAACAAAACTAAAACAAGATCCTTGTCTCAACTTTTGGTAACAATCGAAGTTATTCAATTACACGTAATTTAAGTTTTAGGAATTCGAACTTGAGTTTTAGCATCACATTTTATTTACTAATTTATAATTAATTAAAATTATTGAGTTCGAATAAACTCATTTGACTTATCCTCTATGACCGCCCATGCACTAATGAAAGTTCCTTTTATCTCTTTATTTTTTCATTATCATTTTTAATGAATAAAATAATGGTTTGACTTTTTACTTTAACTAGACCAAGTAATTCACATTACAAAGTCCACAATAAAACCGACCACTAATGATTAAAACACCAAAATGATCCATAGATAGATAGCCACCCTTTTGTGGAATTTAATTAGATTCTAGATTTTAATGAGTTAAAACTAGAATACAAATGAGTTGTGGAAATTAAAGGGTACCATATATAAAGATGCTTCCAAGAAACTTACAAAAAGACTCTTTTGATACATTGAATCAAATGACTAGATGATGAAGTGTGTTTGGATGAAATTATGTGGAGTATAAGGATTGGGATGATAAATTGAAATAAATATAGTATGAAGTACAAAAATTCTAATAATTTGAGCTTTAATTATATTCTATTTCGAAAGTTTCCTAAATTATAATAATTTCAATTTTTCAAAACTCACAGATATATTGCTCCTTTGCTCGATACATAACAAACAATACATACGTTAAATATCAGATACATAACTATAAAATCAAATTTATACTGATTTTGATTTGAAATAATTGACGTTATGTATCAACAATAATATTTGTACTAGATACATTGTGTACAAACAAAATTATAATGTATATGATAAAAGTGAAGTGATGTATACAAATGTTAAGAGAGAGAAGGAAAAAAAAGATTTTTGTAATTAATTCAAATGGTAGAGATTTTTAGAGATTATATTATCTTAAGTCGTGTAATTACATAATTTTTCCATAAGGGTTTTCTAGATTATGTTTTCTTAGTAATAATTTTCATTTCAAAATAAGTGTTATCTTAGCAAAAATCATGTTCATTAAGAAATATATATATATATATATATAATGTGTAGTTTACTAAACTATCTGCATTTAATAAATGTTTTTGAAAATTAAACACTATTAAAAAGATAAAGTATAAGAAACGTTATAGTTAAAAAAACATACTAATTTTTGTCTTGAATTTCTAAGTGATACTTATTCTGGACTTTTTTTTTTGCTAAGGTGACAATATCATGCGAGAGTATTATAAAAGAATGAAAAGTGATCTTTTACGGAAAAGGGTCAAAATGCCTTCACACATAGTGAAATCGAATAAAAATTCCTACAATTAATAGTTTGGTCCAAAAAATGTTACTTAATGGTTAAATATATCCTTTTTCAAATATATATATATATATCTTTCTTATTTATCCTACTTTAGTTTTAAAAAAATAATTAAAATTAAAAATATTTCTTATTTTATTATAGGGAAACGACTCAAATATGCCATCAAACTTTGACAAAAGGCTTATCTATACCATCCGTTAAAAGTTTGGCTCATCTATGCTATTTTCGTTTGAGAAAAAAACTCATCCATGCAATTATTTGTTAATTGAAAAAAAAATAATCAAATTTTGTAAAATTATTTTTATGATTCGGCCACGCCACTAATTATTTTTTTTTTTTAAAAAAGGAAAAGGCTCAAATATGCCATCAAACTTTGTGAAAAGGTTTATCTATGCTATATACCATTTCAATTAACAAATAATGACATAAATGAACCTTTTCTCAAATAAAAATGACATGAATGAGCCAAACATTTAATTGATGGCATAGATGAACCTTTTTTTTTATCATTTCTTTTGGTAAGTAAATATTTTATTTACCAGAATGAACATTTCGAAACATCAAGCCAGCAAGCTTGGACATGAAACCCCAAGTTCTGCTAAGTATCACAGTCTAATAACTATATCTATGCAACTATGACATCAATTGTTTTTTTATCGTTATCTAAAAGAACATTATGATGAGTTTACTATGATCTTATATATACGACATGTATCATCAAAGGTTACATTAAATTATTTTATTTTAATTGATAAAATAATATTAAGAAGAAAAAAATTATTTCCTGCATTTTATTAGTTAAAGTGATGTTAAAAAAAGAAAACAAGAATAAGGTTCTTTAAAAGTAATATTTTTTTTTATCATAAACAAGATATGCTTAAAAAGAAAAAAAAACAATATATTTACCGGAAAAAAGAATTTTTAACCCATTTTAATAACAATAAATGCGGTGAAAGTTTTTTTTAATAATAAGTGCATTTCTGGATCAAACTATTAACTACAAGAGTTTTTTTGGACCAAAGTATTGAGGACAAGAGCATTTTTGGACCAAACTATAAATAGAGGACATTTTTTTTTTATTTCATATAATTTAAGGACAATTTTAACTCTTTTCCATTTTTTAAAGGAATGAATCGGTCATCTATGATACCTTGTCAGTATATGACATATACCATGGTATCATAGAGGATTGATAAGTGTCCTTTTAATGAATGAATTAATATTCTATGATACCTTATCAGTACATGATATATATCATATGAGTATCATTGAGGATTAATTAATATCTTTTTTTAAGAAATGTATATGCTTTTATGGAATCATGTCAATATATATATATATATATATCATTGAGGATTAAGTAGTATCTTTTTTAAAGAAATGTATATGCTTTTATGAAATCATGTCAATAAATGATACATACCAGAGTGGTATTGTAGACGATTGTGTGTTTTTCTGGAAGGGTTGAAGTTTTCTTTATGATACTTTATTCGTATATGATATATCCATGTGTTCTATTATAGATAGTTGAAGATTGTTTTTTTAAGAAAATAGGAGAGATAAGTTTTGGAGATTTAATTAGATACGAGTTTATTTAGTATGATGAGTCGGGTTCGGGTTAGAAGTTAGAATCAGATAATTTTCATTGAAATTGATTAATTTCATTTGATTTAAAATTTTTCATCCAATTGAAGAGAGAGTATCAGTGGTAGTTTAAAGTGACAGAGTTATAAATGACCGGATAATATACCAAAAGATAAAACTAGAGTAACAAGTGACAAAAAAGTTCTCAATTAAAAAAAGATTTAATTTGATCAAATATAATTAAATGTAACATGGACCTGTTTAGAGCAATTAAAATCTTTGGGGTACATATTAAAATTTTAAAAAGTCTTCCTTCTTATTTCAAACTTCAAGTTTTGAAATTCCCCCTTTCTTATAATCTTTCAGTCTTACTTTACTTTTCTTTTTCCAGATTTGCCTCTCTCCCTTCTTCTTCTTCTTCTTCTTCTTCTTCTTCTTCTTCGCCATTGTAGTCACCATTGTCGCCATTGCTATTGTTCATTTTTTTAATCACATTTTTCTTCCTTTTATATTTTCAGACCGTTTTGCTTTGATTTTGAGAATTTTCAAAAAAAGAATATTCAAGTCATTGAAAATAATTCTGCAAAAAATCAAGTAACTATGATAATTGTTGCAACAATTACGATAATTGTTACAACAATTATGATAGTTGCTACAATAGTTGTAACAATTATTGCAGTTGCTACAACAACATCAACAACAGTTACAACATCAATAGTTGCTATAACAACTTTGATAATTGTTTATTTTTTTAACAAAAAATGCGATAAAAGAAGAGCTGATGAAGGATATAATGATTGTGGTAGTCTGGTAGATAAGAAAACTGGTGGTGATGATTGACAGTAGAAGAAAAAGTGATGGTTGTTGTGGCGATGATGAAAGGGGAGGAGGAAGGGGTGGTGGTAGAGGAGGAGATGATAGTATTAGTGGAGGAGGACAAAAACGTGGTGGTGATGTAGAAGGAGGTGGCGATAGTAGTGGATGAAATGATGATGGTTATACCGATGGTAGAAGGGATATGAATGACGATGACAACAAAGGGGGAGGGGGAGGGAATAGGGTAGTGGCGGGAATGAGAAAATAGGGTCTTTGTATAAATAATAAAACTTGAGCGTTTTAAAATTAATATCATTAACACTTATCTTTGAAATATCACCCTTTTATCCAATAATTAAGACTTTTGTCACTTTTTCTTAGTTTTGAAACTTTTTTGTCCCTTGTAATCACTTTTCTCATAAAATTATTAAAGTTGAGGAGTAATTTTGTCACGCCCCGAGCCTACACCCTGGATGTGTCCGACACTCGGAGACCATTGCTGGCCCCAAGCAAACCCTTGGCCTGACTTTCTTAACTCAGCGGAAACCTAACTCAACCGAATAACTCAATACAATGAAAGGTTATTAGACAACTTAAATGATACAAATCTGGCCAAAAAGCAAATCGAGTCTCAAAATAGAATATTTACATATAAACATAGATGAGAGACTCAAAACTAACTGACTGACTGTCTATGAAGCCTCTATAACACTGAGATGGATGTTGGGACAGACTCCACAACATCCTAATAAAGCAAAACTAAGAGAACAAAATAACTGAGTCCTCCGGAATGCAAAGAGGCTCACCACTGACTCTGGAGTGCTCAACTGGATCAATGGCGTGCTGGATGCTGATCCTGGGTACCTGCGTCTGCATCATAATAAGATGCAGGCAAACTGGCATCAGTACATGGAATGTACGAGTATGCGAGCTAGACCGCTAAACAACAACTTAAGCTTGAAAGGGATACAAAAGAGAACTTACCTTGGCTCTGTTCAACTCATGAATAACTGAACTCAATATAAAGCAATGAGACACATGCAATATATATAAAGCTTACAAAACTATTTAAAACATAACGTCAAAATCATATTTATAATATCATGAAAATACCATGCTTCCTCTCAAAGTCTACTTGTGCAATGCATGAATGAAGTCCCATACCCCCATCCACACTAAGTAGAACTTCTCGAGGAACCATGCAATTTCTACTGTGGGAGTTTCTCTAACCGACAACCACCACTATGAATCTAAGTGGTGACACATCGTCTTGTCCACGCTACCAGAACTGTCCTATACTTTGCCGTCATATAGAACGCTATTGCTTAGTGGATCCACTAGCTTAACTTTCGTGATCATCTGAAAAGTATGACCCGAGAAATTCCATGTTTGGCTACATGGTTCTTATGGAGAGTTGAGTTAATATGAACTTGTGTCCCCAATTCGGTGCTCAAGACTACTCCCAAAAATACTTTAGCTCATTAGTGTTTTAAACACATCTTTCTTTAGTTGAGATAATTACTCAAAACTTAGCCCAAAGGCTCTTGATAACTCTTTCTAAAAAGAACAAATCAAAACCATATTTTCAATATGATCATTGATGACTCGGGATATTCATACTGCTTAAACATTGATGGTATATCTAGAGACCATACTGTTTAAATATTGATGACATACATGATTTGTCATACTAATCATGTTTTAGAAACTCTTTCGCAAAAACTCATCTTTTCTCAAAAAGAGATAGTACTCAAACTTCTCAAAACTCTTTTGGAAATCTCAGTTTCCTCTCATCTTAAATGTGAAAACATTTATAAACTTCTTTGGGAAATACTTAGTTCCCTAATAACTTTTGAGAAATGAACTCAACTCTTGACTCTTGACTTATCTCGAAACTGTTGACTTAACTGAAAACTCGATACTCTTTACTCGATTTGAAACTTGAGACTCTTTACTTAGCTTGAAACTCTATACTCTACTTGGAACTCTATACTTATCTTGGAACTCTATACTTAACTTGGAACTCTATACTTAACTTGAAACTTGAGCCTTAAAAAGAAGTTAAAACGTTCAATGAAGACTCTTGGAAAACCTTAAAGACTTGCTTTGACTTACTTAACTTCTAAGCTTGACTTCTAACTTCACTTGACTTCTAACTTCACTTGACTTGGAAACTAACTTTCCTTGAATTGGAATTATGAATTCAAGGTGTTTGATCACATGTTATGGACGAGTTCTTGACGTTTAGATGTACCTTGGAGTGTTGGAAACAACTAGGAAACATAGGTACAATACCTAGGAACATGTATGAAAAAGTGTGAAAAGAATGGGGGAACTTGGCGTCCTTGGCGCTCTGCAAGGCGCGGAGCGCCAACTCTTGAAGCTCAGAAGGCCAGTTGAGGCGCTCTATAGGGCGCGGCGCCCCAAGGGGTGAAGTTCAGAACACTTCTTGGGGCGCTCTGCAAGGCGCGATGCGCCACCCCTTTTCCCCGACAACTTCGACTTTTCTCCTTCTTTTCTCCAACTCTAAACCTTCTAAACTTCAAGGTTTCCAGCCCCAAACATTTTGAATCATAAATCCCTCAACATACAATAGATTTCAACCCAAAACACAACCGGAAACATGCCCAAATCAACAAGGGACTTCAACAACACAATCAATCTTTTCTCAATAATAAAAATGAGTTTGGCGTGTGGGGGAAAGAACCAACCCATCACTATGGACTCACATACCTTAATAGGGATCACCCCCGACGAAATCCACGATGATCTCCTTGCTTGGTCTTCCCTTTCTCCTCTTCTTCTCCTCTTCTTTCTCTCTTATTTCCCAAGCCCTAACTCTCACTCTTTAAACTGGGACAAAATGATCCAAAAATCAGTCTAACACAACAATATAACCCCAAAAGAAATGGCTAGGGAAAAGACCAAAATGCCCTTAAAATTTCCGGACGGATTTCCCTGCCAACTGCCCAACTTCCAAAGGGCATAACTCACTCATACGAACTCAGAATCAAGCAAACTCGATGGCGTTGGAAAGATCATTCCAAGGGATTTCCAAACATAACTGGAACTACTTCTAACTCATCCTGGGCTAGGAGTTATGACTGCTCAAAATTGGCCAAAAACTCACTTTTTCCCACACTTAACCAAATTTCCAGATTTTTAATTCTTTCCGAAAATAATAAAATTCCAATTTTAAGCCTCTTCATAGTTATTTCAATTTGTCGAATGTTACAAATTTTGACCTTTTTCCTTTTTCACGAAATACTTCCTCTATCCTTCTATAGTTGTCAACTATTGACTTGACACAAAAATTAAAAAGCAATACATAATAGGGGTAATTATATCAAATCACCCCTATTAAATATAAGTCATTTAAACATTGAAAAATAAATAACAAGGGTAAAATAGTAAATTATTTATTGATTTTGTAAACTGGACAATATTGATGAACATGCTAAAATAGTATAGTGTACAAGTAAAGATGAACGGAGGGAGGGAGTAAGAAATCGGGTAAAAAAAAAGAAGCAAAAATTAAGGGAAAATGCATAAGTACCCCCAGCCTATGCCCAACCCTGAGACACACCTAACATTTACTAAGGTCCTATTACCCCCGAATTTATTTTATATATAATTTTCTATCCCTTTTCGGCCTACGTGGCACTATCTTGTGGGCCCAACGCGTGTTGACAATTTTTTCAAGAATAGTGCCACGTAAGCTGAAAAGGGGTAGTAAATCATGGTATCAACTAATTTCAAGCCCTAATTTTGTCAACATCCATCTCAAGTTAACTGCTAATCATACTCATAGGGTAATATTTTCAGGCAGCAACAGAAATTTCAAGTCTTGTTCTGTTCCTCCTGTGTTTTACAATGAACAACTGGTTGAGCTATTTGAAGTGGATTCTCCCGTTGATATCCCTTTTATTTCTGCTGAGATTGTGGGTTCTGCCAATGGATTGATTTGTCTGTGCTATCAGGATGACAAAAAATTTCTATGGAACCCAACAATTAGCAAGTCAAGGGAATTACCTAAGTTAGAAGCTACGGGTTACTTAGATTGTCGAAGGGGGTTTGGATACGATGAGTTACATGACGATTATAAAGTTGTATTTGTTCATTTTTACTATGTTAGTGGGAACACTCCGAGTCTGAGGACTGTGGTCAACATTTACAGTTTGAGGAATGATTCTTGGAGAACACTCCATGACCAGCTTCAGGATACATTTCTGCTAAATTCTTTGGATAAATTTGTCAATGGGAAGCTTTGTTGGAATTCGATTATTGGCACCGGGAATGGTGATCGTAATTTGTGCATCACTTCTCTTGATTTGGCCGATGAGACATGGGGAATGTTGGAGCTTCCCAATTGTGGAAAAGTCGGTCCTAATTACATGATGGGAGTTGTTGGAAGTGATCTTTCTCTGATTTGTGCTTGTCGTCTAGATATTACTACCTCTGATCTGTGGATTATGAAGCATTGCGGAGTTAATGTATCTTAGACAAAATTGTTCACCATCAATTGTGCCCGATATGCTGAGCTATATATGCCTTGTCCACCCGGTAGAACATTCTCTATACAATTTCCCCAGCTAAATAATGGTGAATTTTTTCTTTTTCTTCGATCAGCCATCATGATATATGATTGTTCAACCAGACAACTGAAGCGCACTGTTGCTGTTGAGGGATACGACGCTACAGAAATCTATGTAGAAAGCCTTGTTAATCCCCTAACGATATCTAGCCAGGGACGTCATATCCATGAAACCTCACAATCATTTAGCTGATTACTTGTAAGATTTCTGCTTACTTTAGCTGGTATGCTCTTTTGTACTTCCATTTTTGTCAAATATAGGATATGTTTTTTCCTGATAAGGTAACAAAACATTGAATATATACGAATCCATACATCATAGTTGCATGTATAGCTTGTAAGCGTTTCTCCTCTTTATTATATCATGATTCATGAAACAAAAAGTTATTAGGTGGTAATATATTGTTTTTCAATATATTATCTTGACCAGTGTTCTTGGAAATAAAGTCTGCAATATCAGAGGGGAGTCCGGGAGAGAAATACACTCTGGGAATTTCAGGACACTGATGATTTCCGAGGCACGTTATCATCGATCCACTCTAGGAATAAGTCTTTCCACATAACAGTTTTGTAGACACAACATAAATGAACGTTGACTAGCTCTGCTTTTTTCGTTGTGTAGGTCTTTGACTTCAATAGGTGTTCTGTGCACGTTGACTAGTCCAATTTTGAACCTTGTATTTTTGGTTTCATTTCAAGAAATTTGTACCAACTTGGTTTTGCTATGACAGGCCTAGGAAAGATTTGTGTTGGTTGTTTGTGATCTTGTAAGGTGTGGAATATTAAGGTTTCATTGTGTTTAGGGCTGTGTTATATACTAAAGTAAAGGCAAGCTATGAAAAAAAGGCATTAGTTAAATGAGGTATGTGTTTTATTGTTTGGTTAAATTATGTTTAACTTTGTTTTCAAGGAAGTCTACAAACCAATACCTGATTTAATCAAAATGAGGTATTGGTTTACTATGCTCATCAAGGCTTAGACGAGAAGAGATTTGAACCTTGATCTCCCATAGTTTTCCTTCCATTTCGTTAAGTTTCCTCACTCCTTTTGTGTTGTAATTTATATGAGCAGGTTTTATTTTATCGGTTAAATTGTTGGTAAGGGATAATAGGACGTGCTTTCAGAAGGATGTGGTGTGATGGTCTACCTTGAAGTATGAAAAGTTCTGTTTTCATTTTCTTTTCTGATCTCGAAGAGTTTCCTTCTTTTATACCTTTGGTGTAGATAGTTGAGCCTTAAAACCAACTATATATGAACACTCTTGACAACGTCTTGGCGAATTATTCCTGATATACTTTTTTTGTTCAAGTTTGCTTTTATCAAAAGGCATCCAGAGGATTAAATTCTGTGCATATACCCAAAAAAAAGGAACAGAACCGATATGTATATATGGAAATTGTGGTGAGTTAGAGTTGCAGTAGGTTTGAAGTTTCAACATAGTGCTGCTTAGATGTCATTGCTAATCAGTTGATTGAACCATCCCTTTACATTGAGAAATGATATGCTTGTGTCTATGCTGTTGCTTTTGCTTAAACTAGGTGGATATTTTATTCATGTTTTTTCTGGTCATTTGAAAATTTTGTGCGATGCAACCTTAACTTGTTTTGTACTATTGAATTTCAGGAAGCAGAAGATAATGACACTAACCCGTACCTGCTGTCTTCTGAGTGCGTGGATCTAAACTATGAAGCCTCGACATATCTGTTTTTTATGTTTATTATGATACATTACGGATGCTTCTTGCTTGCTGATGTTGAACAATGTTCTCTTTTGCTTTATCCATGGTATCTGTTAGTATCAGACTTGTAGTTCTACTTTTGTACACAAATTCTGTTTTGCTTGCTCCATGAATTAACGCCATGGTTTCTGTCAAATTTGTTATTTTTTATGCCCCTGTGGTTTCTGATGACCCCCCCCCCCTGCTCCGCTAACTCCCATATTACCACGAGAACATCCATCAGTATTGATCTTACGATTGGATCGACCTCTTAAAGGTGCATTATGAAATTAGTTAAAGCCATGATTGAGTCTCACAGTGTGAGAGGATTTTGTATAAATATCTGACAGAGTTCAAAAGTGTTAATTTTTGAGAATAGTTCAAAAGAAATCAGAACAAAATATTGGTCAATTTTAGTATTAAAAACAGAGAGTATAATTAATATTCATACTAAATACAGTATAAAAAAACAAAAGTTATTGTCAAACTTCATTAATTCGCACAAAGAAAATATGTGTAACAACTTACTTATCATGTATTTTTTTATATGTCAAAGACACTTCTGCTCTGCTTCAACTATTCACTGCCCTGCTTCACTTCACAAAAAAAACATCCAACCATGTTTTCGTTTCTTACTTTTCGCGATTGGATTCATCAGGTAATTCACACCGTTCTGCTCAAATTCATTTCAGGGTATGATTTCGTTTTCACTCCACTTTCTACAACAACTGAAATCATAATCCCGAATGAAATCCTTACAGACATTCTCTTACGGCTGCCCCCAAAGTCTCTCTTGAAATGTATGTCTGTTTCAAAATCATGGCATCAACTAATCTCTAGCCCTGATTTCGTGAAGACACATCTCAAATTAAAAACAGATCAACTAGTACTGTTTCCAGGTATCAATGGAAAATACAAGTTTTGTTCTCTCACTCCCCTCTTTAACAAACAACAAATCGCTCAGGAGCTACTTCTCATCGATTCTCCCAATTTAAAAGTTTTCTTTGTCGGTTCTGTTAATGGGTTGATTTGTCTGTGCAATTATGCGAGGGAGACATATATATGGAATCCCACCCTTAAAAAGTCAAAGAAAGTACTTTATCCCAAATTGGGCACCTCTTTCTATAACAAATATGGTTTTGGATACGATGAGTCTAGTGACGATTATAAAGCTGTATTTGTGGATTATTATCGTAATTCTTACAATGATGATGTGTCCAAAATGAAGACTGTGATCAGCATTTACAGTTTGAGGACTGATTCTTGGACAATACTCCATGACGAGCTTCAGGGAGTCTTTCTACTAAATCATTCGGGTAAATTTGTTAACGGGAAGATTTATTGGGCTGCATCTACTCATATTGGTAATTACGATGTGTACAACATCATTTCTTTTGATGTAGCAGAAGAGACATGGGGAAGCTTGGAACTTCCCAGTTGTGGAGAAGTTAATTCTAAATTCAAATTCAAACTCGGAGTTGTGGGAAGTGACCTTTCTGTGATGTATACATGTTATCTAGGTACTGCGACTTCTGATGTCTGGATTTGGAAAGATTGCAGTGTATCATGGATGAAACTGTTCACCATCGAATATCCTCAAAATACTGTGCTAGTTATGTTTTCTGCACTCATTTTCACATTTTCTATACACCTTAGCCAGTCAGAAAAGGGTGACATTTTACTTTCGCTTCCGGGATTAATCATGATATTTGATGGTTCAACAAAAATACTAGAGCACACTGCTGATGTTGAGGGATGCAATCCTGCAGAAACCTACGCAGCAAGCATTGTTAATCCCCTAATGATATCCGGTAAGAATTCTGCTTAGTTTAGCTGATATGCTCTTTTTGCACTTCTTTTTCTGTCAAATATAGGGCAAAACATCATTGAATGCAAAGCATTAAAGAACTGCTGCTGAAGTTCTAATTCACCCTATATGTAATTAAATTATTACTGTTCAATTAGATTTTCTTTTACTACTGAAATGGTAAACTTACTTTATAGTTAAGGCCTTCCTACTTTTAGCATAACATGATCATAGTTCATGAAACAAAAAGTTCTTATTGGAAGAGAGTCTGTCAATTTGAAGGGGATAAAGCAAAGGGACCCTATGAAGATGGTGGGATGAAAAGTGGATTTGAGAATGGCCATTGAAGAAGAGGAAATATGGTCATATCTAAGGCTGGGCACCGGAACGGGTTGTATCGGTACCATTCCGGTCCGTTCCGGTACCATTCCGGTTCGTTCCGGTCCGGTAGTATTCGGGACGGGATGGGATACGTTGAACCGGTACACGGAACGGAACGGTACCATGATTTGGTACCGGTATACCGGTATCGGTTCATCCCGGTTCATTCCGGTTCCGTTCCGGTCCCGGTAAATCATTTTTAATTAAAATAAAAAATAATATTTTTTTCATTATTTACTTTTATTAGCATTTCTTTTTTGTTTATTTAATTTTTTAAAAATTACAAACTTAAGCTATTTAACTTACAAGTTATAAGTATAACTTAATAACTTATAAACTTCAAAAGATTCAAATCTTTAAAACTTATAACATAACTACATAAGCTCAAAAACTAAAAAAAAAAACTTTATTAAACTTAACTTACAAACTTATATACGTAAAAATTAAAAAAAATATCTTTAAAATAAACTTAAGTAAAATTATTATAAATTTTAAAACTTAATTACTATAAACGAATATAACTTAGAAAAATAAAAAAAACATTCGTATTTTCGTAATTCAAAATAACTCAAAAAAAATAATTATTTTTTGAAATAGCTATATGTGCCGTCCCGTTTATCCCATCCCGTTCCGTTCCGGTCCGTCCCGGTTCTATCACGGTATATAGTGGGACGGGACGGAACTGAGCCTTCATCCCGGTAGTTCCGGTCCGGTTCATCCCGGTACCGGTCAACAACCCGGTCAAACCATCCCGTTCCGGTCCGGTACCGGTTCATTCCGGTCCGATGATCCCATTCCGGTCCGGTGCCCAGCCTTACTCATATCCTATCGATTTTTCACTAATGATATGCTTAGAGCTTCAATGAGAAATGACGATTCACTCGCATCCATGTTGTTGCTTTTGCTTAAACTAGGTGGCTATTTTGGTAGTTTTTTACGAAAATTTTGAGAGATGCAACCTTAACTTGTTTTGTTCTATTGTATTTTAGGAAGTGGAAGCTAATGTTGAACACTCATCAGTACTTGCCAACTGCATGGATCGAAGCCTTATTATGATCTGTTTTCTTTCTCCATCATATCTCTGTTATCTTTAGTATCAAACTTGTAGTTCTATCTTGTATAATGTATATCATAGGTTCATATAACTGATTTCGACTTGTGGATTGTTCCCTACTTTTCGGGGTGAAAGAGTATTATTATTTGTATCAATTAAACTTAGCAATTATGGAAATGCTCCGGATCAAAGAATTTAGGCGATACTTCTCAATCCCATTGTAATACTGTCACGACCCAAATTAGGTCCGTGACCGGTGCTAAGGGGAAAGAATCTCAAAGCAAGCCTTAACATAAATCTAAAGAAAATCAGACAGAGTTTTCTTTATTTTTAGGCCTATCCTGAATTTTCCCTATCTCAGAAATCCACCACACAAATAAT
The DNA here is from genome assembly GCF_900185275.1 of Solanum verrucosum. Taxonomy (NCBI): domain Eukaryota; kingdom Viridiplantae; phylum Streptophyta; class Magnoliopsida; order Solanales; family Solanaceae; genus Solanum; species Solanum verrucosum. The sequence continues at coordinate 1,691,760 of NW_026020217.1, forward strand.
AACAATGATAAACCAAAACATAATATCCATTGATGATCTAATTGTCACTCAATATTACCAATTTCATCTCTAAATACGAAAAAGAAGTTCAAAACTAGTCACTTGACTACAATACGAAGGAATAATCATGACTCAAATAAAAGAATGACAAATGGAGCGACTCTAAGAGTTAAAAAAACCCATACCAAATCAATAGTTCTCTTGCCACGCGAAGCAACACGGGGATCACCAGATGCTACCAAATCACACTCTCTAGTTAATGAAATCCTCTTCAATACCACTTGAATTCTCTGTAAAAACAATTAGCGAGGAGTGAGACGCTAGCTCAATGAGTAATTGTCACGCCCCGAGCCTACACCCTGGACGTGACTGGCACTTGAAGATCATTGCTGTCCCCCAAGCGAACCATTGGCCTGGCTTTCTTAACTCAGCGGAAAACTCAATGCAATGCAAGGATTTAAAACAACCTGACTGAAATAAAATCTGGCCAAAAAGGCAACTCAAGTCTCAAAATAGAATATTTACATATATACATATATGAGAGACTCCTAACTAACTGACTGACCGTCTATGACGCCTCTAAAATACTGAGATGGATGTTGGGACAGACCCCACAACATCCTAATAAAACAAAAATTAAGAGAACAAAATAACCGAGTCCTCCGAAATGCAAAGAGGCTCACCACTGACTCGGAAGTACTTAATTGGATCAACGGCGAATCGGATGCTGGCTCTGGGTACCTGTGTCTGCATCATAATAAGATGCAAGCCAACTGGCATCAGTTCATTGAATGTATGAGTATGCGAGTTGGAAAACTAAACCACAACTTAAGCTTGGAAGAAGTACAAAGGAACTCTTACCTTGGCTCTGTTCAACTCATGAATAAGTGAACTCAATATATAAAGCAATACGATACATGCAATATATAAAGCTTGTAAAACAATGTAAACAACTTAGCTTGTTAAAGATAAAACAATAACAACTCAACTTTACTTATATAAAAGTAATATAACTTTAGTGGGAGATTCTTTAACCGACAATCACCACCATGAGCCCTAGTGGTGATATAACGTTTTACCTCACGTTGCCCAAGGACCATCCTATACCTTGCCGTGATATAGGAAGCTAACTTTACTAAGTGGATCCGCTAGCTTAATCTTACATATTCATCTAAAAGTATGACCCGTTAACTCCCATGTTGGCGCATGATTCTTATGGAGAGCTGAGTTTATATGAACTCGTGTCCCCAATTCGGTGCTCAAGACTACTCCCAAAAATACTTAGCTCATAAGTGTTTTAAACACATCTTTCTTTATTTGAGATAATTACTCAAAACTTTGCCTGAAGGCTCACTTGGAATCGATGTTCCTTTTTCTTGAAAACTAGCCCAAAGGCTCTTTTGGAATCATAGTTCCTTTCTTACTCAAATGTAAAAACATTTAGAAACTTCTTTGGGAATACATTCCCTAATAACTTTTGAGAAATGAACTCAACTTTGAACTCTTTACTCTTTACTTGACTTGAAACTCTTGACTTAACTTGAAACTCTTGACTCTTTACTCTTTACTTAACTTGAAACTCTTGAGCCTTAAAATGAAGTTAAAACATTCAATAAAGACTCTTGACTTAACTTTAAAAACTTGCTTGACTCCCTTCTTGAACTTATAGACTCAACCCTTAACTTCACTTAACTTGGAAACTAACTTTCCTTGAATTGGAATTATGAATTCAAGGTGTTTGATCACATGATATGGATGAGTTCTTGATGTTTAGACATACCTTGGAGTGTCAAAAACAACTATAAAACATAGGTACAATACCTAGGAACATGCATGAGAAAGTGGGAAAAGAATGGGAAAACTTGGCGCTCTGAGAGGCGCGGAGCGCCAAACCAAAAACTTCAGAGGGGACATGCTGGCGCACTGAAGGGCGCGCCGCCCCAAGGGGAAAAGTTCAGAACCCCTCTTGGGGCGCGCTGACAGGCGCGACGCCCCACCCTTTTTCCCCGAAATTCGACTTTCCTCCTTAGTTTTCTCCAACTCTAAACCTTCTACACCTCAAAATTTCCAGCCCCAAACACTTAAAACCATAAACCTCTCAACATACAATAGATTCAACTCAGAAACATCACCCGAAACATACACCAAACCAACAAGAACTTCAACACAACACAACTACAACTTCAACAATTACAACCAACAACTTCAACAAACATATTCAATCTTTTCTCGAAATTAAACGAGCTTGGCGTGTGGGGGAAAGAACCAACCCAACACTATGAACTCACATACCTAATAGGGATCACCCCCGACGATATCCACGACGATCTTTTGATGAAATCTTGCTTCTTCTTCTCCTTTCTCTCCTTTTCTCTCAAGAACCCTAACTCTTACTCTTTTTTAAAAAAGAAAACTGATCACAAATCAGTCTTACAACTTAATATATATCCAAAGACAAGGCTAGGGAAAAGACGAAAATACCCTTACAAATTTCCGGACGGATTCCCTGCCAACTGCCCAACTTTCAAAGGGCATAACTCGCTCATACAAACTCGGAAACAAGCAAACTCGATGGCGTTGGAAAGATCATTCCACGAACTTTGCAAAGATAACTGGAACTACACCCAACTCATCCTGAGCTAGGAGTTACAACTGTTCAAAGTTGGCCAAAAATTCATTATTTTCCATACTTAGCCAGATTTCCAGATTTTTAATTCCTTCCAAAAATGACTATTTCCAATTCTAAGCCTCTTCATAGTTATTTCAAATTGTCGGATGTTACAGTAATAATACTTAACCACAACCATTTTAATGAGGGACAAGTCAGAAAATAAGCTAGTAAAATAATCAAATGATGAAATCAATGTCCTTTCAGAAGCGGTAACAATATTCAATCTTATTTGTCTCGTGGAAGCAAAATCAATGTGAACTTTCAGAAATAAACTCTAAAAATATTTCCATATCAAATCTTATAGTTGGGAGGTTTCCAAGGATGAATCATGTAATCAGTGTGGCCTTCTCTTTAAGAAGTAACCAATAACGGTGAACTCCTTATAAATGAGTTAAGTATTCATATCGGTAGATCCCTACTCGAGGAATATTGGTAACGGTATGCTAGTTCTACCTTCCACTAGCAAGGGCATTATCAGTAATCTATAACTACAAGGTTCACCAGGTCTAACGAACCCGTCGTTAACTACGAGGTTCATCAAGGTCTACTCCCATTTATACTTTTCTTGTAATCCGTAGAAGCATTTCAAAACCGAATAGAACATATAAGTCTTATCAAATCATATTATTTCAATGTATAACAATCACATGTCAAAATACCATTTCTCAAATAAGTGTAAAACCCTTCCAATAACAGTAATCATATCTTATAAAAATGAGATCATCTCAAATAATATTTTCAGTATAAGTAAAAGACTTGTCCCACATGCAAGTTCAAAACAGTCGGTAACACATTTACTTTATAAACCAAGTAAAAATCATGAAATTTGTGAAATACAAATTGTGGTAAGATTACTACTCACAGTACTCCTGTCGAATTACCAAGCTTGCCACTCGATTACTCGTACGAATTCCTTTGGTCAATCTATAATCACATTCATATCAATCTCGAGTTAGTTTCCTCATTACGTCTAATTCATAGACTAAGGCAATTATTTCCAACCCTTTTGGACTTTCTGATTTTCCATCAACCTGCTATATTCTAATTATTCAGGTCAAGGGTAATATGATGCTTAATCTCCCAACTTCAGCCAATTTACGTAACTTATTCATCTACCCTCGTCTCCAAATTACACCTTATTGTAATGCCGCTGGTTAGCCACTGCGTTTCCCTCTCTCAAATTCACCATTTTCTTTTTCTTTCTTAGTTGCAGCGTAGCTACTGTTTCTATTTGGGCATTTAGCCTATTTTTTTTTTCCCGGAAAAATTACTGAAGTACACAACATTAATTTACATATTCTCATTATTTCCATACTCTTTAATAAAAATATAAAATTCTCTACTTTTCCCTCAAATCAACTCTGTCCGATACATTATTGTTCAAGAATTCAAATGTCACGACCCGAGCCTATACCCTAGACATGGCCGGCACTCGAGAACCATTGTTGGTCCCCAAGAGAACCCTCATCTTGGATGACTACAAGCGGGAGACTAACTCAAGCATACAAAGCTTAAAACAGAATAAAAATTCATGAAACTCAATTATAAAACTTTAACTCAAATGAGAAACTCTGAATAAAAATAAATTAGTCAACTAGCCATAAAAAAGGAAACTTAAGTCTTTAAAACATTTAATAAAATAAATGAATAGACTTCTGAAACTCTACTGTCTATCTATGAAGCCTCTAAATGACAAAGATGGACGTCGGGACAAGACCCACGACATCCTAACAACTGACATAACTCAAAGGTAAATGAAATCCTCTGGAAGCTAGGAGGCTCACCATAGCTAACTCGAACTCCATGTGGTATCAACGAAGCTCCTGTTGATGATCCTGAATACCTGGATCTGCATCATGAAAAGATACAGGCCAAATGGCTCAGTACGTTGAATGTACGAGCATATAAGGGGAATTCTATAGCATACACATAAGCTTGAACTTGATAAAAAGAAACATACTTACCTCTTCTCAACTCTAGAAAATAAGATAACTTAACTAAAAGATTAGATACTCAATTCAAAGATATGATACTTGACTCTGGGTACTCAACTCTGGATACTCAACTCAATATAAGGCAACAATACACATGAGATATAATGAAAGCTTTTAAAGAAGTGGAAAACAACTTAGTTCGTTAAAGAAAATGCAATAACAAACTCAAATTTACTCATATAATAAAGTTATATAATATCTATGGGAGTTTTAACCGACAACTACCACTATGAGCCTAAGTGATGATACAACGTCTTACCCACGCTGCCAGAACTGTCATATACTTTGTCGTCATATAGAACGCCTTAACTAAGTGGATCCACTAGTCTGTGCTAAAAAACACTGAAGGAATCATCTAAAAAGTATGATCCTTTACTACTCATGATGGCTACATGGTTTATGGAGACACGAGTTATCTAGACTCAAACTTGTCCCCATATCGGTGCTCAATACTACTCCCAAAATACTCAGCTCATATTTTTAAAAACTTAACTTCTATCTTTGGTTTGAGATAATTACTCAAAACTTAGCTTAAAAGCTCTCTTGGAATCGATGTTCCCTTTCTTGCTCAAATGTGAAAACATTTACTCTTTAACTGAAAACTAGCCCAAAGGCTCTTTTGGAAATCAAGGTTTCCTTTCTTTTTTAAATGTGAAAACATTTTACTTGTTGGGAATACATATTCCCAATATACTCTTTTGAAGAAATGAACTTCAAACTTTACTCTTTGATTAACTCAAAACATAAGTCTTAAAACAAAGTTAAAACGTTTGTAAAAGACTTCTTAAGATATGGTTCATGCTGAATTATGAACGTGAACGACTCAATGCAAGGTATTCAATAACCATAGATAAAACTCAATACTTGGAACTCAAGAACTTCAATGATGCTACTCATTTCAAGAATACTCAACTCAGAGGGTTTATGCGGAATTATGAGCATGAACTACTCAACTCAAGGACTCAAAGATACTTCTCATCTCAAGACTGTTCGACTTATAGGGTTCATGCGAAATTATGGGCATGAGCACTTCAACTCAGGGACTTCATGGGTAACATGTAATAGTCCCATGATTAGAAATATAATATCAAAGGGGATTATGAACTTAATACTCAAGACTTAGAACTTGAAGATACTACTCCTCTCAATGATACTCAATTTAAGGAGTCCATGCGGAATTTATGGGCATAAACGACTCGACTCGAAGGTTTACAAACTACATGGAACTCATGTATACGAATCTTCTCTTTCTCTTACTTACTTCCTCAAACTTAACTCAAATCGATGATGGATCTCAAAGGATTCACCATTGAACTCAAAGTCTTCCTTGAAACTCTACTCTTAACTCTCTCTTGAATGTGAATTATGAATTCAAGAGTTATGGTTAATGATATGAAAGATCTCATGATGACAAAGTAGACTCGTGAATACATTCTCCTCATTCTCATGCTCACTTACTTAGGTCTTGAAACAAGTTACTAGAAGTTGTAGAAGACTCCACAAAAGAACTCAAGGGACTTCCTTAGAATGTTCAAAAGAATTCTCAAAACTTAACTCTTAACTCTACTTAAATTTGAATTATGAATTCAAGGTTATGATTCATGTTATGAATAATTTCTAGGTGTTTAGAAGTAGTTTAGAGTGTTTAGAATTACAATTAGATCCGCTCTTCATAGACAAACTTGGGATTTGCAATCCCAGGTAAGATTGGTTCAGGATCATGGGATCCTTTTCTATCAGATAGGAAGGGCTGTAGCACAAAATGTACTTAACGGGTGGGGGTAGGCGACCCTGGCACTCTGAGTGGTGCGGGGCGCCAGCCCCTAAAGTTCAGAGAAGTGGTTGGGGCGCTTTGGCTGGCGTGACACGCCAGGCCCAACCCAGAAAACTTCGATGACTTTCTTTGCTCGTTTTCTCACCCTAACTCAGCTAGAATCAAACGGTTTCTTCCCCAATCACTTGGATTCAATTACTTAAATTAATTACACTCTAATCTACTCAAAACAACACTCAAGTAACTAAATTTCATCTCAAGAAATCATCAAAACCCCAACACAATAAGATTTAGAATGAACTTCAAGAACACCTATCAAGAACTCATCAAAAACTCTAATCTTTCAACTTCAAGAATGAAATATCATTGAAAATAACATGATTGGAGTGTGGGTGAACTAACCCAACACTATGGAAGCTTACATACCTCTTGGGGATTAAACCCATGGCAAAAATCTGCAACAAAACGCAAGACTCTCGACGAACGCTTGATCCTCTCCTTTTTTCTCTTCTTTTCTCTTCTTGAACTATTAACTAAAACCCTAGACGTATTTTAGGATTATAAAACTGAACCTTATAGGATTAGACCCTTAAACTCTTACTAAAAAAGAATTAAATCTGATTGGGTAAGGAAAATACCAAAATACCCCTCTAAAATCCGGTTTTGACTTTCCTTATCTAGACAGCCCAACTTCGAATGGATATATCTCCCTCATACGAACTTGAAACTGAGCAAACTCGGTGGCGTTGGAAAGATAATTCAGAGATATTTGCTACGAAACCTGGTAACATACCTAATTCCTCCTGAGCTAGGAGTTATGGTCATTTTAAGTCGACCCAAAACTCATACTTAGCTTAACTAGCAAAATTTCAGATTTTGCTATTTCCAATTTAATTCTTTTTGGAACTCAAGGTGCTACATCTACTGACCTTAACACTTAAGAAATTTTAAATTCCTAGGTAAGATCTCACTCACTATGAAGAAAGGTTCGAGTCTTAGTTTGAAAAATTTTCTGGGGTGTTACACCAAACCCACGTTTTCCATTCCTAAAATCTCGACTTCAATCTCTCCCCATTATCAAATCAGTTATCAAATTCAAATCTATTTGAATTTTAAATGATTTCTATCTCTATTCAACCGTCTGCAAAGTTCAAAACAAGTAGTCTCATCTTCTGCATTTTTCTTTCGTATTTTTTTTTGTGTTTTCATCGTTTTGGCTCTCTCATTATGGATCCTCCGTCTTTTAGTTTTGGGATTATCCAAATAGTACCTAACAATAATCGAATATTTGATTCAGAAGATCCTAAGTTGGCAGAACTGAGATCAAAAGGTTGCATGACCCGACAATGGCAAATCAAAGTTCTAAGAAGACAAAATCGAAAAAGGAAGTACATGTATCATCTAAGATCAATTATACCATACACATTTGTTATTTGATCATGTTTAATGTATCAATCCATAAAATAAAATAAAAAAAAGTACAAGATACATTATTACAAATACTTTTAGGTCAATAGTATTGTGCACACATATTAATGTATCACACAGATTAATGAGGACACAATTTATCATGTTCAGATACAAAATACACATATTTACCACATTTCACCTATCCTTCTTAATTGATACATTAATAAACAAAAGTAACTCAAAATGAACATGATACTTTATTATATTCACTCAACTATACACAAATATAATAACCTAACACATACAATGCACATAACACATATTATCTATGTATCATGATCAAATATTAACAAACAAATTATACAAATGAAGAACGTTATCAGATCTGTGCATCACATACCTTTTGTTATCAGATTTTTAAACTCTAAAATTGAAGATATGCTTTATTTTGTATTTTGTCATTACAGCCACTAAAGTTTCCTTGTTCTTGTACAATTGGTTCACTTCCACATCAGTATTATTTGTATATTATATATAATTTTCTACTCCATTTCTGGTATGTAATAGAAATCACCAATTTTCGATTCAACAATAATGCTTAGAGCCTTTGCGTTCCTTTTTCCACCTTCAACACACACAATTGCACATGTGGTTGCGTCAAAGTTTTGTATCTCTTCATCACTTTTATCCAATGTATCAATGCATAGTGGATACATACTGAATCCTACTTCATGTTTCTTCACTTCTATGTACAACTTCACTCCATATCATTCCTAATACAAATTGGAGACGAATTACCTTCTACAACGTATCTGATCTCGATGTTTTTTTTTTCAATTCATCAATATCCAATTCAGCTGCAATGGTTTAAATAAGATTTACGAATGAAATATTTTTGCCAACCACTATCCAATCACTTCTGTGTCGCTCGTATCTAACATCACTTCCTAAATGCCTTAACAAGATCGAAATATTCATTATGAATCTTCACAAAATTGCGCTGCAAATTTTTTTGAATCAAGCTTCTGCAGTTTTTTCGAAGAACAGGGAGACACAATTTGACAATTTGAAATTTTAATTTTCTAGTTCTGTTAGCATTTTGTGAATGACTGATTGTTAGAAGAAAGAAACATACACTTGATTTGTGAAATTCAATTAGATTTTCTGTTTTTAGTCCCTTATTTAGCGCAATAAACTGATAACAAATATGTCTAAATTAATGTATCCGCCCTCACAATTATGTATCCAAAAGGTACTAAAATAAAGAGATTTATGTAATTTATGAAAGAGTAGGGATATAATGTAATTTGTAAATTATACTATGTGGTTTGCATAATTTTTTTTTTAATTTTCTAAACCTTTTTGGCCAAAACAACAACCAATCAGTTTATTTCTTTTATTTTGAAATAAGAGCTAAATGACATATATGCCCTTATTTTAATATAGGGGATTACAACTACTATAAATATCCACTTCTATACAAATTAGGATTTCTGTTTATATACAAACACCAAAAACAATTTATTTTAAAAAATAAAATTGTCAAAATATTTAAAATATCATCTTACTTATTTTGGAAGTAGGAATCCCCATATTTGGTGGCCAAGTTAAATGACATATTTATGTATTATGCCAATTTGGATTGATGCAAAAATAGTAAATTAATAAAATTGTCCTTTCTTATTTATGATCTTTTAAGGAAAAACAATTAATATACTCCCTCTATTTCATACCTTATACATAATTCTCTTTTATGGAAAAACAATTAATAAAATTGGATCATGTTGAATCTCTTTAAATTCTTCCTTATCTTATTTTCTTGAAGGAATATAAATATATGAGTCGTTTTAAGAGAACACAATTTTTAGACTCAATTCCTATTTCACTGCTCTGCTACTTCCTCACTTTAGAGAAAAACATTCTACCATGTTTTCGTTTCTTGCTTTTCGGGATTGGATTCATCAAACCGTTCTATTCAAATTCCTTCTCTCATGGTGTCATTTCATTTTCACTACAAATCATCATTTCATTTTCACTACAAATCATCAATTCTTTTTCACTACAAATCATGATTCCATACTCCCAAATGAAATCATAACAGACATTCTCTTAAGGCTGCCCACAAAGTCTCTCTTGAAATGTATGTGTGTGTCGAAATCATGGCATCAACTCATATCTAGCCTTGATTTTGTGAATACCCATCTCAAATTAAACAAACATCATATAGTTCTATTTCCAGGCATCTTTGAAAATATCAGGTTTTGTTCACTCCCTCCTTTGTTTAACAAACAACAACTCACTCAAGAGCTATTTCACATGGATCCTCCCTGTTCACCACCTTTCTTTGTGGGTTCGGTCAATGGGCTGATTTGTCTTTTCAATCGGAGAAGGGATACATATATATGGAACCCCAACATTAGGAAGTCTAAGAAATTATTTAAGTCATCGTGGGGTACCTCTTGCTATACCAAATATGGTTTTGGATATGATGACTCACGAGACGATTATAAAGCCCTATTTATTGATCATTGTGGCAATTCTTACAATGGTGAGTTTTCCAACACGAGGGTTGTTGTCAATATTTACAGTTCGAGAACTGATTCTTGGACAATACTCCATGACCAGCTTAAGGGAATCTTTCTATTAAATTATTCAGGTAAATTTATCAATGGAGAGATTTATTGGGCTGCATCTACGGGTATTCATGATTACAATGTGCGCAACATCATTTCTTTTGATGTAGCAAACGAGACATGGGGAAGCTTGGAGCTTCCCATTTGTAGAGAAGAAGTTTTTAATATCAAAGTGGGAGTTGTGGAAAGTGAACTTTCTGTGCTCTATACTTGTAAGCCAGGTACGACTTCTGATGTTTGGATTTTGAAAGATCGCAAAGTTAATGTATCATGGATGAAACGGTTCACCATCGAATATCCTCAATATGCTATATTGTATGGGTTTGATTCACCCATTTTCACATTTTCTATATACCTTCGCCAGTCAGATGACGATGACATTTTACTCTTGATTCCCGGAAAAATCATGATATTTGATGGTTCAACTAAAAAATTCAAGCACACTGCTATTGTTAAGGAATGCAATACTGCAGAAATCTATGGAGAAAGCATTGTTAATCCCCTAACGATATCATGTAAGAGTTCTGCTTAGTTTAAAAAATATATGAATCCATACATCATATTTTCTTGTTAGCATTTCTAGATTCATGTGTTGCACGTAGTCCTGGAGCAATGTACTTGTTTGAATTATTAAGTTTTTATTGGAAATAGATTTGGATTTTGTAATAAGTTGATTTGGTCTATTACACCTTTTATCAATTTCGTGTGAGTGTGTGTATATAACATCCTTCCATGTATGTAGCATCATTGAACACTAAATTACTCATCTGCTAAAAAACTAAATACAATATGCACCAACTATGTTAAAAAGGCACTATAAAAAATGAAAAAGGAAGTGCACATGATTCAAGACAAGATATTATTTCTATACTTTGATCCAAAGCAATTTATAGACAAGATATCATTCCTCATAAAATACTAAAAGTAAAATTACTATAAGTTACCTAGTGTAATCCGACAAGAAAATTAATATAGTATTTCTTAATTTGAGTTTACTTTCCACTTATTGACATACCACTTGGTTGCCTAGATACTATTTTCAGCTACAATTAAGAGTGAGTTACATCTATATAATCTATCTTTGCATTGAGCCAACAATAACAACAAACCCAGTGTAGTACCATAACGAGGTATGAGGAGAACAAAGTGTACTCAGACTTATTCCTATCTCGTGGAGATAGAAAGACTGTTTTTATGACTTACAATTCCACATGACAAGTTTTTAGTGTAACATAAATGTGGTATCTCCAATAGGGAAGTCCTCGACTTTGAGGCAAGCTTCTCAGGGGAATGCCTGCTGATGAAACTCAGTTCTTCTATGTGTTAGGAAAACGCGAACCAACACAAAAATATATATGGTCAAATAATGAAAATAAAATAGGAAAATAATGACACCAAGAATTTTACGTGGAAATCCTTCTAATTAAGGGAAAAAATCACAGGCCAAGAGGAGCAACTGATATCACTATAGCAACAAATTTTTACACTGTGTAGTCATGAATACAATACTCGAAGTGACTACTACACACTCAAAAGGAATAACACTCTTTTGATTTCCAGCTTACTAAAATATCGCTCACACTCTATTTTTCTCCACAAACTATTTTTCCTATATAGTCTATGGAATACCTCACTTTGCTCTCAGAATATATTTTTTCTCTCTAAGTTGATGTGTTCTACAAATGAGCAAGAATGCTCTATTTATAGAAGGTGAAAACCATGTCTATGTCACTAATGACATAGACAAATGTAGCAAAGTCCAAAGGGTTGCAAATCTTACCAATTTGCCAACCACCAAATCTTTTATTTTCAACTCTTATCACTATTCCTTTTTAACAATTACTTGTAGCAATTGAGTAGCAAAAATTGACTAATATAAAGAACATGGAATGGACCTCACACTATGTACATCTTTATAATTACCCAAGTCACTAGTATGACAACTGTTCCATTAACCGTGTTGCTATGAACACAAACGAGCCAGATGGGAATTCACATGACTTTGTCACTTTATTATTTTCCACGCAAAATATTATTATGATTACTTTGATATTATCTGCTCATCGAGGCTTAGACGAGAAGAGATTTGACTCTTGATCTCCCATATTTTTCACTATTATCCTTTGTGAAATCATAAAACAAATTGGTTCAAATCGGGCCGCAACTCATTTATTATAAAACAAAACAACGAAAACAACCTACACGAGCCCAAAAGTGACTTGAGTGCAAAATGAAAAAGGAAACAAACAAAAAGGAAAAAAGAAAGAAGGAGCAAGAACCACACAAAATCTAAGACCCGGATGGGACTATCCGATCTTCATCAACTCAGCTTGCCAAAAGCTTCCATGCCCTTCCATGGCCTCTTTCTCGTCTAAGATTCATTAATCTCCTTGAGCTTGAGTG